>NC_092862.1:44093474-44425767 GCF_032062135.1 Pyxicephalus adspersus | reverse complement strand
GGGGCACAGCGTAGGGATGAGTTGGGGGTACAGCGTGGGGATGAGTAGGAGGCACAGCGTAGGGATGAGTATGGGGGCACAGCGTAGGGATGAGTATGGGGGCACAGCGTAGGGATGAGTTGGGGGTACAGCGTGGGGATGAGTAGGAGGCACAGCGTAGGGATGAGTATGGGGGCACAGCGTAGGGATGAGTTGGGGGTACAGCTTAGGGATGAGTTGGGGGCACAGCTTAGGGATGAGTTGGGGGCACAGCGTGGGGATGAGTTGGGGGTACAGCGTAGGGATGAGTATGGAGGCACAGCGTAGGGATGAGTATGGGGGCACAGCGTGGGGATGAGTATGGGGGCACAGCTTAGGGATGAGTATGGAGGCACAGCGTGGGGATGAGTAGAAATGTGCATGGAGCATCATGCAGGCTCTGTGATTATCCCACTGACAAAAGGAACATTGCTGGAATCTGATCACTGCCCCTCTGACATGATCACAGCTTTGATATATAACAATACATAATGATAAGGTCCACACATGCAATGCACCGCACAGATCATTCTAGTAAGTAGCTGTATTCCTCACAATGATGTAGTGTGAAGCCGGTGTCCCCATGTCAGCACTTCATGCACTGGGGGTGACTTACCTCGGTAGGGAGGTGAGTAGCCAGGAGCAGGCAGAGGGTTACTATGGAGAGAAGCTTCGATCCCCCCATGGTAGTAGCAGAGCGGTGAGGTGTGTGAGCTGTCCGCTGTCAGTGTATAATACTAGCCGGGCTGTGCACACAGGAAGCCGCTCCCTGCCCGGCACCACACATCACCGAGCCCCGCCCACACAGACACGCCTCTTCCCCTGTACGGACACGCCCCTGGAACGCACGCTGCAGCCAATCGTTGACGAGCACTGTGGAAGGGGTAGCACGGGGTGATGGGAGTTGTATGCAATCTGTGACTGTCATGTACTCCGGGTCACCCCGACGCTTTACACCCCAATATCCCTGGGATGGGGGGGGGGGGAAGACCCGAAATGTTCAGGGTACCACAAACTTGATACGAGGTTACAATTAAAGGACTGGGCGTCCTATGTGCAGCTATCAGGCGGTACAAGGCTGGGGCTCTGAGCTGTGGGGCCTCAGCAGGAAATCCCTGATAACATTATCAAAGCCCGCAGCCTGGGATCCTTCACTAAAAAAGTGGCCCTGACTTATTAAAGTTCTCCAAGACTAGAGAGGAAACACTTTCATTAATGAACATGGGTGATCCAGCAAACCTGGAATGGATTTCATAAAAGTAATTTATTTGTTAATGTTTTCAATCCTGGACCAGATCCATTCCAGATCCACCCAGCTTTACTGATGAAAGCGTATCTTTTCCAGTCTTGATATATGTATAGGTTAATAGAACTAGAAGTTTGTTGAGAAAGTTTAAAGAGGATGTAAAGACAAAAACCACTCAAAAAAAAAAAAAAACACCTTCAATCCCATAGAGCATTCAATCGGTCCGGAGGTTTCTTCTATCGGGTCCTGCGTCACCCCGCTATCCGTCTTTGGGCCGGCATGCTAGGCGCCGCCATCTCTCTCTTCTTCCTAGTCACCTAACACTGGTGTGAGATTGGGTGACATAGATGGGAAAAATCTTGCCAATCTCACTGCGCATGGGTGAGATCGGGATTTTTTTCCCTTTTGGCAAAAGGGCCCCTTCTGCACATGCCAGAGATACTCGGGTCATGCGCAGAAGGAGCAGACGAGCCTCCCGGGATGCGTGACGTAGGTTTGTGCTCCCATTCATTCTCAATCGCTTAGACCATCGAGAATTAAGTGGGCGGTGCTGCACCCTTTTTTTTGTTTGTTTTTTTTGCACTTAAAAAAAAACACAAACAAATTGAATTTTTACCTTACATAAGAGGGTCGTCTAGCCTTTTATGTAAAGTGAAAATTCTGAGTTTAGGTACGCTATAAGGATCCCTGAATTTTAAAAGTAACAAGTTCACGTGTAATATTGCATACCTATGAAAGTTATACTCTCTAAATATAATTATCTCTATACATAATATATTGATATTGGCTGGTGTCCTTTGAATACTGAAACTTCTTCAGCTCATCCCTGTTTTTTTTTTATCCTCCAGCAGGTAACTGATTGAAAGTATGATTCATACAGGAAGGAGTCTGTATGGGATATTCTGTATATACAGAGACTGTAAACTGAGGATTTCTATGAAAACGACCTTTATAGCAGTATTGTGGAAGTATGTATCATCTTTATTATTATTACTACACGTAGTTGAATTATCTCACAGGGAAAAATTTCTCATACACCCAAAGGTGGAACCAGAAGGAGGAGCGCAGATCATACCACTGGTAATCTGAGCTGTGCCCTTTACTCAATGTTTGTTTTATTTCTTTGCTGCACTTATAATTTCCAGTTTCCGTGGGGTGATATGATTCCTTTCATAGTTAATCATTTTATAGTCCAATACTGTATATTGATATGTCTCCATGAAAAAATCTGCTGTGCTTTTAAATGTGCTCTAGAAAACATAATTGATGCTACATAATTGTTACATAAATCAAAGACATTCAAAACAATATATTATAATAAATATGTGTGATATCCTAACATTATAAACTAGTGTAAGGCTGCGTACACGAAACAATATTTTATGATCATTTCCAGTGACAGATAGACAATCCCTGTACACACAACACCCATTCTGTTCTATAGGGAGAGGACAAGCGAGCATCACTCTGCTATTCTCCTTCCCTGATCATCGTTCATGTATTCACCATGAAGTATCTAATGAATGGTGTCGGGCGACTGATGTACACGTGTCATGGACATACACATGCTCATCTCAGGCGATCATTATCTGGCGCATGTACATAGCCTAATAGCAGCTACAGATAATAAATGAATGAAAATGATGACCTAAGATATGCATCTACATATGGAAAAATCTTCAGCACTTTTATATGTTCAACATCTAAAGTCATACTCTAAATTAAATATTCTGTACATATAATCACACAAGAGATAGGCTGCAAAGTGAATTTTTACCACATTTACTATGCTGAGTGCATTATTCAATTCAGCCTAAACTTCCCAATGTCTATAAAAAATGGCTTTGGTCGATCTAAAACTGGGCAAATATTACACTAGTATATAGTGTGGTGATATATAATTTGTATATTTATTTGTACATATTGGGGTAATTTAATAAATGAATTCAGGCTGTTGTATTACCAAGGAGTATAATGCACCCAGCTTAGTGAATGTGATCTCCCCTCCTATTGGGCCTGATTTATTAAAGCTCTCCAAGGCTGGAGAGAATACACGTTTGTCAATGAAGCTGTGTGATCCAGCAAACCTGGAATGGATTTGGTCCAGGATTCAAAACATTTACTAGCAAATAGCAAATGACTTTGAAGAAATCCATTCCAGGTTTGCTGAATCACCCAGCTTCACTGGTGAAAGTTTATTCTCTCCATCCTTGGAGAGCTTTCAAAAATTAGTCCCAATGTGTGAGACTTCCCCCACTTCCTAGATTGTAAGCTCTTCGGGGCAGGGCCCTCTGTCACTGTCTGTATCCGTCTGTCATTTGCAACCTCAATTTAATGTACAGCCCTGCACAATATATTGGCGCTATATAAATCGTGTTTATTATTATAAATATAATTATTAATAATAATAATAATAATAATAATAATGTAATGCTAGTGTACATGGCAAAGAATATCCAATCATGTGCAAGGAAATTTAAAAAAACAATAGTTTCCTTGCACATGATTGGATAGTCAGCAGAGCTTCAAATACATTAATTTGATTCAATACATTCTATATCTTTGAACGTAGAAAACAAACCTTTTATTGACTTTTCTTGAATTAATAAATAACGTGTAACTGCTTTAATCTCTGTAGGCATTTAGCTCATATGCAAGTGGCTGATTTCACAACTTGAAAGGCTTGGCATCGCCCCATGATAAAATTATTTAATAGCAGGAAATTATAGATCATGTTGCAGATTTGTAGCTGGAGTAACTTTCCAATTAAAGCGGACCTATCACCACATTTAAAAAAATGGTGGATATTTTTTAAATACAATTCTTTCTTCTATCCTTACTGCCATGGAGGTAAAGACTGAATAAGGAAACCCTTAGGCTTTTGGGATATGTGATGTATGTATCGCAGGAGTCTCTGGAGTCCCCTATTGGGGGCTGGTCCTTCAGCTGCGGGCTGCCCCTTCTACCTGTGCCTGATGTTAGGACGGGGCTTTCCTCTAATGCAGTTTCTGGAAGACACATCACCCATTTATGTGCCTGCGCAGTGCGAGATTGGGTGAAGAACCCAGAAGACATTGGCCGTGTCCGGTGTACAGCCCATGCTACACTGGAGAAGGAAGATGGGACCGCCCAGGCGGACTGGACTAGGATTGCAGAATGATTGGCGGCTATTAATTATTTTTATTTATTTATTTTGCTTTTTACTGATAGTTTAGCATTAAGCATCTACGCTGTTTCCCCCGAAAATAAAACACTGGCCCTAATTTATTAAAGCTTTCCAAGGTTGGAGAGAATGCACTTTTATCCGTGACGTTGTGGGATCTAGCAAACCTGAAATGAATCTGGTCCATGATTCAAAACATTTGCTAAAAAATAGCAAATTACTTTTAAGAAATCTATTCCAGGTTTGCTGGATCACCCAGCTTCACTGATTAAAGTGTTTTCTCTCCAGCCTTGGAGAGCTTTAATAAATCAGGGCCAGTGTCTTATAATAATTTTTGCTCCAAAAATGCACTAGGGCTTATTTTCAGGGGATGTCTTATTTTTTCATGAGCAACAATCAACATTTATTCTTGAACCAAAAATCTACATTTACTCAAATACAGTCATGTCATCATCTTCTGGAACATCATCACAACTCCCCAAACCCTGAATTCCATCTTGAATTTCTTGTGACTCCATTTCCTTTACATGTGAGCGATCAGAGAGCTGTGTATGTCATTTATATTATACAAAATATACATTTACATTGTTAGCATTGTTTGTGCTGTAATAGGATAATATCACAGGGGACGGCTCAGCTTTAAGGTATAGTAGTTAGTATTGGTGTCATGCTGATCCTGGCCTCACTTACAGCAGAACTAAAGACTTTTAAAGTTTTAGGTTTAAATTTAGACTGGGGTTAAAACCTAGGCACTGTTTAAATGGAATTTTTTTAAAAAACTAGCTTATTTTAGGGGCTGGGTCCATATTTCGAGCATCCTCAAAATACGAAAAAACCATGATAGGGCTTATTTTCAGTGTAGGTTTTATTTTGGGGAAAACAGGGTAGCACAATGTGAACTAGCCGAACCTAATTTTGCTGTGGTTATATTCATTGAGAACATGCTGGACTGAATGAAGGCTGCTACCATTGTACGTGCTTAACTTTTCATTTTTATACTAAGATTGCCATCTACAGGCAAGTAAATGTTTTGCAAGCACACGTGTGGTTATATGTGGTGATTCCTTAAACCTGTTTTGTATTTCAATCTTTGTATTGTTCTTTTTTTCAAGTTAATAACAATTTACAGACAAATCGGATTTCACAAAAAAAAAAAAAAAACAATGTCCTGTTGGTGTTTATGGTTAAAGGAGAGTCACTGCTGCATCAAAATGCACTTAAATGTCATGGGAAGATGACAAATGTCTCAGGAACTGTGTGCTTTTAAAGAATTGGGAAAAGTCATGGAACCATGGTGAGGGGTCATTTGATGCAGCTGGAGGGCAACAGAAAAGACTCAGACTCTTCACAGTTCTGGGGTCCCTAAATGTTTCTTACAGTGTTACTGAATCACAAATAATCGTTTTTGGCTTGAAAATGTAAGAACAATATCAATCTAACAGCATTAATAGACTTCATATACGGCACCTGTTACTGTAACCATATCGTTCATCCTCTAGGTCAGTGATTTTCAACCACTGTTCCGTGGCACAGTAGTCTACCGTGAGAGATCTTCAGGTGTACCGTGGGAAATTATCCAATTATCATTGTCGAGTGTCTGTGCTGTAGTGACTGGCAGAGTAATGTAATACTCTTCCATGTCAGTGGGTGGCAGTAGGTAGCTCAAGCGCCTTGTTTATTTTTAGAGGCGAGAATTAGCTACAAAGTGTAATTTTGTAACACTTTTGATTTGTGGCGTGCCGCAGGATTTTTTTAATGTAAAAAATGTGCCGTGGCTCAAAAAAGGTTAAAAAACACTGCTCTAGGTCACACACTTTACTATTCATTGGACTGCCTTTAGCTTTGATTACAGCATGCATTCACCATGGTATTGTTTTAATAAGCTGGTGCTGTTGCAACATTTATGTCATTATTTTGCATTATTTTTATTTGCCAAGATCTTGTATTTATGATGGATGAGTAGACTGCAATGTAAAGTCTCCAGCATTTAACGTTTTCTCAGTGGGGTTGTGGTCTCTGGTGGCCAATCCATGTGTGAAAATAAAGTCTCATGCTTCCCGAGCTACTCTTTCATGATTTCAGCTCCATGAATCCTGACATTGCTATATATAATATATATCATCAGTGGCTGTCCAATGTCTAAAGAGGATCCCTTTGAACCTGGAAGTCAGCCATGAAGTGATGAAGATAGCGGCATTGGGAAATAGGAAGCAGTTACAGTTTCTTGGACCTGTCATTGGTACAGGGCGTCTACAACAAGGTATGTGTGGGTTATACCCAACAAAGTTTTCTGTGCATACTTCTTGAATATGGCAAAAATTCACCCACACCAACAACTTCAAACCCACTTTAAACATCCTGCAAGAACAGAAACATGACTTTTGATATGCCAGAAATGCACTCTAGCTTTTGAGCTCTTCTGTGGACTTACAACAATTTGGTTGAAACTTCACAAACACGCCTCTCAGATCTTCACAATATAAATCATTCTATAGAGCTAGGAGGGTTCTTTGAGATAACACAGGAATGCTCAGAAGAGGAAGAAGCTTCTGAAAAGGTTAACCAATATTTTTTTATTAGGCAGATATAAAAAGGCCTAGTATGTTAAAGTGGAACTAAATCCCGCAATATTCACCTGTTTCTGTTCCCTCACAGGGTGACGCCATCATCACATCCTCCTTTTTTCACTTCCTCCTTGTGATCTACATCCAGCTAGAATTCGTTCCCATAATGCCAGGAATGCCATGTATCTTGGCAATCAAAGCTGAAGTGGCATGTGCCATAAACACAGGGAAATCAGGCAGGTGAGTAAGAAGGGACATTATCTTTATCTTTTTGCAATTATGAACTGTCTAATATGTAATGTTAAAAGTAAAACTAAGTTCCACTTTAAACAGACCAAGAGGGAGCAAAATTGATTTCCTTGTTGGAGTTCACATTTAAAATCTGTTAGGTGTATTGGAATAAACAGAGATTCCCAGTAGCATTTTTTATTTGCTTACAGTAATTCTGTGCATTTTTTCCTAACCTGGAAGTTTCTAGGTGTAATGTATACCCTATCTGCACCCTACAGTCCTGTCAAACTTACCCCAATGAACCCTTGCTCAAGACTGCAACATTTTTATCTATTTAAGCTTGTCATTCAACATATTTCACCTGCCAATGCAAGACTATGCATCAATCACTTTCTGGTGCTTCTTTGTACAAAACTTAGCAAAAATACATAATATGACCCTCCAGCTATTTCTGTCCTTTTAGCTATTGTATACTTTTTCACTACTTGTACGTCAACTCTCATATCTGGCATTTTTTTATGACTTCCTGTATGTACATGCTTCATAATGTTTTTGGAAATTATTTTTTATAACCAATGTTATTTTTTAAATAATGTATTTTATATTATATGAAAGATGGACCATGCTACCTGCCACATGGTTAAGGGAGTTTTCCCCCTTCTTGGTGTTTTTTGTATCTGCTATTCATAATTTTATACAGTATGGTGTTATGACTGGTGTCCTTAGCATCTATCTAGACTTCAGCACACCTGTTTTGTTCCAGGCTAAATTATCAGGTTAATCAATTATTAATAATAAGCAATCTATAAAGGAAAATACATTTGCGCTAGAACAGATAGATTTTTAAATGCCTAATGTTTTACATGACGTAATATTAGCCAGTCTAATACTGTTAGTATGTGAGTAGATCATTAAAAGGAGCATATACCTATTTTTAAGTGGCTTTTTTATGCACTGTTAACCCAAAATGACAAATACACAAAATACTTGGCCCACAATTTATAGCACTCATAAACTTAACTACATTAAAAAAAAATCCTAGCCACTACTGTTTCTTACTATGGGAATTTTGAACTCCCCATAGGACATACCTGCACATCGAGTTCTTACAAACTTTTATAGGGCTTTCGTCAGAAACTGGAGAGGTTATACAAGTTTGTGATTTTCTGAACTTTTCTTGATCATTTCCAGTGACAGAAAGTGGCAGATAAATGAACTAACTACTAAGTATTGTACACATACCTGTTCTGTTCCTATTGAGAGGGGAGGGTGAGCAAGTGACACCCTGTTGTGCTCTCCTCCCTTGATTTGTATAGCGTTTGTTCCCGATCAGTCGTACATGGATCTGTTCTGTCATGTGGACACTGTCTCATCAAAGATGAGCATGACTGTTTGTCTCTGTCAACAATTATCTAATGCCTTACATCTAAAGTGTGACATTTGCATGCCCCCAATTTATGCATACTATTATTTATTGCATCAGATTTGATGCAGGTAAGATTGTCTACATTAATAAGAACTTTTTTACATACTTATCTAAAATTCGTGAGTATACAGTCCTATGAACAAAAGCTACTGTCACTTTCATAAAGATTTTCACTTTTCAGTACACCTTGGAAATAATTTGGTCCCTATTCTAAATGCAGGAACATCCTTGCACTGAAAAAAGGTAAAATACTTTAGTGATATTAAAACATATATTTTGGGAACTCTGGTGTTCATTATGTATACATATACATATCTTTATATTATGTGCTTTTGTATAAAGCTTGATTTAGGCAGGTGAACCAGGCTAGAAGCCAGGAAAAGGGGTTCTTACCTGGCCCTTATTGCTGCCCAAACTATATCATCTATTACAGTGTTTCTGAACCAGGGTTCCTCCAGAGGTTGCTGGGGGTTACTTGAGAAATGGGCAATTTGTACCTCAATTTTATTTTCGGTGACACTTTCAATCTTTTTGGCTATTTGTAAGGGTGACATTCTTCCCACTGGCCAGCAGCGTAGAAGGCATTCATTTCATTGACCATCACACTAATTTGTGGATTTCATAACTATAGCAGGGGTTTCCCAACACCTGAAAGTTATTTCAAGTGTTCCCTCATATTAAAAAGGTTGGGAAATTGCTGGAAGGCTATTTTGTGATTTTTAAGACCATCACAAATGAACATTGACGGCAGACCCAGTTCAAAATTTTTACCTAGGCTTTCACCACACCATTACCACTTCAACAGGTGACCCCAAGCAAGGCTAATTGCGGAAGTGTGGATACCAGAAGGGCTCTATTGGCCCATTGTCTCTGGTTCTGTGACATAAATCAAAAAGCCTATGTAAAGAACCTGACTTCCATCGACCTTCTGCTGGACCCCCTGCTCCTGATATTCAGTTACTGGGGAACATCCTTGCCCCAAGAGATGCCATGCATAAGTAGTGGATCCAGTTGTGTCTACTGGCAGCACGCAAACTGATTATGGGTCAATGGCTGTCTCCCACACCACCTGACATTGCCATGTTATCCAAGGATCTAATCAGCCTTCTGTATGTTGAACACCTGGAAGAAGACATAGCGAATGACCCTGAAGGTCACTCTGCTTCTTTAAGTGATTGTTCAATTTAAGTTTTAATTAGTTTACGGATCAAGATTAGACCGCCCTCCTCCCTCTTTTGAATATAGAGCATGTTATGCCACAGAAACCCTACGGGATAGGAATAAATTTTAATTACCTACACCGCAATGTTATTATTTGTTTTTTTATGGTTTGTTCCAGTTGTTTATAGGTTATAATAAGAACATATACTAAACCATAAAGTTTTACCTTTGTTATAAGCACCATCTTACATTCTCCAACTTGTTCCTCTTCCTTCTCCCTCCATCTCTTCCCCACCTTTCTATTTCCCTCTCCCCCAAACTTCCCTCTGCTTCTCGTTCCTTCCTCTCACCCTTACTCATTCCTTTACAATGAAAATTTGTAAATCCATTTCTGACATGTAAAGTTGTCCTATTTGATTTGCACAATAAAAAGTTTTTAAAAAAAAGGTTGAGAAACACTGGTCTATTCTAAAAATACTTTTGCTTCACCTCAAAGGCTTACCTAGTACTGCTAATTTAATGTAATGTACATGCATGCATTAGTCAATGAGAACATTTTATTATACAGTCATATACAAAATAGAAATTCATTTGTAGAATCAATGTGAGACATCAGATAATGGAAAAGCTTGCATTTTTAAACGCTTTATTCCAGAGATGTTTTGCAGCTTTATGAATGCATTTTATTTTAAAAAAATTGTCTCCAAGTATCTTCACACATTTTTACTTTATGGCTCCTGTTTTTCTGTGAATAACAGGAAAAGAAAGCTTGCCATAAATTCAAGTAATATAGAGTATTAAGGTACAGGTATACAGTATTTGTAAACAGAAATGGGAACAGCACCCAAAGTCCTATTATGTTTGGCAAATGCATATATTTTGATCATGTTAATGTGCAATCCACTGGAATCCTTTGTCCCTTCAATATTGCCATGTGGTTAAAGCAGTTTTATTCACCATTGCATAGAATTAAGCCACATTTATTTATACAGGAGCTCATGCATGTAAAGCTGAAGAATTATTTCTACATGGTCCTAATCTAAAAGGTTTGCTGGCTTGATAAGTACATTCTAGTGATTTGAAGAGTTGGTACATTTGTTGTAAATAGATTATTTTATTATTTGGAGGTTGGGCAAGCCGACACTCAAAATAATCAGTTTTTTCTTAGCAGGTTATAACACAGATATACATGCTTGTGTTAACACAAACACAAAGAATTGCGGTGGCAGAGTTATAATAAAGAATAAACCTGATGGATAGACTATCCTGACAAGTTTTGTCTTCTATTAATGTTTGTGTCAGAGAAGAGTCCTACAAGGACTCCCTGACACTCCAGTTTTATCAAACAATATCTGGCTGTGCCTAATGTCAGTTATGCTCATTTTTGATCCTCAAGATCCCTGAAGACTGTGACTTCTTGAGTAGTCTTCACTGACTCACAAGGGTGTCTCAGTAATCTATAAATAGTATTCTGTATGATAGCAGATATGGTAGGCTGTCAGGAAGGTCCAATGTGTGCAATCATTGACATCAGTTCCCCGACTACAGCTCCTGCCTGCCTG
This sequence comes from Pyxicephalus adspersus, assembly GCF_032062135.1. Taxonomy (NCBI): domain Eukaryota; kingdom Metazoa; phylum Chordata; class Amphibia; order Anura; family Pyxicephalidae; genus Pyxicephalus; species Pyxicephalus adspersus. The sequence goes on along the minus strand of NC_092862.1, from coordinate 44,414,396 downwards.
TTGGCTAACTTTGACCTATTTCTTGACATTGTACTATTCATTGATCGTTTTTTTTTTGCAGCCTCTAGCTTGTCTTTTAAAGTCACTTCACCTTGCTGTGTGCCGACTGCTGACTATTGTTACTGCTGCTTTTTCTGTGTTGTTTTTCCTGGCTGAATTTTCTCCTTCAGTCCTATTAGTTCCTGAGATCCCTGCAGCCAAGCTCAATACAGGCACTGCATAGCACACTGTGCTCATAACACCTGTTTTACTAGGGGTGTAGGGACTACAGGCAGAAGAGCGGTCACCCTCTTCATCTAAGTGTTGAATCAGGTACATGATACAAGCTCACATTTATATGGGTGCTCTGAATGGGCAGGAAGTTACCTGTGGCTGACAAAGGGGCTACCAGCCCCACAACTGACAAGTGTAAACATCCCCTCCACTCCACATAACTACCTGCAGGCCCACATCCTATATGCCCTTCCTCTTTTGCTGTCTATTCACAACAATGGAGGAGGTGAAGTAGGAGCCTTGTTAGCCACCCATCATAGACCTTATCTAAGCTCGCCCTTCCCAGAGGCCAGAAGTGAGGCCGATAATGTAAGAAAGTTTTAGCTAACCTTAATTGGACTTCAATACCTCACCTTATACAGAGTCCCAGGATTAAGATCTACCAGCTTACCTTGGGAGAGAAATGACTATTCACACAAGTTAGCTGTCCTTACACTATAAGAATTATATTGTTCAGTTCATCCAATTTTTTAACAAGCAATTTATTATGTGAGTCATAATATTAATTTAAAATTAAATAGGTACAGTTGTTGAAAGATTTTAGCACCTAGCAAACCAAAACCCTACTTTATATGGCCAACACTAGTTATAAAATATCGCTGGTATGGGTAATTATTGGGTGTCAGAGGACTAATTTGGTAAATGCATTTGGGGTAAAGCATGTGACTTCCTAATCCTAAAACCAGTACAATCTTTGTAATCAAATAATACACATCAGCACAATTTATAGAGCCAGCTTGATGTCAGAATTGCAGCAATATAACAGGGCAAACCATACTTCTAAAACAAAGAAAAAAACATACAGTAAATAATGGATAAATTAAGGTCTAATGCACTTTGTTTCTGGTGCCCTCAGAAGACGTAGTATACGTTCATTTTGTGTGAGGTCTGCAGGTAAGTCATTTGCCTGAAATGAAAAAATAAAAAAATAACGTTTTTAAATGTATATATGTAACCCCATATGGTACAGTTGTCCTAATAGTTTTCCTTTTACCTAATACGTATATTTGTGCAAATTTTTTTTTTTTTTTTGGTGGATGTTCAATAAATACTTGCTTTGCATTTAAAACTGCTGCCAATTTGGTTGTTGCCATTTGTGTTTTTTTTAAGGAGATTTCCCTTTACTTCCTGAACCAATAGGGTCAGTAAGAGGTTATCTTTCCAATGTGTGTAGACAGCTGTCTTGGGAACAAATGTCCCCATGGGGAAGGGTTTTCTCTATTTTTGTTTTGGTGGCAACTCCAATTTTTGCATTTACCTTCACTTTCATTCTTGGTGATATTGGGGATCAGGAGAATACGAGATAAAGAACATTCCCACAATTGGGATACATACAGCAAAAAATTCCTGCAAGTGGATTTAACCCATCATCATTCAATCCAAATCGAAAGAAGTCGTTAGTCATACTTTAAATATTTTTTTAAATATAATCAGCCTATAAATGTGTATGTTTCCTAAACACTGCATTGATGCTACACTTTATTAGACCATGTATCATTTATTTGACATTTCATATCATTATGTGAGAGGCTTTGAGATTTTACGTATAACAAGTCAGCTCACCTTATTTCTAATTGTAGGACTGGCTCCTGCTTCCAGGAGAAGAGCTACTGTTTTGATGTTCCCACTGAGCACTGCAGCATGAAGAGGCGAGGATCCATTCTAATTAAAGGAAAAAGATAGTATGGTGTATTTATTATCAAATCTTGATTTGTAAACCAAATAGCCAAAAAAGGAAGTTATTAGAATGTGTAAGAATACCTCACTCAGATTATCATTTTACTAAATAGGAACTCTCTCAGAGAGATAACAGCAGTTCCTATAGCCAGTATAATTGATGGCAAATTTGGTAATGTTAGACCTAGTTTGCTGGCAAGGAGAAATATGTTTTGTGGTGTTAATTCCTGCAGCCAATTGCTATCCAAACTCCACCCTGGTTTGTGCTTATTTTACAGTCAGTTTTGCCTTGCAAGTTATCTTAACGTTGTCCTGAATATCTACAGTCCATCCAATGTGGTAATTTAATGAAAACTGGTTAGTTTTTTCCAATCTGTAGTCTGTTTAATCTTGTATTTTAGGCATCCTCTCAGAAACAAACCTGCAAACAGTTACAAATTAAAAAGTAATTGTCCATCAAAGTACAATCTTTTTAAAGCAAAGGAAGGCACTTTGTGCACATGAGAAGATAGCGCTTGTAAGTCGTGGCAAATTCTCTGACTGTTCTAGGTTAGGGGCTGTTACAAAAAGACCTCAGATGATAGCCCAGGATGAATGCAAGATCCACTCACTGAACAATCTTTCAACAATTTTTGAATGAACAGCTTGGCCTAGGTCAAGATGGTCATACAAAATCTTCGATTGATCCAACCAAGTGGAACAAAAGCAGAACTGTTGCCTACAGAAACTGATTTGGTTTATTTCAGAAAATGAATGTGGAACTTAATTACCTATTAGGCAAGTAAGTTTTTTGGTGGAATAGTGAAAACAATTCCACAGGTCATCATTTTCTAATTCTTCAAGAAAATGTAGGCAGTTAGCTAAAACACTAAAACTATGGATTCTATTATAGACATTTAGCCCAAAGCATGCATCATCAAAGTTTAGCAGAAAAAAATGCACTGCTTCCCTCAAATACCACAAATTGCAAAGGTGTGGTGCTGAGAGACAAGCATGTTACTTACCTTTAGAACACCAAGTGAGGGAGAAAACTTCAACAATTCTTCTACAACATCACTGAAACCCTTAGCAGCAGCTTTAAACAAAGCAGAAGTGCCATCCTGGGAACAACAGAGGAAAACAGATTTTTTTTTAATTTTATGTTCACTATATTAAAAAAGCTGTTCTGACATGCACTCCACTGCATTTTTTAGGAGGTCATCCTTGATAGGTTGGGCCGGATTTATTAAAGCTTTCCAAGGCTGGAGAGGACACACTTCATCAGTAAAGCTGGGTGATCCAGCAAACCTGGATGGATTTCCTAAAACTCATATGCTATATTCTAGCAAATGTTTTGAATCCTGGACCAGAGCCATTCCAGATTTGCTTGATCATCAAGATTCACTGATGAAAGTGTATCTTGTTCAAGCTTGGAGAGCTTTAATAAATCAAGCCCTATGTTTGGAGACAATATTAACCTCCCTAGCGGTAACTCCGGGTGTGACTCGGGGTAGAAAAAACTTGCTAAAAGTGGTAACCCCGAGTCACACTCGGGGTAGGTAAAGCAGCGGTAATAATGATAAATAAAGCCTTATCTTATCCACCGGCATCCTCCTCCATTCTGCTTCAGCCATCGCATGGCTCCTCTCTTCCTTTCTTCCCCCTGCAACAGCGTCTCTGTACTGATGAGTCACCGGAGGAGTTCCCGGTGATGTCTGTGCGGGTGTTGCCGGTGGGCGTGACCAGCGGGAAAATCACATTTTTTGTTTTGGATTCAATACAAATAACTGTATTGAATCCAATACAAAGTAGCCAGTATCTTTTTGACCGTTGGAGTGAGAGATACACTGTTACAGTGCACTGCGTACCTGCCAATACATTTGATTACTGACCTCTGCCTGATCTTTTGACCATTTCTCTGCCTGCCACCTGCCTTGTCCTCTGCCTGAACTTTGACTACTTCTCTGCCTGTTGCCTGCCCTGACCTCTGCCTGGATTCTGACATCTCTGCCTATCGCCTGCCCTGACTTCTGCCTGGATTCTGACGTTTTTGCCTGCTGCCAGCCCTGACCTCTGCCATTGCATCCAAAAGGCGTCTCTCAAGTCAAGCTGCATATGAACAACTTGAAGACAGCGACAGTGACTTGGAATCGCAAGTGGAATCAAGTGACAGTGATTACCCTGGAAACCTGTCATCGGACACAGAAAGTGACAGCGATTCGGACACTGAGGTTAGTGACATCTGCATCTGGTGCACTATTGATATCAGTCAGCCTCAGCCGGTGCCCCCAAATTCCCATTCACTTGGGAGCCCGGTCTAAAAGTAGAGGTGGAGCACAACCCCCTGGCGTACCTGGAGCTATTTCTGAATGACAATGCCATACAGAAAATTGTTGAGGAAACCAACACGTACGCCGAGTTAGCTGCCACATCCAGAAGGTTTTCCAGGACCAGAAAATGGGAACCTGTCACTGAAAAGGATATTTGGCTGTTTCTGGGCCTAATTATTCTGCAGGGAGTGGTGGGGAAGCTCCTGCAGAAGTGGTATTGGTCCACAAATACGCTGATCGCTACCCCTTTTTTTGGAACTCATGTCTGAGTATCGATTTTGCCTAATAATTAAGTTTCTACATTTTAATGAGACCACACATCCTGCGCCCAAGCTGAAAAAAATCTGGGAGTTGTATCAGATATTGTTGGAGAACTTCAGAGACAGCTATGTCCCTCAAAGAGAAGTAAGCATAGATGAAAGTCTAATGGACTACAAGGGGAGGCTCAGCTGGATCCAACATATCGCCTCCAAGAGGGCCAGATTTGGAGTCAAGTCATTCATGCTATGTGAATCAGCAACAGGGTACATACAGAACACCCTTATTTACACTGGGAGAGGCACAAAATTTAGCCCCAGATTTAGCAGCTATGGAGTGGCAACATAATCTGTCCTTTCACTAATGGAGCCATTGCTGAATCAAGGACCACCAAAATTTTTTACAGCTCTCCTGAATTATTTGAGTTCCTGATCAGGCATAAAACTGGTGCTATGGCGAGCTAATCAGCGATAAATGCCACCCATGTTTACCAAACCAAAGCTGAAAACTGGAGAAATAGTTGCCTGGCAAAAAGGAAAAATGATGGCCCTGCGATGGCATGACAAAAAAGATGTGTGCTTTTTGAACACTGTACACAAAGCCGCCACTGCTATGGCTAGAACAAGAGGAGGGAAAGACATTTTCAAACCACAGGTTTTTCTGGATTACAACAGCACCATGGGGGGTGTTGACAGCTGACCAGGCGATGACTTTTTATCCTGCTGTTAGAAAACAACAGAGAAAATATTATAAAAAAATGTTTAGGCAACTGGTGGAACGATGTCTTTGGAATGCTTTCATTCTTTTCAAAACAAAGAATGACAGGCCTGTACTTCACCATGATTTTATCTAGCAAATTTGTGAGGCCATATATCTAAGACATCAAAGAGCAGAAACGAGAGAGTTGGATGCCGTGCTACCACGGTGGTGAACCCAGAACGCCTGACTGGTCGCCACTTTATGGACTACATACCACCAAGCGCAAGAAACGAGGATATGCGTGGTGTGTTGCGCTAAGTGTGATGACACCGGGAGAAAAATAAGAAAGGAAACCCGGTTCTACTGCACGAATTGTGATGTTGGACTCTGTGCTGTCCCTTGTTTCAAAATATATAACACCCGGGATGTTTATTAGTTGTTTATTAGTTTATCATAAATCATAAAAACCTCAGACTTTTGTTTAATATATTTAATTATTATTATTATGACATGATTTTGTGTTTCAAACTTTATTTTACTCAGATTCTTGTTTGGACATATTCTGGTGAGTTATGCCTAAGAATTACAGGCCTACAATGAAAAAACAATTTCATGAAAAAAATGTACCGCTTTTAGACATATAAATCCAGAAAGAAATGAACCGCTAGGGAGGTTAATATCTGTAAAAAGTATTTGATAAGTGTGCCATCTATTTATTACAAATTGTAAAAAGGTCTGATATTCTTTAAATTTCAACAATAACATACCATTGTAATTGTTTTCTAAAAGTACTTCTTCAAGCAAACTTTAGCTTTCTGAAAAACCACCAATTAGATCAATTTTATGTCAATTATGCTGATTTATAAAATAAAATGCAGTTTGGTTTAATGAACTTAATCTTTGCTGTCTGTTTCTTTCTAACTTTTTCTATATACAGTATGAATTAAAAAAAATCTTTTAAATCGAGATCGAGATCGAACAAAAAAACTTTGCCTAATTTTACTTTACTAATAAAGTGCCTAATGTTTTCCCTTTGGGGAGATTTGTTTCATTTCATTGGTCAATGACATCATAGAAAATTACCTTGACCAGAATTCTACTTGACAGTTGAAATACTACTAAAGTTTTATTTGCTGCAGTGCATTCATATTTATTCTGAGCTTAGTGACAATGCTGATGTACTACCAAAACAAGTACATCATTACTTACAATCCGTGCAGCATCTCGGTCAGCTCCTCTAAGCAGCAGCACCCTGACAACCTCACTGTACCCCAGCTGTGCAGCTATCCAGAGAGCAGTGGTTCCATCCTAGGACAAAAAAGATTACTTAATGTACATATTAAACAGTAGATTGACATTATTCTGATCTTTAATTAACTATAGTACAGTGCAAACAATGTAGGCACTGCTGCATCCTTTAAGAGATAATGCAATGAATAGTTTTACCTATCAATTAACAACCTACAAAGTGCTGTCATATATTTATCTATCATGCAATACCATCTGAAAACCATGGTCATTTAAAGACATGGACCCCAAACATACAGTCTATTCATAAAGAATTATTTTGAGCAAAATTAGAAAACAGAGACCAGAGTCCTGGAAGAGATGGGATGGCCTCACAGAGCCCTGATCTCAACTCATTACGTCTGTCTGCATGTTGTACCAACCAGTTGTAGGACAAGGTCCTTCCACACCTAAGGAAAAAAAACACGGTGTGCCCCATAAACTATGACCTCCTTTTGCATCAGAGGATGCATGTTGTGCCCTCTGTCTGTTTCCATTATTATATAACTTGCAGCTAATAATGTAAATAATATGAATATATAAAAAATGAAGTTTCCTATTCTTCCAAAAGTCTTCAATGTAAAGCCATGATTTCTTACTATTCTTTTTTTTTCCTTTTGCTGCCTGTATAGCACAGATAAAATTTCCCTTCAAATTCTGTCTCAGAGGTCCAACAAGAAGTTAGTGGATATCTCCCAACCTGAGAAGAATTTCTCTGATGGACGAATGTCCTAGGAAAAAGTTTTTTGTTTTGGGGACAATTATTCTATTTTGGATTTCCACTGGTTTTCTGTATCATTGACAACAATGACCAGAACAAGTACAATTGGTACACAAACAACAACAAATATTATTTCCAAAATGATAAATAAAATTTTGCCTGGAGATAAATTTTGAGCTGCGCTCTATTCTGATAACAAAAATCATTTGATTACTATAAAAAAAGATGTTTACAACTGGAGTTCTGCAACTGGAGAGGAAGGTATTCGTGCTACTTCAAGGAGGAAGGGTAATATGTTTCATAGTTTAGTGGTAAGATAACCCTAGGAACTGTAACAGTAGATAGTGATGTTATTCTCCAAGCTTTAGCTTTGTAAGGATCACAATATTGACTAAACAGCAATACAAATATATCTGAAGATAAAACAGTTCACATATGCAGTATGTGTTCAAGTTTAGCTTTGCAAGATTGCTGCAATTCCCCTTCAATGGTGATGTGTTAACATTTGATTCCACTAGATGGCAAAACACAACCTGAAATATGTTTATCCTCAATGTTTGCTTAGCTTATAATATATTATTAAATAATCATTTTGCTTAGTTACTGACTGCAGTGTTATAAAATTAGTGTTTTGAATTGTAAAAAGTTAGTGTTTCCCATTCCGCTTCTTTTTCCCTGCAAGAAAAATCATATGTGATTGTGTACTACAACCAAAAATATTCCCACATTCTCCCTTACACAATACAATATTGGAAACACAGAGCCCTAGGAATTCCCCATGGTCACTCAAAAGCAGTGTTGTCCCTTGCTTTTAGAACATCCTATTTTGCTATGATTCCACCTATCCCTAAAGTTTGCCGAGTGTAGCTTGGACTTTCTAGCCCATTCTTCACCACCACCATCAGAACCTCTGCCTCCCCCCCGACCCCCCACCTGCTTACCAACCACTCCCCCACCATTAAATACCCAGACACATATCTTGAATTTAAAATGGCTGGCAAGCAGCGGTTTATTTAAACACCATTAAATAAATTAACCATTCAAGTAATTGACAAATATCCAAACATAAATACATGACAAATAAATAAATACATTTACACTTTTGATATGCAAGCATACATTAACATAACATAACACTCCGTTATTATTATTATTACTTAACCGGGATTATATAACACAAACATATTACATTGAATATAACCTATTTACCCACAACCTAATTCCTCCCTTTTATTAATAACTAACCATAACAACAATATCCTTAATGTTATCAAACTCCATACTCCTAGTTATACACCCAAACAACCAGGCTTTAACTCTTCCAACATCTCCGCCTTGACCCCTAGCCGCCCAGCAACGCCTCAAGAGCCATAATCATCCGTTCACCATAAAGGGGGAGACCCCACCAAAGAGGATTCCCCCTGCCAAATTCCACCACTTTACCAATGCACTAGATCCTTGCCTTCCAAGACCCCAACCGCTAAAATTAACCACACTTACAAATTATAACCTTTAAAAGAAGTGGATGGGTGGGAAACTTTTTCTTCCAAAAGAGGGCCCCCAACTTCCGTCCAGCCCCTTTTAACTCATCCTATTCCTAATCCTCTCCTACCCCATGCTCCACACTAACACAGCCCCCTCTAGCCTTACATTTTATTAACCCTTTACACCACTGGACTAGGCCTCCCACCCTGTCATGTAGGCCCTGTGTCTTATTTATTACTGCTACGAGCTTCTCTTTAATACAGTACAGACAGTAGGTGAAAAGCTGTGGTGACATTGACATTGTGAACATTCTTGGCTTTTTTTTCAGTGGTTTTCTTATGAAGGTAGATTCAGTCTTATCAAGAGTTACTAGGAAGCTGTAATGCTAACTGGACTAATTTAAGAGAAAACTAATCAGCCTTTCGCTTTCTTTTATTTAATCTTGCTGACACTATTGTTATATGAATGAGACTGTTATAAGCACTAATCACATAACCTTATAGACCAGCAGTTCCAGACTGATGAAGAGAAAATATAAGCAATAGAGCCAGCAAAACCACCCTGCAGTGCATAATGCTGACTTACCATGAAAAATAGCTGGTCTGATTTACTTTCAGGTAAAAAGAAAAAGCTTCAAAATTTTAGCAAAAAAAAAAAAAAAATAAGGTAGTCTACTTGTTTCCAGTTCTGGTAGACACATGTGATGTTACTATGCCTGACCATTGCTTCCTGGGATATTCGGGCACTCAAAATCCCACAAAAAAGCATCCCAATATCCCAGCTGCATTCTCATTGGATTTCTGGAGGAAGTTGTGAAGTGTGCCTATTTTTTGAAGTCTTTGTTTTTAAATGTTTCATATACTTTATTTTATGTGGTTGGCAGGGAAGCAGGCCTTCAATTTGCATGAAAGTACCGCTTTCATTGTATATGAGAAAAAGATATTGGCACTCCCATGTAATACTGTAATTTTAGGTGGAACCCCAGCCAAAACTTTGTTACATTTTGTAATAGAGGAGATGTTAGAACTGATTCTTCTATTCTACTAATCCTTCCTTTTGCATTTAAAATGCATATAATCGCTTTGATATTCCACTAGGAACTGGTACCAAGGTTGTGGATTACAAAGTAAAATTTCCGTAGGAATGTATGGGAGAAGAAACTAGAAGTTCAGTGCACAGCAATGCTTTTGGTGTCCCTGGACAGAAGTAGTCCATAGCGAGGACAAACAGTTAGAAACTTAAAGTATAAAAATGCTTTCATGCATATGTTAATTTAATCCTTTAAATGTAGCAGGGTTTACACAAAGATGTTATTTGTATGTTACTGCTGTCTAAAAAAAAAATAAAAACACAAAAAACTGTTGTCTTACTGCTTTTGACAGACTACATTGTATGAGTTGTAAGTCATTCTATAATTTTAGTGCAGAACCTTTGACTTTGAGCTAACATTCTTGTCTTTGTAAAACATTAATTGTATAATAAAAGTTGAGGAGAATGGAAATGGAAAGGTACAAGGCACAGACAGGTTATACTGAATATACAATGGGAACAATCACCTGAGAAGCTCAGTTATACAATTACCTGGCGTGGCTGATTTGCCTTTGCCCCATATGTAAGCAGTAATCGAATTACATCCACATACCCTCCCTGCGCTGCAAGAAATAATGAAGTTGCCCCATCCTGCAAAAGATCAAAAATATGCACATCAACGCGTATGCTTTACAAAATCAAGCTTATACCAATAAATAATAGTGAAAGTGCATAACCTTTTACAGATGTCTGATAAGCTGTAAATTCATTTTGTTTGCATAATAAAGGTATACAATAGAAGCAAATCTATGGTTGCTGTGGGCTTGCTGAAATGTACTAAAATACACAGCTGCCATGCTATCACAATAGTTTTTTTTTTAGCATAAGAAGTCCTATGTTCCTAATCTCTGACACTCCTCTAATATGTTCATAGTTTTCCACAGCCATCTGTAGCAGAATGGGTAACAGTTGATACTTCCTATAGTTTATAAGTTAACAACCACTGTACTAGAGGCATAGGCCCTGATTTATACCAACTCTCCAAAGCTGGAGAGGATACACTTTCATCAGTGAAGCTGGGTGATCCAGAAATCCTGGAATGGATCTGGTGCAGAATTGAAAACATTTGCTAACAAATAGCAAATTACTTTTAGGGAAACCATTCCAGGTTTGCTGGATCACACAGCTTCACTGATGAAAGTTTATCTTCTCCAGCCTAGGAGAGCTTTAATTAATCAGGTCCAATATTTTCCCATGTTAATATGGAAAATAGACATGGAATTATGGTACATCAAATTTGTAAAGACAAGAGTTATGTTAAAATGTACTTGAAGGTACACTTTTCCATAATAACATAAATGTGTTCACTGAAGATAGAATATAATTTATTTTATCAGTCAGCAGAATTATTAAAACACATATCTAACACATAAATGATCCGCCTGCCTACCTGCCTTCCGCCATCAGTTACACATTTACCAAGATAGCTGGGGTCCTGAGTAATTGTCCTGCCTGAATGTCATATCTCACTATACAGAATTCTGATAATACAGACTTGTAAAATAGATATGTTCTAACTTGGCTGCAGCAAACAATAAATGACACTAACCTGTTGGGACAGGATTACATTTGTGTAATGGAAGCGTTCACTAGTTAAAAATACCTGCAAGTGTAAGTGGATTTTTTTGGCAGGCTTATCCCACCTCACCCAAGCAGTTTCCATCATGGGCACACATTAATATTGTAATTAGTGCTGGTTAAATAAGGTCACTGACTTCTTCCTGAAGCAAAATGTTTGTTTATGGGAAAAAAACTAAAGCTATACATTGTGTACATTATTCAATGCTAAGTATTTGGCCAAATAGAAATTATTAAAAATATATGAATGTTCTAGATTTTCAGCTAATGGAAAGAAACATGCACATAACCAAGACACATAAAATAACAGTAAAACATATAAGCTACAGTATTAATGATAATGTTAATTATTAATCTGAATAATGAGGAAGTTCTTAGGTTCCCCTTTCTGTTCTTTGTAATTTAATTCCATTCTCTATAACAGAGCTGTGCTTGAAGTATGATTACTCATATGAGTATGATATGCAGGGATAAAATAGTATAATATATTTATATAAATGCATATATTTATAAATTGAGTGTGTTTTCCCTGAAGAAGCAAAATTTGTTTGTGATACGTGAAGGGATATTTTAAACACTATATAAATTATGCACATGCCTTTTTTTAGCCTTTTCTGACCTGTGATATCATCAAATTGTACATTAAATAGGGTCTAAAAGACTGGATCTGTTTAAGGCAGTCACACTCACAAAGACATGTGTGAGTGTGAACCCTTGGTTGATGCAGATGAAATCAAAAGTGTTGTCTAATTTAGTACTAATAAACTCATATAAGAAGTTCAGTCCACAGAGCAAACTCATTTTTAAACAATCTAGATTTAGTTCCTGTCTAATGCATTTTTAACTCTTCCATATAGGGAGGTGAAACTGCCTTTCTTTTAGTCACAAATAATGCCCTTAAATTCACATTAGTGCTTAAGTGATAGGTGGTCAATACAGTAGGTTGAAGATGTGCTGTGGGACTTTAGAAAATCTCCCTGTGTGATAAACACTTCTTGCAAGTAGTTGTATGTGTGTAAACATATTATTTATAACCTATACATTGATATAAAACATATACATATGAATAATAGCACAAAGAAATACATCTGCAGCATGTCTGTCCTCATTATGACTTTCTACAATTACTCACACATAAGAAAAGTCTATGATTAATGTGTACATACACAAAGCTGGTCATTAATGTTAGCTCCATGCTTCAGAAGAGTCTCCACCACTTTGCAGTGTCCATGCTGGCAGGCTGCCAGCAATGCCGTTCCTCCATCCTGTAAAGTAATATCCAAAGATTTATAAAAGGTCCGGAAATTCAATACAGTTGTTCATGAAGCTAAGCACCTGTTTTAACAGTTGCACATGGAGGATGTAATTTTCTGAGATGGTGAGGCACTGACATCATTTAGAATCTGAATAGTCTGATAATGGTGGCTCCAAGTTCTTCAAGGCTGGAGAGGATACACTTCCATCAGTGAACCTGGGTGATCCAGCAAACCTGGGATGGATTCATTAAAAGTCACTTGCTATTTGTTAGCAAATGTTTTCAATCCTGGACCAGATCCATCCCAGGTTTGCTGGATCACCCAGGTTCACTGATGGAAGTGTATCCTTCCCAGCCCTGGAGAGCTTTAATAAATCAGGGCCACTGACTCAGGCATTCAGATATAGATGACCTTTTTCATCTTTTCTGATCCTAATGCATATTCCTGATTGGTGACTCCAAAGCCTTAAATCAGAACTAAAATTCCACTTTGAAAATTTGACAGGGCTTTATTGCATAAAGTGATAGGCAATGTCCCTTCTGCATTAAGCATTCTTACCAGCCTAATTGCATGCTTCAGCTATCAAAACCGCTGAGCTGCACTGATTGTCGGGGTATCCAGCATATTCCAGCTTCCCCTGCAGTTGCTGGGACTAAAAGAACTTTTGTACGCCTACACAGGAGTTACGTCATCCTGCCCCAACATCAAGATGTCCAAAGATCACAACAAGGAACGGAAAAGGAAAAAAGATGATGATGCCCCTGATGGAATGGGGACAGTTAAGTTTAAATCCACTATAAAACTATCAGGTCAAATAAGCACCCAAGAATCCAGAAATGTTAGTGGTGTAAAAATAGCTGTGCACACCCTTTGCAGTATTTGTATAGGGCCACATTGGAAAAAAAATACACTTTGTATATACCTTATCTTACTGTATATGTATTTAGACTCACTATTATATTATTCTGTACTAAATATAAATTGTTTAAATTGTTTGAATACACAAAATTATTTGCCACAGAGCCCTGTTTTGTTGCTGTATCTTTATTACGTGATAATAGGTAGTTGGATAGTTTTGAGTTTCAGATTTGATTCATATTTGAGCTATTTTGACCTCAAAATGAAACTCAGAATTTAGGAAATCTAAGCTCAACTCCAGCTTTTGTATAATCTGTCAATGTACCTGGTATAGATCATTGGGGGTAGGCAGGGGTCTGCTTTTGCCATAAAGAAGGAGGCTACACATTTTTGGCTTCTTTTTTTCTTTTTTCTTATGTCCATTTGTGGCTAGGAGGATCACATAACATGACATGTCACCCCATTTCCTATCTGAGCCTATGAAAGAGTTATTAGGGGCAACATCTCTTACCTGTGAATTATAGACTGTGGCATAGGGCTATACCTCAAGGGTCCAAATCTAGGCATTTGAAAAATTTAAAAAAAGTCGAACTCAGATTTCTCATCCAGTCTGACCAGAATCATCCACAGAAACACAGAATGTTCTATATATGACATCCCTAGTGGTTCAAGTACCCAGGGCAGGTTTCTAGCAGCATTAAGAGCACTTTAAAAAATTCTATATTCTGTGTAATGATGGCCGCTGTTGTATTTATACAAACCACAAAGAAACTGGGGCTATATTATTTACAATAAGATTTAAATATCTATTTGCACAGGTTTCTTATTTCATCACACAAAAGAACTGCAATTTTGAACATGTTTGATGGTATATACATACTGACATGCCAAATTGCTAAAAGTTTGTTTTTCCAAATATAGGCTGGAGCCTTTCCTGGCATCCACCCAAAAAAGCAAGTACCGTATGTACTTTTTAGTGATTTAGGAAGCAAAAGTTGCATTCACATTTACAATCTGTTTACTACTTAATCCCCAATGCAATATCAACAAGTAAAGAAATCATCAGCAATTTTTCTGCACATTTGTGCTATTTATTTAGCACATATTCCTGTTTTCTTCCACTAAATAAATAAGAAAATGCCATATTTGCTGTAAAATACAAAGGGCTTACTATACCAGGCTTGTCTTATTGTTTTATTATTATTTGTAATGAATTTGCAATGATTACCTTTAGACTTTCTATACATAATAATTGGAAAGATAACATTTTTGTTTGGCAGTAAGGGTGGTCACTTTCAGTGCTCCAGCCACTCAGCTGTTCGTTAAACATTTGCTGGACAATTACCAGCAATTTTTCTTGCTTAGTGCTCAAACACAACATCCTAGAGCATCTAGAGCATACTTTAGGCAAACACATCCTAACTAATCAAGGTATGTACCAACAATTATTATGTGATGCTTGGGTTTCAGTTTTTCTTAATACCTGCTAGGTAGGTAAATCAAATGGCAAATATTACACTCTGCATGGTACTTATTATGATCTGTTGCCAGGGCAGGTGAGGTCCCCATATTAAGCTTTACAGTTTTAGATGTCTACATAAACGCTGCATTACAAAATTGAACAGATAAAAATGTTCTCCACAAATCCAGAATGATCACATATCACAAATAAACGTGTAGTAAAACAACTATATAGTACAAAACAATATAGTAATAGCATATGCTAATAGATCAAATTAAAACTGTTGCTTGAAGTACACATTAATAAAACAGCTACACTGGAAATACCCTTTCCTGCACCCCAGAGAGTATAACCAAAAGGTGCCAAGAGGAAGGAATAAAGTAAACTGTATGTACTACCTAGAAGCTACTCATAAATTATTCCAAGAATCTAACTGCTATGATTATCATTATTGCTGGATTTTACCAAGCTATCAAAAGTATACAGTAACATAGATATAGCATAGATATACAGGTAAAATTAATAAAATAATCAAGGATAATATTAGCTAGATTTTTGTACATTATATGTACATACCATTTATAATTTTATTATTGGTATTAATAATAAACAAGATTTATATAGCCCCAACATATTTCGCAGCGCTGTACATTGACATTGCAATGAAGAGCTGAGATGATCCTTCAGCCAAGCAGGTCATACTGTAAATCTTTCTACTTTTCTGTATTTTTGTGTTGTTTTGACAAATATTCTAATAGGGAAAATTATTCTAGAAAATATCATCTGATATTATAGTCCTATGTATCCCAGGTATTTATGCATATTTACCATTACCTAATTAACAGACAGTAATTCTGTACACAGCATGTTATTTTTCTGAAATGAAAGTAAATTTATTCCTCTATGCTACAAACAGTGTCAGCCTCCAATTCAGTTGTCTGGGATATACCTTAAAGCAGGGGTCCCCAATCCCCGGCCGTCTGACAGGTGGGCCAGGGCTCTGGCCAGTGGACCCATCAGTGGGGTCAGGAGAGGGCCCCACTTGGGGGGCACACCGGCCAGAGCCACGGACCAAGTCTCCTGAAAACATTGCAAGCTCAGTACGATGGGCGGGTTGTGTCTCTGGTCTAAGCCTGCAATGTGAGAGTGGGCAGGTTCTGGCATCATGACATCACTCTGCGGGAAGTTTCTTCCCCTTTGAGTGACACACGGCTCCCCGCCCATGCGCGGTCCGGAGTCCATGCATTTAGTGATCCACAAGCTCCAAGTCCCCCAGGTTGGGGACCACTGCCTTAAAGTATATGTAAACTCAATCAGTAAATACACACATAAGCATAAACAAGTTAAATAAAGTATTTTATAAATAACTTTTAACTTTTTTTAAGTTCAGCTCCTAATAAAATAATGTGTAATTCTGCCAAAAAGGTCATTGTTCAGGTATTACCTTTTATAGGCTGACAACACTCCCTGTCCCTATCTGCACAATGTGCTCCTACGTTGTCATCTTCCGGTGGAAACTGAATGTGGTAGTTTAAAGACACATTATGCAGGCATGGTTTACTGTGGTCAGAAGCACAATCTATGCAGTGCATGTAGATAGAACTTGGAATAAGGCTACACGAAATCAGCCACTATTAAATGCACCAAATGATGGGAATAAATGTGTAAAGTATTTTTTTTCAGAAAAACACATGCCAATTGTTTATGATACACAGTCATTTAGGTACAGTGTACCAACCTCTAGGAAGTTAGGATGAACTGTTTCAGGAAGATAATATTAACTGAAAGCACAGAGCAGTAATGGAGTGAACTTTAAGCATAAATTATTCATCCTACTAAATTCCACCTCTTTAATTCAAATCTGCCCTTTCCTGCAGAAATAAACACAGCATGATTCGGCCAGCCTGGGATACAAAACACTGGGTACTTAAATAAATTCAAGCTGGTACCTGTAATCCAGCCTCAGATGCCCTCTCACTGTCCGGAAACAAACACGTGCAGTAAACCGTAACATGTCAATGAGCCAAGTCAGCACTTTTCTGAATGGGTGCCAGGCACTCACTGAGCTCAGATTCAGCACCAAATGGATTCCACCTCCTTTCATAACACTTAACATATTGATGTGCTAGCTTTGAGAACAAGGCAGTCTGTTATTTCTTTCTTATAGGCTTTCTGAAGAATCCTGCATACTCCATTACCTTTTTTAAGCAGGACCACTGTCACAAGATGAGCTGTCAAAAGTCTTGACTAGAAAAACAACTCAATAATAACACTTATGGTAAAATACTTGCTTTAAATGCAGTTTTAAATAGTTGTCCCATATTTGTGTTCTGACCATACAGTACAATCATTAACACAATTTAGCAGAGCCTTATACAAGTGAAGTGATAAAATGGTTATGGAATGCCCCAATCACCAATTTAGCAAGAGCTAAAAAGGCTGCAATATGCCCTTTATATTTATCCGCCACCGGTCTTCTCCCCTTTCTGTGCCTACTCAGTACAGACCCCATAGACCTGTATAGGGTGTTTCCGAAGGAGATAAATTAAAGTGTACAAGCAGTATAGAAATCTATGGAGCTGTGCTTAGGATTGGAAGGATGGATTAGGTTTGGTCAATGTAAGAGAAAGGTAAGTGCACATTGTGGACCAGATCCATGCTAGGTTTGCTGGATCACCCAGGTTTACTGATGAAAGAGTATCTTCTCCAGCCTTGGAGAGCCTTAATAAATATTATTATAAATATTAATAATATTTAATAAATATCGGGCCCAATGTGTAAAATCCTCACACATATGAGGGTAATATAGCACCAGCTGCATGGTATATTAAAAATAAAAGACCGTGAATAGTGTAGAGCAGGGGTGTCAAACTCAAATACAGGAGTACAGAGGGCCAAAATTAAAAACTTAGACAAAGTCGCGGGTCAACTTTGTAATTTATTGAAAAAAATTGAGGAAATTTTCCTTCTCATTATATATAAACTCTTTTCATATGGAAACAAACAGGTTTTGCTTCACACTCAATCTGGAACAAGCCTATATTAGAGAAAGAGGCATTAAAAATTTGTATTTAATTTTTTATTTTAATTTTATTTAAGAAAAAATCCTATGCCTCTTTCTCTGGTTTTAGCCTTCTGAGTTAAATTTCAATGGTAACCTTTTTGCACAGGCTAACTATATTAATACCAATATTCTTCTATTAAAATACAACCATTCAATTCCACACCTTGGAGTAGCAAGGAAAAGTACAGCTGAGCGGGAGTGCTGGAAATGCCAGAAGTGGCCAATGCCGGGCTAAATTATGAGTGGCCCGCTCCTGGAACTCCCTCTTCATTGGAATAGCACCGCTACTAAAATTCCCTGTATTATTTGCATATATAAATCAGTCCAATGCGGGGCCACACATAGGCAGAGAGCCCACTGGTCTATAGACGCGAGTGATGCCAGGAATTGTAGTAGCGGCGCTATTTCAATGCAGCGGCGGGCCAGCTGCATTTCATATTTAGGATTCCTTTGGGGGCTCAAAAAAAAGACGTTGGGGCCAAATTTGGCCCCCAGGCCAGAGTTTGACACCCCTGGTGTAGAGGAAGTAGTCATGAGGATCTAACAGATTTAGGGCCTTTGTGGAGGGGCTTTTGTTTGCATCAAGCAGATTTTTACATGCAGGTCTATAAAAATGAAATACTGGCTTGAAACAAGTCAAAACAGGTCAGAAGGAGTTCACTGTAGGTCATATATCATATATAAAATAGAATGTGGGCCCTCTGCATGGTGTCTGTATAATACAATACAAATATAAACATGATTTATTGCTAGATGACACCTTAGCTATGCTGCAACTTTTTTTTTTTATTGTGGCATTGATAAAAGAGCTCTTAAATCATATGCGTTTAGTATATACTGTAAAACTAGGTTTGCTCAAAATGCCTTTTACAACATTTTATCCAGCTATGTTATATACAAAAGTGTTTTATTACACATTTCCACATGAAAGCAACTTCTCTCTACAATGCAAATGTAATACATTTTTCATCTTAAATAAAAAAGGAGGACAATGTTCACACTTGTCTGTTCCTGTGTGTTACAAACATGAATTTTACTAGATGGAAATGTATTTCAAATGCAAATCCCATTTTTTTCTGATTTGGCTGCTTCACATTAATACACTACACTTACGTTTATTATTAGGGGGAAACATTAAACTATGGTTTTCGATCAGGCAGGATTTTTATGAATGAACATCATTTCAACCTGGTCAATAAAACTAGGAACCCAGAAGGGGAACAGGTGAAGATAGTGGCACCCACCACATCACGCTATTTTATTGCAGAGGAGACATCGCCTGTACCTTCTGCAATAAAGGACTGCCTAGTCATATTTTTGTTGTTGTTAGGATTTAGTTCCAATTAAAGGGACCTTTAAATGATCCACATTATAACACATTATCTGTGCATTGGTGTGAATAGGTTCCATTGCATTGCTCAAACTTTATAATATTCCCACAGTTAACTGGATTTTATGGTACTGTCATGTTGGCATTTGATTCCAACCTCCTAGCTGGCCAACACCAGCTTCCTATTTCCTATCAATTTTTATTAATCTATCTGGGGCTGTTAATTACTATTTTATTGGATACTTATTATCTTGTATTGTTTCACAAGGCTTCTTTTCCCCATCCAGGTTAAGCCATTGATGATGTAACTCTTGTGCATGCCCAGGGGTTACATTGTCACCAGCATTCAGGTATATTGGCATTGAATAAAGCCGCGGTGTACATCTGGTTCAGTGTAAGCACAAAAATAAAAAAAACACCAAGAGAAGGGGAAAATTGTTTAGGAAAAAGAAACTTTGCATGTCTCTTCCACCAAAAACCAAAGTTCTGTTTTAAATTACTGTTCATACATTGTTTACATTATCCTGCTCCAGATTAGTGGGCTATTGTATTCATAAATGAAAAAGCAGTGGTGTTTTAGATTAGAATAATCACTTCTTACTCTTGTAAAAAATTCTGTTGAGGCTCCAAATTCAAAAAGGAATTTTACAATATCGTCGTGACCTTGTTGAGCAGCAAAAAATAGGGCAGTAGCACCACTCTGAAAGAGAAAGATAAGAAAGATAACATATAGTTAGTGACAACTGTATAGGGTACATAATAAATAATGGTAAAGAAAGCTCTTTTTTAATTGGTGGAAAGCTCATCGTCCTTTATGATTTTTCTCATTTCTTAATCAAGCATTAAATATTGTATATCTACCATTACCATATCGCAGAAATGTGCCCCTGGAGAAGGATACATTCAGTGACCTTAAAGAGCATCGTGCGAGCCAAACATTTTAGGAGGCATTCTGCCTTATAGTGTCATGTGAATATGACAATATAGTTAAGGTCCTTATCCCAGGCTGTAGTTTTTGAAATAAAAAGTTAGAGATATCAAAGAACCTGATTTCAGAAGATGGTGTCTTCATAAGTTTGTTTATTGGTTAATTGCAATGGTTTCCTAAATCTGGTGCCTTGATTCCATAAAGTTAAAAACGTAAATTCTTCCAATGGACCACAAATAACCTTTATTTTAATTTATTAACCAACTTTATTAACCAACTGTTTTTCTTACTCATCGGACAACCCAGGAAAGTCTGCAGGTTGGCTTGGGTTACACAGCCATGCCAGAGCACAAATCCAGGTTGGTAGCCATACATTTCTCTACTGGAGTTAATCAATACAGCTGGGAATTTCTCTACTTTGAATCTTTAACTGGACAATCAAGGAGCATCAGCACTCACATTTCTCTATTTGCCTTTAGTATGGTCTTTGTTATCAAATGTGCTGATGCAATATCAAATTGACGTAGTTGCATTTATAAATTAATTTATAATAAATAACTACATTGGTGTCTTCTTTCTCCCTGGAGGTGACTTTTGGGAGCAACATCTAAAACAGAACATACCTCTCTGTGTAGATTTATGTCGGCACCATGTAATACCAGCTCCCGCACACACTGGGTATGTCCTCCGTAAGATGCCACCATCAACGCTGTAGTTCCAGTCTGTCAAAATAAAGATTGTTGAGGTGAAAATAAATCACACTGACTGCAACACACAGACATTAATAAATGCAGTTCATCTTTTAAAAAAATTAAAAGTAAAAAATCATCATTGATATATATATGCAAATGATAATTAAACCTTCTATTATACAAAAAGCACTATGAGGTGAACAAACCCTTTAAATTTCACACAGAATTCACTGAAAATCTAGGCAGCAAATGAAGACCAACTTGTACTTTCAAGTTGAAAGGCATTACAGTAAAACACAGCATTGTAATATTAATTCTGCTGAAGATTTACTGAATGCAGATGTAGAAGATAATATTCTGCATCCAGCAATAAAAACAACATGATTTATCAGTAACAAGACCTCCCAGATAGTTCCATGAGTACAATTTAAAGAAATCCGAGCCAACAGTTTCCCTTATGTCCCTTCATTTCCTGTAAGGTACCCACATATGCAAAAAAAAACTGATTATCTACAACTGTACTACTTGATTAGATTATTTGGAAGATTGTCATTGTCAGATTGTTTTTATTGTACTTTGAAAGTTCCAAGGGGACCAGGCAGCTAACAAAGCCTGTTCACATATGAAATGATAACAACAAATCGTGAGATTGGACGGGTGGAGAAAGTTTCCATGGTAGAATTTTTTGTGACTCACGCAAAACATTTTCTGAGCCAGAAATTTTGTTCTCTTTTTCCTTTCCAAAAAGGTGTTTGTAAAAGCATGCCAACTATCCTGCAAGAATTACCCTGCTGCTCAGAGCCTGGAAAAATAGTAAAGCTGAAACAGAAGTATGTGGCTGTAATTCATGATGAAAATGCATTTACAAATTAATATTTTTCTCTATATATAGTTCAAAGGCGTTTATATATTATTAGTATTAATATAATATATATTATAATAAGCAATAATATATATATTTATATATATATATATATATATATATATATATATTAGTATATAAATAATAAACAAGAAGAATACGTACTATGAATTTGGGGGAAAAAAGGCTCAGAACAGAACTGAACCTTAGGAGAGCTCTATCTAATCTGTTGTGCAGCAAAACAGAGTAAGGCAATTGCACAATAGCTATAAATAATGGAGTGAATAAGTCAGAATTTGGATTTATTTGAAAAAAGGGTTTTGTTTTAATAATTGATTTTGGTAAAAAATCACTTGGAATCACAGAAAATCACTAGTGACATGACTATGGACTTTGTAAAGCTCTGCATAGTATGTTGGCACTATATAAATACTGTGCAATAAAAATAATAATAGGAATGATGGATAGTGATCTTTTTTTTGTGTTTTTTTTTTGTTTGCTTGAAAGACGAAAGAGGGTCTGGAAGGGTCATACATAAGAAATAATAGGGAGAAAGCATACCGTCTCTTTCTCAGTCTGGACTGGGTACTTCACATGTCAAATACAGTATCTGTGTATTGTCTGGAAAAGGAATGGAATAATTATTTCTCTCTCTGAAGCTTTGCAGGTCAGTGATGCCTCATTTTTCAGGGCAGTGTCTCTAGAGCAGTGCCATTTTGGGTCTACCCGAAGAGTTTTTCTTTCTTTTCAGTCCAGTTTTGTTGTACAGTGTTTTTCTTACAAGGGAAGAGTCTTAGTGTATACAGAGCCATTTTGCTCAGTTTTCTTTTTTGCCATATGTGTTTCATTAAGGACTTTATATCTGGGAAATGCCCTCTTAGACTGTAGTCACAGGAACAAGTACCCCCAATAATATTTCCTCTCCCTTCCTGTTTTGGTGGCAGCTCAAAATGTTTAACATACCATTCATACCTTATGACTCCTTTATTCATAGCAAAACTGGTCATCTGGATAATCACCTAAGGAAAACTACATATGCACAGATATTGACGTCTGATCCAATTGTCGATCAGATGAAACCAACACATCTTTAATGAATCTGAAGGGAATTTAGTGGCTGACCATTTGTAAGAGACTGACACACCACTCCAAATCTAAAAAATTATTGTAGGGCTCACTTAATAAAGAATTTGAGAATGCTTACAAAAGATGATCAACACTATCTAGAGGGACTTTGCAGATGCAATTGTGGCCATTTACTAAAAAATTTGAGAATGTTCACACATTGAACTTAAAATAAAATAAAGTTTACCTGGATCTGTACATGACTGGGAAATTTAGGTAAATGTTCTAACATCATCTAGTACAGGGTTCCACAGGTTGCTAGGGGTCTTTTGAGCAATGAGCAATTCGTTCCTCTCGGGTCTATGTGACACCGATAACCTTTTTGGTTCCCTGTAGGGGTTATATTCTTCCTACTGGCCAGCAATGTGGATAGTCTGGGGGTTCCCTGACGACCTCAAAGTTATTTCAGGTGGTTCTCCCATGTTATAAATGTCAAGAAACGCTGATCTAGTAAATAAGTTTAATTAAACTTTAAACTTCTATTCCTAAAGGACAATGGTCAAGTGAACAAGTAGAATGCATGCATAAAATTTAAGACAACAATAGGTGTGTAAAATCTGAACAACCTTTTTTTTCTTGCACAGAATTTACATTATAATTCACAAGTAGTGGAGGTTGCAATATAAAAGGAATGATCTGACTGGCTGTAAAAGACAAAGCAGATATCTTTTACCTTGATAGTATTTTGCTAAGTGTTTTGTAAACTTTAGGTTGATTCCTTCCTTATAACATAAAGTTTGTCCTATTTTGTAGTGGTGACTTTTTGTGTAGTGGCACCTTGGTGAACATTTATTTTAGGTCAAGTAAATTACAGATTTTTACTGCCTTGGAATAGTATCAAGCACTTTCTGCACAGTTCCGCTATTCTCGTTTTTGATATTTGGTTTGAAAATTGTTCCTTGCTTCTTAACACATAAACCACAAACCCATTACTGCATTCTAGTGCCTTGTTAACCATTCCAAAGCACTAACACTGGAAGGATAAGAACAAGCTTGTTGTCTAGCCACTTTGCCACATTGATGAAGCAGATAGAGATCTGAAATTCTTGGCATACAAATGAAGGGCATACACTGTCTCTGCAGTCCACATCGACTCGGCCGCTGTTTAACAACAACTGGAGAAGTGCCAGGTTTCCTTTCCGAGCAGCCCAGAAAGCAGCATTGGCAAGAGGTGTTTCCTTCTGTGTAAAATAATAGTGTCAGATTAGTTTCATGGCATCATCGAAGATAAAATAACATTTTCAATCCTATATACTGTAGGATATATTTTGACATATAATAAGTCAGGTTTAAGTTTCCATTACCGTGAGACATTCATGAGAGTAAAGTAAACTTACTGGAAGTTAAATTGTTCTTCCAGGTTTTATGGATAACAGATCACAGGTCCAATTCCATATGAAAACTCCCGGGCTAGACAGACTTCTCAGTCAGTAAAACACAATTATGCAAGTGTAGAAAACTGCCAAACTTTCATTTTAGGAAATTAAACCCAGCTAAGAAAACCTTCAACAAAGGATAAGAGTTTTTCTGGGAAAACCATCATTAGTTGTAATTACACTGAACCTGTTTTTATGTTTTCTTCGCAGCTAAAGAGTCATTCTAGGCTACAAATGAATCAGTCGGTGATCTTTTCACATCATTACACTTTTTACACTGCTATTGCAGTCTTCTACTTGCAGAAATTCCACTGATCTTCCTCATTCTACATCTAAACTCAGGGACAATGCCTATAATCGGACTGACTTTACAAATCCACCGTCACTACCCTCCAGTTCCATCTTTCGTTAATTATACGAATTCCAGGTCGGGCAACAGGTCTCTCAAATAATAATTCTTACAACTTCTGCAAGCTAAGAAATCTAGGTTAGTTCATGTTCCAAATAGAAATATATTGTTTTGTGTGAAACAGCAATTAAACCAGTCTAGGTCATTGGGCCTGATTTATTAAAGCTCTCCAAGGCTGGAGAGGATAGACTTATAGATAGATAGATAGATCAGTGAAACTGGGTGATCCAGCAAGCCTGGAATGGATCTGGTCCAGAATTGAAAACATTTGCTAACAAATATTAAATTACTTTTAGGAAATCAATTCCAGGTTTGCCAGATCTCCCATTTTGTAGTCATTGATCAGAACTAGGAGGGCTGAACAGTCTCTTTAGCATAACACAGAAAGGACAAAGACCAGTGCTAAATTTTTGTCAAGATTAACAGTTTGTTTTTGTAACTTTAAACAGGTAAAATGTGAATTCTTACCAAATATTTACTCAAAATATGAGAATAAAAAAAGGGCACTGTTCAATCCATGCTAGGTTCTCATCAGAATAAAGAATTACACATTTTAATACAATGATATTTCCCCCTCCACCATTTTGCTTGCAAATACAGCCTTCGAATGAATGCCCACCAGACTCATATCTACTCAAAATCAAGACGTCTGTCCAAGAGCCAGGCCCCTGCTTTATTTAGGCTCCTTTCAGAAATACAGAAAACACAGAGTTGTACCACAAGCTCAACTGCGCTTCCAAACAACTGTATAGGAGTGGTTCAAAACTACTTTGTGCAAGCATTTGCACACAGTTTTGTCTGCCTTTGCAGCACGGTACCTGGAAGCGACCATGTTGCTTCTGCCCATACCATAGCCTTTTCTCCTCTTGAGGATGAACCTGGGAAAAGTACTAAAACAGAGTGCCATAATATTTTAGGGAGGTGTAAAAACCAAAATTTCTCTAAGTATTGTACTAACACTAAACAAAATCCTGACAGTTGATTGCATTTATATATTTTGAGTTTATGGAAGTTAACTATCAGAAACCTGTTCACATAGAGTTTGCATGTTCATGGTTGTCTATGCCAGGTTTCTCTGGTGCTCAGTATTTTACCCAAACTTTTTGCCATATTGTATTTACCCTAATTGGTCATTGTGCACATGTATTTGTTAAAAAAATCTAAAGGAAAACATAAAGCTGTATGCCTGAGCAGAATAAGATAGATATTTATTAAATATTTCAAGTTGTAAACAATTATTACTCATATAGGGTAGGTTCCCACAAGGCTCCTAATGATTGGCACTTTGCTAGCCGCTTGGCTGCTTGCATGGCAGCACTGGTTCTTCAAGAAGCAGTATCTGCAGATTTGACAGCGGGAGGCAGTGAGCAGCACTGAACTTCTTACTGCTTCCCCTATTTATTCTCTATTGGGTTGCTGCAGGTAGACAATGAATGTAGCATCTTCCTCGAGGCAGCAGTTTAGTGGTGTGAGGAATCGGTAATTTTACCAACAACCAGTCTGGATATAGTCACAATATACATTAATTTGTTCATGTACAGATTTTTAAATGTTCACATACAAATACACTCACTATCAATTTATTAGGTTGCAAATTCATTAAATGGTAACATAGCGGTGAGCTCTTTTTCCAGGTACCTATGTAGTGATTCCATCACTATAGTGCAGTACAGGTATGGCAGTATGCTAGAAAAAAGTTAAACCTGAATGGTTAGACTACAGTCTTACAAGCAATAAAAGTAACAATGACACAAAAACTAGTATCGGCATGTAAAACTAATAGGTATATTAGTTTGTTTTTAATTTACTTAAAGTAAAATACAAATACCAGTATAACAAAAAAACAATAAAATAAAAAAGAGTAGAACAATAAAGACAAAACAGTTTTTTTTTTTTAACAATGATTACAGTAATACACACAAACATTTCTTATTTATTTCTATGATTTTCTTAGCCTTTATTTCCAATTCTTCTTTAGGAAGGATAAGTGCTGTCTCATTTGTACAGGCCTCCCAGCATTTTCAGCATGGTGCTGCTATCCCGAACAAGGCCTGTGAGTCTGGATTGTGTGGCATCACCCTGCATATGCTGCAGTACAATGCTTACAACTCTTAATTGTAAAATAAAGATGACTTACCTTAAAAGACATCTTGCACATCTCAGCAGCAGCTCAGGCTCCTTACAAGCTAAAAAGGTAGTTCTTAAAGTCTAAAGTGCATCCGCTTCTTGGCTCCTACAGATATCCCAAACATTTGCTTGCTCTTCCATCAGCAGATAGTGTGAAAATAAAATCTCCAAGGCTTCAAGCCGCAGAATGTAACCGGCAGTATTGACTCATTCACTGCCAAAGCTCTAAGGACTAAACAATAAAAACAGAATTAAAAGCATGAAAGCACCACAAAGTGAGATCATCTAAAAATACCAGATTAGCTAATGCAAAGGAACAAACATTTGTGCAGAAATAGGGGAACATAAATCTACTTAGCAGCAATTGCCATTAGAATAATCACACATCTTGCTGCAGAAAATGTTCTCCATCCAGAACTACCTGCAGTTTACATATGCATAAATGAGATTAGACACCCCTCCATATCCAAATCACAATGTTGTGTCCATTGCATGGACAAGATGTCAGCAGGCTTGAGAATTGTCCGATTGGGGACAAAAAGAGACATTCAATATTGAGAAAAGTTATTTATTCATTGACTTAGAAGGGCTCCGACTGGTGTAGGAGTAAAACATTTTGAAAAAGGCAGTAAATGCAACTATTGACTCTGTTAGTTTAGTAAGTTTTTGCCTAATAGAGAAAGAAATGCACTTGCAAATGGTATCATATCTGGTTGAGGTTAAATATCAGTTGAATGGAATGATGATGATTCATAACAGTAAATGATAATTGCCTTTACTATCCACCAGAAGGCCATAATATTAGTACCCTAGTTGGCAAAAAAAACATTTTGGGCACCTTGTTTAAAGCCAGTGATTGTACTTTTTTCCTAAAAATCATTTGGTATTACCGGTAGATAGCAAATACTTTCAATCCTGGACCAGATCGATTGCAGGCTTGGAGGATCACCCAGATTCTCCCATGATCTTCTATCTTCTCCAGAAGTCTATCTTCTCCAGTCTTGGAGAACTGTATTAAATCAGGCCCATAGTGTGATACCATGCAGATTTGATTTGTGGGCAAGGTGAAATGTGGGTAAGCTACTCAATTGGTGAGCTATTCAGAGTATAGGAGACCAACTTTAGGGTCTACAAATGCCTATCTTAAGACAAAAGCCATTTTTTGTTCTCATTAGGAGGGCACAGTCATGTCTTTATTCTGACATCTAAGAGCAGTGTTCCTCAACCAAAGTTCCATGGGACACTAGGGTTCCTCCTGAAGTTGCTTGGGGTTCCATGATTAATTTGTAAACTGACAACCAGATTGTTTTGGCTATCTGTAAAAATAGAATTATTCACAATGGCCAGCAATGTAGAAGGCATTCGTCCTACTGCCAACTATGTTATTTGTGAGCTGTGGCTATAGTAATATTAGAAAGGATTCCCAAAAACTTGAAAGTTATTTTAAGGGTTACCCTATGTTAAAAAGTTTGAGAAAGGCAGTCCTAGAACATTATAACAGCTGCCATATACAAGTATCGAACATCTAAATAGTTTTCTGTTCATGGAACACAACTATCCAATATTCTAAGCATGTTGGGTGATCTCCACATTCACCATAATTTGTGGTATTTAGGAAACTGCTTTCCCAGTAAGATGTCTTGTTCATCATATATGAATTAAAATATTTCTGGCAGTAGAAAATGTATATTTCCAAAGTGTTGTGGGACTCCCTTTTTCATCTGTCACTTTAATAAAATCAAGAAACATCTAATGATTTTTTTGTATGCAAACGCTAATGATTGGTGGTATGGGAAGCCTGCCAGCTGTGAAGGTTGAGCAGGATTAGCAAGTTCTTGTCTTGCTGAAGTATTGGTTTGTAGTCTTAAAGCATAGTTTCACTTAAGTGGCATTATGTTCTATATGTTTGCCAGCTTTGTGTATTCAATTTTCTGTTAAGGTAGTCTTGTGATTCTGACATCCAGATAGCACAGTAAAATCCAGGACCTCCACTGCACTTCTGGGTTCTGGAACCCTTGTTACCTTGTTAAAGCTGCATACACACCTGCAATTATTGTCGCTGTAAAGGATCTTTCACGATCCTTTCCAACGACCAAGGACTGCACGATGCATGAACGAGTGCTGTACATACAGCACCTTTCTGCTCTTGGGGAGGGGAGGGGGCGAACGACGGAGCGGCACCCTGTTGTGCGCTCTCCCCCTTTCGCTTCCATTAAAATCATTCGTTGTCCATCGCCCCTGGATCTGCCAGGACAGTCGTTCGGTTGATGAACTACGGGCGCTGTACACACGCCAGATTCCCATCCAATATTGGCCCTGGGCCAATTATCGGCCAAGAACCTTGGACGTTTGTATGTAGCTTAAGGCCAATTGGAAGTTACAACAGTTTACAGATAGGACATCACTATGATATATATATATATATATATACTTATATTTTTCCTGTTAAATAGACCATGTATGTTTTAATAATGTAAATAGTAGCTTGCAGATTTATTTTACCTTGTGCCTGGATTAGCTCATGTAGGGCTCTTCCATACTGGAGTATGTATTAGTAAAACTCAGAAAATGCTTGTGTCAATACTTGTATTGTAAGCACAGGTGTGCTTACAAGAGACTAAGCATGGGTTGCGTTGATGAAAAACATCAACTTCAGATATAGGGCCCCTGACTGCATCGTCATTTATAAAACAAGTAAAAAAAGCACTAAATTAACGCACAAAAAAAATCTAATTTTGGCAGATCTGTTATCTGTCTTATTCCCATTGGTTGTCCCAGACTTAGATCTGCCATCAGTAAAACTTCAGAACACTTAAAATACTTGCCTGCTTGCCCATAAAAAGCTATATAGACATTGACAAGCTTCAGCAAGCGTGTTTCTAATTCCTAACACCCACAAGTATGAGCTCTAAAAGGAGCAAAAGGTAACTGGATAAACATATAGAAGGTAAAGTAGGAAACTACAATTTCCTGCACAGATAATGCACGGTTGCTGCATTACCTTCCACTAATAAAGAATCCTCAGTGTGCTCCGTTATAGATAATTATTATTATTAATATTATTACTAAGATTTTATTATTCTTATCGACATTTTGCTTTCAAGTAAAAAATATTTTAGAACAGAAGTGACACCCTTCAGGTACAAATAGCTTCTTTTAGATATTTTATATATTGATAGGTAAATGGTGCCATTTAAAAGACATTTTAGATCACATAACAGGAAAGAGCTGACCGAGATAAGGAAAAGCTGCCTGGCAAAAAGTGGGATCATCCTGTCTCCGGATCTGCACTGCAGCCAAGGAAGCCATGTGAATGTGGGCTGAGGCATGTTATCTTCTATTTTCTCTTGGCTAAAATAAACCAGCTTTGTTACATATATCAGCCACTGCACTGATAGAAATCTTTCATTACCATCCCCATCTACAACCTCCCCCGCTGGCTGGAACCAGGATATTTCAGTGTGAACTGAAATCATATGTAGTAATTATTTTATATCCATCAGAAAACAGAAATTATATTTTCACAATATACTTAGTATCATTTTTTTGATACTTTGTTTTCTGAAAAATGTATGCAGTTTATTGCATTTATAAACCAAAGAAAATATATTTGTCTCTAAGGCTAGGTCTACGCGGACCTTTTTAAAAAGGCATGTAAACGTTCCTACTCCGTTTATATGCGTTGTTATTCATTTTTATTAGCGTTTTAAAACTTGCCTTTAAAACACTGGTAATGGTAAGGCACTGGTAAGGTCAATTTTTGGGGGGAAGCCAATTAACTTAACTGCATGTTTTTGGAATGTGGGAGGAAACCTAGATAGTGGATAGTGTCCTGGCCAGGAATTGAACCTGGGACCTAGCGCTGCAAAGGCAAGAGTGCCAACCCCTGAGCCACCATGCTGCCCATTTTGGGTGTTTTCCAGGGGAAAGCGTCCGTGTAGACTAAGCCTTAGTGTAAAGCAGCCACAGCATGGGGTTGTTTGCCAGCATTACCCCGCATTTAATTTTTTAATTTTTTTAACGTTGCAAGTAACGTTATGAATAATGCTCATAAACATGCCTCAAGGAAACGTTGTAATGTGGATTAGCTCATTGGAATACATGGGAATTTCAAACATGGGCTTTTAAAGCCTCAGGTTAAACCCTGGGGAAAACTTCCGTGTAGACTAAGCCATAGTGTAAAGCAGCCACGGCAGTGGTTGTTCTACACTAAGAGACAAGTAGATTTTCATTAGTTCACATCAAGCCTGAGCCCATGCTTGGTTAATGGACTGTGCATCTCCCTTTTGTTTTTATTGGAGTTCTTTCTATAAACTTCAACATTTATCTAATTGACATGGAAAATAATATAAGACCTTTGTTAGAATATAACAAATGATCATGTGTACTTACAAACATAAATTACCTTAAAGCCTTAATTTTTTACTCATCTGGGACGAGTTTCTCTTTATTGAATTTTCTATGTACCTAAGACCTCGCATAACACATCAAGGATAGAAGTCTATTTTCCCCCCTATACCTTATTTAAAAATTTTGCTTATCATATTTTCAGTTCATTTTTATGGGCCATAAAACACTCATCGATCCAGGTAAATGCACAAAGACCGCATTTCCTGCTATGCATTGCACTGCACCAGGGAGAGATAAACAGGTCTGATTGATTTGTATGACAATGTTGGGTTTGCTGCATTTTTCCTGCCATAGCTGATTGTATTATACCACTGTGTACTGTGTATACAGCAAAATCCTCAGGAAGTGGTAAATGGTAGGTACACACAGACACACATTTCACTTCTGTTGTTCAATGGTGAATTTTTACATAAACACCAAACTAGATCATAACACCCAGCTAGTCTATACTCAAATGTTCCACTCCAGTCAATGCTGTGTATATTATGTGTGAAACGACTCTAAGCCTAAATCTACTGTGGTTCAATGCAGTGGAGGGTTAGCAGTAAATCTACTAGAATATGTGTCCCCATGTCTTGGGGTTTCTTTGCTCTCTGTGATAGACTGCTTGACCAGTTTTAGGGTACTCAGCAACCTTTTCTTATTTTGTCTCATTCTCTTTTTCTTTACATGGTTTTTCATGTTTCTGGTGGCTATCTCACTACAGTGTGTGCAGTGAATTCTGCCCTTGGCATTTGACATCATTCTTTGTGGTCTTCGGATGGTGGGCAAGGTCAGAAGTATAGTTTTTTTGCCTCAAATTAAAGGAATTGATTGGGTCTCTGCTGGAGTGTGCTGGAGGAATGACTGCTTCAGTTGTAAATACCATCCATGTTATTCTTTGTCTATGGTACTGCGTGTTCTCTTTATAGACATAATTCAGCCACACCCAGGTTCACCCATGATAGTCTATCTTCTCCAGTCTTGGAGACATTTACCCTCCCTGACAGTAATCCTGACTGTGGCTCGGGGTGAATTTTCCATACCAAAAAGCGGTAACCCCCAGCCACAATGTGGTGGAATTGCCAGGGAGTTAAAGTCCTACCTGGTTCCCACTTTCCAGTGGCGTCCTCCAGTGCTGCCCGTGACATCCTCCAGCGATGCCCAGCATCTTCTTCCCCTGGGGATGCTGGCTGAGCATCTGTGAAACCTGGTGATACCTGGCCAGCATCTGTGTCCCTGGTGTGTGAACGTTGGGGATGCGAGGCCAGGGGAAGCAGATGCCGGCCGGGCATCTGCTTGCGAGCCTTAGGCTGATGGGTGGGACCATTGGGCTGGCAGGCGGGACCAGGCGGGAAATATAAAATTTTGAGTATTTTTAAATGTACCACTTTAACATTTAAAAATACTCATTATTCAGACTGCCAGGGAGGTTAAAAAATCAGGCCCATTATCTCTAAATGTATTGTCATTTGGTTATAAATGTGATTTAACTGCTGTTTTGGATATTCTGTCTTGTAAATTCTTTATTTCCTATATTAGTCTACCATTTGCTTGATGATCATTCGTTGCACAAATGTATAATTCTTTATGCTCCCTATATTTCCAATAAAAAATATTTTGAACAGCTAGGTCTGATTTTTTTTACAGTTCTTCCCAACTGATCCCAACATGTTGATGAATACCTTTAAGTGGATATAAAAATACTAAAAGTAGAAGATAACATGTTCATGGGCTTTGACTGAAGAAGAGGAAAATTACCTAAAAGGAGAGTGGGCTTGGATGAAAGAAGAAGGTTTTGATCACAGAGGAAGAGAATGACCAGAGAGTGGGTATGATGGAAGCAAAAGAATATTTAGAGAATAAAAACAGCAATTTAAATAAGGGAAGAATAGTAGTTCATTACTGTTGATCTCCATCAGATGGTGCTGTGTGTTCATGTAAAGTGTGTAACAAACTCATGTCTCTTGTCTCTGATGGAAAGATTTTGTTACACACCTTACATACAGACACAGTACCAGATGCTGTGGCATTTTGAAAGAAAAAAAATCTTGGTTTGCACTACAATATAACTAACCCTTTCAACACACCTGCAATTTAGCTACTGTAAGCCTACCCTTTTGTAGAATTTGGAGTAGGTTATCCCATTCCTTAAAACTATTGACTCTTGCTGACAGGGCTCTGTATTATGAGTTGTTTCATATTTCTGAAGATGGATTTACAGACTTTCAGCCAAAACTTTGCAATTCATAGACTGCCACAAACTTGTGTATGACAGCCACTGCTTGGTGGACTCTGCATGCATTAACTTTGCTTGGCACATAGAAGAAAATAATAGCTGGCTGTAAGTATTTATCAGGCACAGTATGATTGCTGTTGAACCTTTGTACCCTGGAAGGATCCCTGATAGGGTCACATTGGCTTTCTCTTTCTAGTCTGCACGAGATACCAAAGCGTGGAAAAGAGTATATAGGGGGTCTTCTCCCATATGATCATTCATTAGAGGTGGGTGTCATTTAACTGTGCTAACATGGAGCAATACAGAGCTACAAATATGTTTACCACTTCTTCCCCTTGCACCACCTGACATCTGTACAGGTACCTGGAATTCAATTCCATAGCTCCAAAGCTACTGTCCCCTTCTCCTCACCTTAATAGCCTAAACGAATGGCATCCAATGTTTTAGAGAAATATTGCAAGCAAATAACACATCCCCAGACCTAAAAAACTTAAAATGCAAAAAATGATTTTTTTGCAGCTGTTTCTTTTATATTAGCTTTTCTAAACACATGGAATAATCTAGAGGAGTGAACAGTTTACTACCAAAAACTTCTCAAAAGTTAAATAAAACATTTTTAGAGAGACGTATAAATCCACCCAAAATTCTAGCAGAACTAAAATAAGTATTACCATTGTGATAACATATCCTGTAATCCTAGGATCTGATCATCCCTTCTACCTGTGTACAAGGAGAGGAATGTGTCCTTTAAACCCAGCCCATGTTGCTGCTATGAGCTCATGCTAGAAGTGGTGCAGGCTGGTGCCTCCCTGGAAGGAGTGTAGGTGACCGGGTCAGATCTGTGATCAGGGGTGTGTCATGAGCAGTCACATTGCCAGGCAGCACTCACATTGCCAGGGAGCACTCACATTGCCAGGCAGCACTCACATTGCCAGGCAGTCAGGAGCGGTCTCGCTGCTGCTTTGTTTTCTGTCTCTGACAGCAGCAGAGGTGCTGGATCCATGGAGGAGGCGGTGTGAATGGATCTGGAGGGAATCTGCTGCAATCTAGGAGCCCCATCTTTTTATAAATATGGTGCTGAGGACCAGAATCGTCCTGTGCCCACTGGGCATCTTTGGAATAACTTCTTCCCAGATCTATGCCTGCTGTGTGGGTAAAGAAAAGCTCTTGGCATTTGTGCTTTTGTTTTCAGGCATGCACATGGCAAGCAGTCAGAACTTTGCAGGTGCTACCACTGGATTCAGTCTTCACCCTCCATACTTCAATTTGGCAGAAGGGGCTAAAATTAGGGCAACTGCTACCTGTGGGGAAGAGGTCAGCTCTGGGAGAGGAGAAGTGCCCCAACACAGGATGGATCTGTACTGTAAATTGGTGGGAGGACCAGTGCTGTCATCACATACTATTCAGGTACTGTCCATCTACTGCAACATTCTTCTGACTTCAGATGTCATCTCAGCTTCATGTCCTAAACTTTCTCTGCTGACTTACATGCTTTACTTACATACTATTTCCAGCCTGATGATCCTCCAATGCAACAGCAAATTATTTTATGTGGGTGATCATCGACAATTACAGTAGTCTGCCATAACATTAGAAATGTCCATTTATGAATGTTCTCACCCAACATTTAACAAAAATATACACATTCTGCAAACTAAATTCAATTAGTAAATGTGTGAATTCACTTCTACTCATGATTTATACATGTTCTAATTTAATTCAGTTTTAAAAAAAAGATTTGGTAAAAGTTGGGTAAATCCTTGGTGGCAACATTTATGGTCACTTTAGAACAATGTTTCCCAACTAGGGTTCTTCCTGAGGTTTCTAGGGGGCAATGAGCAATTTCTGCTCCTCAGGTCAGTTTAACTGACACCAATAATCTGTTTGGCTATCTGTAAGGATAACATGTTTCCCACTGGTCAGCAATTTAAGAGACATTCATCCCACTAACCACCATGTTAATGTACTGTGAGTTGTGAATATAGTAATTAAAGCAGTGGTTCCCTGAGGACCTTAATGTTATTTTAAGGTTTCGCCTTGTTAGAAAGGTTTAGAAACACTGCCTTAGAAATTTCTGAAGATGTCATGCTTTACTGTATTAAAACTTTTTTTTTAGATTTTGGATCAAGTGGTGAGGGATTCTAACTCATCAGTTTTTATTAAAGTCTGTGTCACCTGTAGAGACACAACCTGGTATGTGTTATGTACAAAAAAGATAAATGGGACAAATGGTGGATTGATCTCCTACCTACACTGACTGCCAGTGCAAGGGGGCAATTTTCCATTAATTAACCATGTAAGGGGGTCACTTCTACTCTAACCAATGCAATGTTAGAGGACACCATACCTCATTATCTGCCCTTATTTACTGCAGGTATTATTCATTTCAGGAATTAATGGAATTTAGTAGGCAGTTGGTAATAAACTTATCTGCACTAAATGTTAAATATGCCAGGTATGCCAGATTACCCTTTCTTTTATTTTTAACGTTCTTCTAATTATCTACAGTACTGATGTGCCTAGTCCTTTTTAGCAGAGTTTTCCCAGGTATCTGCAAATCACTGCAAGGGTTCCCTAGGGGTAAAAATGTTAAAGAAAGCTGCTCTATACTTTCTGAATCATTGACCTGTAACAGACAGACACCTGTCTTGTAGACTGATTCCAAGACAGCTAGGATCAGAAGGGACTGAAGCCTCTAGATCATCATATTAGCTAAGAAACTTGCATTTTTATTCTGAGAATTCAGCAATACCAGCCTAGGTGTTTTCTTAGTGTAGGTTTCCAAAATTGGAATATATACATATGCGAGAAAAACTTCTGTGTTTTTTTACATCATGTAAAACCCAACTCCACCCAATTGCATTTAAATAGGTTGGAACCTCTGCCAGGTTTTTGTCAGTTTGAAAAACTGGCAAAAACCTGGCAACACAGTGGCTCAGTGGTTAGCACTCCGGTCTTTGCTGCGCTACGTCCCAGGTTCATATCTTGGCCAGCACACTATCTGCAAGGAGTTTCCAGGTTCTCCCCCTGTTTGTGTGTTTCTTCCAAGTACTCCGGTTTCCTCCCACATTCCAAAAACATGCCGTTAGGTTACTTGGCTTCCCCTATAAAAAAAAATTACCTTAGACATATATTAAAGACATATGACTATGGTAGGGACATTAGATTGTGAGACAGTTAGTGACATAACTATGGACTTTGTAAAGCGCTGCGTAATATGTCGGCGCTATATAAACACTGTGCAATATTAATTGCTTTCTTGGTCACAATATTTCATATTCTGACACACAGAGTGTTACTAAAACAGCAATTGAGGAGACATATCTGCAATCTGAAATAGTTCTGTCTTTTGCTGCCATTATTGACAAGATGTTTTAGATAGCTCTGTGTACTTCAATTGAAGGATATCTTCTTTCTTACCTGTACCAATGAAGACAATTAAAGGGAAGTTTCCCCAATGGTTATTCATACATCAAAAAAAATCTGGCTGAGAAAAATAGCTGGAGTTGGGCTTTAAGTTCTTGAGCGAATGAATGTGCTTTGAAGAGCTATCCCTAACCTGTTGATGTTTTCTATCAGTGTACTTTTCCATGGCATTTCTGACATCTAGGTGTGTTAAAGGAACAATGTTTGGGGTTAAAAGTAAGTTCACTAAAAGCAAACAAATGACATCACAATTTAAACAGGTGTTACCTACCTGGAGTTTTTGTGTCAATCTGTAGAACATCAGGTGTGTGAAGATCAGGAGTAGGCCAAAAGACACAGAAGAAATACATATTGTGTTGTCATCCAGTCTGTTCTCTGTGGGACATGTGAATATAGATTTATATAAATTAAGATTTTTCGAGTTGACTCTGTCTTTATATTCAGTAATACGGAGCAAAGAGCTCTGGATTTTTTAAATGTAGTAACCTACAGCAACCAATCACATCTCTGTTTATTATAATCAGATCATTTGGTGATTGTTTGTATTGGAATGCTACATTTTGCACACTAGTGTTGCTGAATACACATGTTTGTAACTGATGTCTGATTATAGCAACAAGCAGACAGGTTTCCTACTGCATAATTTTATTAGTTTAATTGAGCCCCATGAGCTGCCCTTAGTGTGTTTATGAAATAAAATAAAAAAATGATAATTTTGGAAGGATAGATCAGCACACATTAGTGGAATATGTTTAGTGACTCATTAAAGGAAACCAAACCCACCCAATCCTTTTCACACTTATGTAACATAACAACATATAAAAATACATGTTACTTGTCATCCTTTTGTTTTACCTATATGTCTCTAAAAAGTCCCCAGACCAAGACTGTTCCTTATACATAAAGGCTAGGTATCACTTTTTGCAGACTAGTCTGAAAAATTTGTATTAAAGCAGAGGTAGGCAAACTTTTATGGCCACTAGGCCTTTGCAGGGGTGGGCGGTAGTACGTTTGGCCAGACTCTGATTCCTGCCCTAATGGCTCCACCCACCACCAGGGAACGCCCGCTGATAGGAAATCCCTCTCCCCCGTATGCATTGCGTAGAGCCTTCCCTATATACCGTGTGGGCGGTGGTAAATAGGGGAGCAACAGCAAGGGGGCGGCTCTGATAGTTCCTAATGCCCCCAGGCAGATCCGCCGGATCGACCAGGGGGCATTAGGCTGGAACGAACTACCGGCTAGGCCAGAAATTGCTGACCCCTGTAATAAAGGGAGTATAATGGGCCAGGGGAGGTTTCTGCAGTCAATGTTGTCAGGTTATATGTTATTCACACTGTCAGGGCTCTTGTTGATTCTAGTAGAGCTTGTATAATGTTCTTGCATAAAAGAGAAAAGGTGTTTTTGGAAGTGTATAAAGTTCCGCATGGCTTTAAATAATAATAATAATAAATAATAAAATTAGAATATAAACATACAATATTGCCTATTTGTTTAAAAATTCATCACCACCTCTAATCATTTGTGAAGCAGTTCACAAACCACGTAGTCATATTTTTGTGTTATTGGGCATTTGCAACCTGTTCTGCATACTTCATCTTTTTTCAGTTCTGCATAAAGTAGGGGAGCGTTTACACCTCTATTAGTTTTTGTTTTATTGTCTGTGTTTTATAGAAGGAGGTTTTTATGACTTACTGTCTGCATGGAAGAGCAGAAATGGATGCAAATGGAAATGAAAAGAAGTCTTTTATGTTTTACTGGAGACAATGGTCACCAAAACAAATAAAGGGATGAATCATCGCATTCCTCACAAAGAAATTAGTTATTCCTTTTTTATTTTGTAATAAATATATATATATATATATATATATATATATATAAACTCAAGGTCAAACAGGCTGTCTTAGGCTGATGTAGCTTTGGGGATGTGTTTGTTACTTTATGATATTATAAATTATAATTTGTACTGAAAATATTAATGTGATTTGATAATGTATACACAAATGAAATATAAAGAATGTTTAGGATGATCAATCCTCTTTAATGGTAACCTTTTTAGAGAGAAATATGTAGGCTGTACTTTGAGTCATAAATCCAATACAGGTTTACAAATAAGGACTTTTCTGATCAGCAGAAGTTCCAGGTTGGTGAAAGTATTAAAACCAATAGCGCAAGGGAGCTAGCAATTTTTAATGTACATTTTTATTGAAAGAATGTTTGATATATTAAAAACAAAAATGTGAAAATATACTTATTAATAATACTTATATTATTATATATATATATAATATATACAGTAGTAACATATTATAAGAAATATACATCACAAAGAATAACAAAGGGCAGAATAGAAAAGAAAAACATGATGGACGTTATATTAGTCATCATCCGAGTCCAACCAAACAACATTTTGGAACCACATCTCCAGGGGGATTACCACTAGTAGCTGGCATTTTTTTAAGAAGCAGAGCAGCAATGGCAACCCCCAATTTCTTTTAAGAAAAGTAACTTTATTGAATATATATCACAAAGATGTGATACAGGAAAACTATCATTCTATAGTGGGTAATAGTAGATCCCAAACTAAATTTCAAAGCAAGTTTTTTTTTTTTAAACAGTAAGTGACCATAAGACTATAATACCAAGGCAGCACTAAATAATGACTGCAAAAAGTTAATTTTCATATAAGATTTGTCATACATGATGTGGTAATAGTTTTGAAATTTTACATTTATGTTTTTTTTTTTGCGTGTTTCATTTCACAGGGGCAGTTCTGTGACTTTTGTGATTCTTCAGATCCCAATAGAGCTCATCCTGCATCCAATGCCATTGACGGAACAGAGCGTTGGTGGCAAAGTCCCCCATTATCCTTAGGTTTACATTACAATGAGGTCAATGTCACTATAGATCTTGGTCAGGTAAGCACAATGTAGATTTGCTTCCAATTTAGATAAATAATCTGTATGCCTACTGACATAAAATATGCTGATATCCATTCTTTAGAGTGAGAATACTTGAAATGGGTAAGGTTTTTAAAGTGGAACACTATTAAAAGTTTTTGTAATTTTTGGACGGCTTTCAAAAGGGTTAGAAACAATGTCATGTGTTTATTACTGTCCTTGATTAGAGAAATGACCCATCATTTCAACCTCAAACTGTTCAACCTTTCCCTTTCTACTGGTATATACCCTTCTGCCCTCAAACATGCCATTATTCCCCTTATTCTGAAGAAACCCTCACAAGACCCCTCCTTACCTTCTAGCTACCATCCTATCTTCCTTCTCCCATATGCTTCCAAAGTTCTTGACTGAAACAACCCTTACTAAAGTGGCCAATAACCTCCTCAGAGCTAAGTCTCAAGGCATCTTTTCCCTGCTCCTTCTCCTTGATATTTCCTCTGCTTTTGACACTGTTGATCACCCCCTTCTAATACAAATCATGCGCTCCATTGGTATCAGTGGCACTGCTCTCTCTTGGTTTGCTTCCTATCTGTCTGACCGCTCCTTTCAAGTTTCTTTCAATGGTAATTGCTTCTCTCCCACTCTCCTCCCTGTTGGTTTTTTCCCAAGGGTCAGTCCTTGGATCGGTTCTCTTTTCTCTGTACACCTCCTCTCTGGGTAGTCTCATATCCTCCTTTGGCTTACCGTACCATCTGTATGCTGATGACACTCAAATCTGTCTGTCCACCCCTGACCTGTCTCCCTCAGTCCTGGATAAGGTCTCATGCTGCCTGTCAGCCATCTCATCATGGATGTCTGACTGATTCCTGAAACTCAACCTTGATAAAACAGAACTCATTATGTTCCCCCCCTCAAAATCTCCCCCTGACATTTTCCTAATTGTTAACAACACTGTTATTCATCCCTCCCCTCAGGCACGTTGTCTTGGTGTCACCTTTGACTCTGCCCTCTCATTTACCCCCCATATTCAGAGCATTTCCAGGTTCTGTCACTTTCACCTATGCAACATCTCCAAAATCCACCCCTACCTGTCCCCTGAGACCACCAAACTCCTTGTACATGCTCTTATCATTTCTCGTCTGGACTACTGTAACATCCTTCTCGCTGGTATTCCACTAACCCGACTCTCTCCTCTACAATCTATTATGAATGCTGCAGCCAGACTCATCCATCCTTCCCACCGCTCCTCTTCTGCTGCATCTCTTTGTAGTTCTCTCCATTGGCTTCCATTTCACCTTAGAATCAAATTTAAGCTCCTGTGCTTTGCCTTCAAATCCCTCCACAGTTATTGTCCCACTTACATTTCTGACCTGGTAAAAAAATACTCCCCCTGCCGCTCTCTCCGCTCCTCCAATGACCTACCACTGACTTCTTCACTCATAACCTCATCACACGAGTCTTCTCTAATGTGCACAAATAACAATGCAACCTGCCTGAAGATCTAATTCTTCATTGTTCTATCCAAAAATAGAGAAAAGATTTGTGTTGAGTTCCATCCAATACCATGTGGGGTATTTGGTGTGCCATTTAGTTCTATTCATAAAGAACCGTGGAGGAGTACAATGTGGAATTGTTGGGTACAAACCTTATACAGGATTTTTTGATGCATAATACCAAATAAAATAAACATTTTTAAAAGTAAACCATCACAATTTATTGGTAAATTACATAAAAACACCTAACACATAACACTAAATAGACTAAATAATCCTAATAATTATGTATACAGGTTACAAACATTTCATTATTTTGTTTATTTTTATCAATTATCCCTCTTCTTGATGGGTTTCACTCTTAAGCTTCATCAGAAGAACAAACAAGATTTTTTTCTAGGAAAAGTTTATAA
This sequence comes from Pyxicephalus adspersus, assembly GCF_032062135.1. Lineage (NCBI taxonomy): Eukaryota > Metazoa > Chordata > Amphibia > Anura > Pyxicephalidae > Pyxicephalus > Pyxicephalus adspersus. Next base: position 44,372,673 of record NC_092862.1, on the reverse strand, counting down.
TTTAATTAATCAGCATCCTTAATTATTATATTCAACATTCTTTCAATATCAAAGTCACTCAAATTTAGAAACGTCACTTATCAGTCTTTTTCTTTTTCCATGATTATATACCTGGAATAAAACAAGGATACAATACTTTAAAAGAAAGAGTGAATACATCACAAATATCCTTATCAATCACCAAGGAGTGACAATTGTGAGGAAAGGTATATCACTTAGCTATATTCAATATTTCAATTTCTTGTGGGGGAACCCTCATTTTTATCCTTCTTCCTGATATTTAAGAGCAATATATATACAGTTAGGTCCATAAATATTTGGACACAGACAACTTTTTTCTAATTCTGGTTCTGTACATTACCACAACTAGTTTTAAATGAATGACTTTCTGCTTTAATCAGTGGGTTGAACAAAAAGATTGCATAGAAATGTGAGGAACTAAAGGCTTTTTTTTAACACAATCACTTCATTTCAGGGGCTCAAAAGTAATTGGACAAATAACTCAAAAGCTATTTCATGGGCTGGTGTGGGCAATTCCTTCGTTATGTCATTATCAATTAGCAGATAAAAGGCCTGGAGTTGTTTTGAGGGGGGGGGGGGGGGTGCTTGTATGTGGAAGATTTTGCTGTGAACAGACAACATGGGGTCAAATGATGCATGCAGGTGAAACAAGCCCTCCTTATGCTGCAAAAACAGAAAAATCCCATCCGAGAAATTGCTACAATATTAGGAGTAGTGTTGGTCAAATAGCTCACTATTTGATTCGGCAGCTATTCGCTCGAATATAGCGAAAAAATTCGGGTGGTCGAACATCGAATTGGAACACCATTAAAGTCAATAGGAGGAAAAATTCGGGTTTTTTTAAGCACTGTGTAGAGCTTCTACAGCCTCCAAACAGATGTAAAAAGATACATTGTAAAAGGATACATAAAAAGATACATTTTAAAAGGATACATAAAAAGATACATTGTAAAAAGATACATTGTAAAAGGATACATAACACTATTACATACCCCTGTACTTCACATGAAGATTAAAGAGCACCTGTCAATTCAATTTTAGGCTAAAGCTAGGTACACACTTCCAATAATTATTGTTAGAAAATAAACGATTACGACCGATCAACGAATATGCACGATTATACTTGAACAATCATATTGTGCACAATTCTGTACATGCTGCAACAATATGATCGTTCAAATATAATCCACCAACAGCGTCCACACACTAGATACAATCGTTTGAACGATGCAGGGAGGCAGATCCACCGTAGCGGTCGATCATTTCCAACGACAATCCTCGATCGTCGGCGTCCTTGGTCACTTTTTTTTGGCCAATCGGTTGTTCGTCGGTCGTTCGTCAGTCGTTTCTAACGATAATTATTGGACATGTGTATGCAGCTTTAGTCTACACGGACTGTTTCCCCAGCGTTTAACCTGAGGCTTTTTAAAGCCCATGTTTGAAGTCCCCATGCATTCCCATGGGCTAATCTACACCTGGATGTTTCCTTCAGGCAAGTTTTTTAGCGTTATCTTAAACGTTGCCTCCAACATTTAAAAAATTAAAATGCTGGATAAACACTTCCATTGAACTCAATGGAGGCTTTTTCAAGCGTTTTTAAGCTTTTATGAAAGCTTCCATTGAAAACAATGGGGGCTGTTATAAACATTTTTAGCAGGACTTTGGAATCTGGAAGCCCCCTTTAATAAGGAGACTCCCGGATCTCCACCGCCCCACCCTGGGGAATGAGTACAGGGGTACATAAATCCCCTTACTCATTCCCTGAAAGGGTTAAAATAGCTGCAAAAACAGAAAAAACCCATCCGAGAAATTGCTACAATATTAGGAGTGGCAAAATCTACAGTTTGGTACATCATGAGAAAGAAACAAAGCAATGCTAAAAGACCTGGATGTCCACAAAAGCCAACAAACAAAAAAGCAACTGAAAGCCGCTGCAGTAAAGGCCTAGAAGAGCATTAAAAAGGAGGAAACCCAGCATCTGGTGATGTCCATGAGTTCAAGACTACAGGCTGTCATTGCCAGCAAAGGGCTTTCAACCAAGTATTAGAAATTAAATTACTTTAATTTGTCCAATTTCTATATTAATAATATAGTACAGTATTTTGTATAAATAAAAGCACTCACCCTTTACTTGAGTTCCTCTCTCCTCCTTTCCTTACATGTCTAGTCCTTGGTGTTGTTCAAACAAAACTCCCACCACTCATAAATGATCTGAACAGCGTCCCATGTGCTTTTTATGTATTGTAATTTTGGAGAAGTTACAATCATTGTCATGCCCGTAGGATGGGTGGGCACAGCACTAGGGTTAGATTACCTGGAAAGATTTTGTATGTTCTCCCCATATTTTGTTGAGTTTTCTTTGTGAGCGCTTTCGAGGGAAAATTGGGCAAAGTTAGACTTTTGGCATTATACTGTGGTATTTTACTTGGGCACCTAATGTCACAAACCAGACGCCTGGGAACATAACAGGTGGAAACCGCTTGTTTTTTTTCACACTTTGTCAAACGACATTTGCAATAAGCTACAAAAGCCTGGCTTTGTGTTTACCTTCCTTTTTATTTTAACCTTTGCATTGTAACCACAAAAACATAAAAACATGTACACAAGCAATTTTTAATGTTTGCACCAATTCAAATATAAGGAGGCGGCAGGGGTGGCAAACCTCCCCTGGATGCTACGTGTGGCATTTAAAAAAACTCCTGACTGTGGCATTTAGAAAAACCCCAACACTCAAAAAAAGAGACAGATCAACACATTCCAAAGTTAACCATTTTTTGCAAGCAGTTTTAGGCAGCGAAATCTTTTCGCAAAAATCACTAGTCTTAACTAAACCTGTGACTTTATTCTGCAAAGCACTGCACAAGATGTCAGGATTAGTAAAATCCATCATAACGATAATATCAGGAAACATAGTTTGACAGATCATCACTAGTCTGTCTTTCAGAGGGCTTTACAAAACCTCCTCTGTCATTGTATATTTCTGTGTACTGGTTGCTAAGCTATGCTGCTTTCTGTAGATCATACAAGAACAGAGCAATCTGAATCTCACTGACCTTAGACCTTTACCTGAGATAAGCTTTACAAGTGCAGGTAAAGGGAATCATTAGTGCAGTATGAACTCTGACAAGGAGAGACTTGCAATCTTTTATTACATGAAATGCTTTTATTACAAAAAACATGGCAAGGCCAGGTGGAAAGGTATGCAGGCCCAGCAAGGTATGCAAACGCAGCATATGCTGCACTGGTTTTTGATGCGTTATATATATAGTCATAAACCAAAAATACAAAGCGAAATGGGTATATAAGAGGAGTGGGCATCCAAGAAAATAGGAAGTATTCAATATCCATGTCTTCTATGTCCTACTCTTCCCTGCTCCATGCAAAACTAGCTGGAGTTCTACTTTAAGTCAGTTCGTCCTTACAAATTTTTTGCAAAAGCCCACATTTTAATTCACTGGATTTAAAAATCAGGTATGAAGTGAGAACAGAAATGTTTTATTTAGTAAATAAATTATTAGGCATTTAAATATTGAGAGCCATGGCAGGTAAAATATTAGCAGAATAATATTCACTTTAAGGATATGCAGAATTTAATTTTACTGTATGATTAAAGCAACCCTTTATTTTTACTGTTAGTGCAGCTTGACATTTTACTGACACTTTTGGCATAACTACACTAAATTCCACACATCTGTTATGTGTAATGGCCCTGGCATGAAATACAACTGCTTACATTACATTCTGATTCAGTATATTACCCACACTTACTAAAATCTTGCATGTGGTATTAGAGGGGTTCTTTATAATAGCTTCATTTTCTATTTCTAATGGCCAGTTTTAGGTTGCAGTTACTCTGAACCAGATGTTCTGTTTTAAAGATGTCAAATGTCTCTCTGCCAATGTTACATTATGATAATTAATCCCTTTATGGAAAAAATTGTTTGGCAGATTTGTGTTTTTGGCTCAGTGATTTATAAAGTACTGATACCTTCTACTGCCTGCACATCACCATTACACCAGCACGCCTACATGGCTGCCCCAACAGATTACTTAAAAACTTCATATCTTGAATACCAGATTATCACCTTCCCTTAAGAAACCCTATCCTCATATGAAAATAATTTCCAACAAAATTCTGCAACTTCCTCAGTACATCCCCTGAGGAAGCCTATTGGTGAAACGCGTTGGGTTTTCATTATTCTATGGAACCAACTTAGGTTTTCATGTATGGACATTAAGCACCATTTCCCATTATATTTCAAATGAGAATGGCTTACTTACGTTGAATGTACTGTGCCCAGATATAATATACTCATTTGTTTTTTCTTTTGAAATGTCAAAACTGCCGATAAACTCCAGCTTTCCCTGTCTTCTTTAATATTTAATACTTTATTTTTGGGATCCGCACCAAAATCTAAAAACAAAAAGGAGGAATAGATGTTATTTTTAATTAAGAAGTTTTAAGATTTTAAGAAATTTTACTGATACTTTTAGAATAAAAAAATTAATATATTGCATCAGCTAGTGGACATTTTGTTTTCTTTTTTCAGGCTTTTTTCCCCTAGTTTTCACCTGGTTATCCTGCCAGTAGAACACTTCCTTGCTAGGATGGCATCACTAACTTAATGCATTATAGCTATGGGAGAAGTATCAATTGTCGCTCTCCCTTTCATTAGCTCCATATCATAGAGTTGAGTTGATTCCTTTCCCTCTCTAATAAATAGAATGGCACTGTTTGTACAGCATTCACTCATTCATCTGTCTCTGGGAATGATCAAGAAAGATTGTTTCCAGAGACAATCATCTGAAGTCCACTGGATGTCTGTCACCTTAGAAATAAATTCAAGCTCCTGTGCTTTACCTTCAAATCCTTACAGAGTTCTTGTCCCATTTACATTTCTAACCTGGTGGAAAAATACTCCCCTAGCCATGCTCTCAACTCCTCCAATGACCTACTACTGACTTCTTCACTCTTAACCTCATCACTCATGGCCCCAAGACTCTTCTAGAGCTGCCCCAACTCTCTTGAATGGTCTTCCTCCTCCTATTCAGCTTGCTCCTACTTTCTGCTCATTTAAAAGAGGCCTCAAAACCCATCTTTTCAAACTTGCCTACCCATCTTCTACAGCTCTGCGTAATATGTTGGCGCTATATAAATCCTGTTTATTAATAATAATAATAATAATAATAATAATAAAAAAGTGTCTGTACTTTAGTCTTCAGAGATAGTTTAGAACATTGTAGCTGATAATAGCGCAGCTCAGGAATGTGTCATCCAACAAGATTTCTGGCACAGTCAATGGGCGTTTTTTTCTTTTTACACTTATAGAACAGATAGGACAGATTGGAGGAAGCCATCTATCAACACCAACTGATGCTCTGTTTATAATACAGAGAATCAGACATTCTCTCAATCATTCCCTCATGGGATCTTCCAGGTCCTTGTGTTTCAATGGCAGTAATTGATTGCCACCAGGGAAATTTTGAAAGCGATTATAAACAGAGCCCTTAGCATCAGTTGGTGTCGATAGATGGCTTCTTCCAAAGTGTTGGAGAAGAGGAGGAAAGGGAGAAAGATTCCCTGTTTTATAAATAGAGCTCTAAGATGATGTATTTATTGTGGCCTGAAATATATTTATTGATATATTGTATCAATAATGCAAAGACCCACAGGTTTATTAAATATATGTTACTCCAATTTCAATTAATTTCTTTGTATAAAACATTTTTTTAGATAAATATAAAGATCCAAGATCTGTTAACCTGCTGTTCAAAGGTCAGCCGATTAATGCCCTGAATGTATTGCATATCACACAAAATATGGCCAGGCTCAGCTGCTATATACAGGTGTGTTCATTTTTATTCTGGCCAAAACTATCCACAGAGAATGCTAGCCATTTATAATCATGGGAAAGAAGGTAATTGAAACCCCATCTAAAGCCATGGACTACCAAATCCTGCTTTATACATGCTTCATAATGTGAGGTGTTATATAAATAATAAAGATATATCACAAAATTAATAGTGTGATGAAACAATACATATGTAGGTGTATATTAGGCTTTTAAAATTCTGTATATTCATCTAGTTAAAAAATAATAATGGCTGATTCAGGTATTACCAGCAAGTAGATGCTATACCACAACCACTGGAAGTATAGATCAAATATAGCTAAGTACTCAATGTTTCATAGCAATGATTAACTTAATATATAGAAAGTTTGTATAAATTCTTAGCTTTGCCTGGGTATGCCAGAGTCAGATGTATAAAAATTTCAAGCATAGCTAAATTGCTGATTTATTCCCTTTTACAAGTAAATTATTGCATATCAGCTGTAAGTTTAGCTCACTACCCTTCTTTTCTGCTTTAAATAAAATGCTTTAAAACACAAGCATGTGTATAGCAAACTTTGCTGATTTTCTTGTTGTAATCCATCAAATATTATACATTTGATCTTTTGGCTTACAGATTGTTCAAACATTGTGTAAAAATAATGATGTGTGGTTACTCGAGTGAAATTCTTTCCTATTTACTTATTTAAATACGCAAGGGATGCATTATTCCCATAAATTATGCAACTATTTTGAAAAGTCACAACTGTATTGTGAACAGTGAAATATGTTTGGCTTGTGGCTGCTTTGTACATACCCTTAATATTGTGTAGTTCCACGCACATGATCTAAGCTTCTCAGTACAAAATGTGTATGGGCCCTTTGAAGCTGATCTTATGTAAAGACAGTATTGTGCAATGGTGATCAATAGAAACAACTATATTAGAACTTCATGTTCACTCAGAAGTGAACTTTTTATCCCCACTGTTGTCCCTGGGATAACAGTGGTTGGTTGCTTCCAGATGTTGGTAGTGGCTAATGCCTGTGTAAACTCCCAGTTATTAGTACTTCATACTAAGTTGACTTCAATGACTGGAGAAACATTTGCCTTAGCCATAAGTTACAGGAATAAAAACCCACCTATTAAAATAAATATCTAATATTTATTTTATTTATTTAAGGTAAATATCTAATATTGTCCTTAAAGTCCAGTTTGGGTTAGACATGTTGTATGTGTAAAATCATTTACTGCATATTCTCTGGGAACGTGTTTAAGATCTTTATAGGGTAACATTCAACAACAATTTCCAAGGCATGTTTTTTCATGGCTTGCTATACTTTTCACCCAATTTACAACAGAATAAGACACTTTCACAGCACATTCACCATTCTTATTGTACTTATAGCCTCAACACCCACCACCTGTCCAGGGTGGAAAAGCCATTTTAGGTTTTAAATTGGATAGAATAAAATAACATTTAAATATCCTTTCTGAAAATAACCATTATTATTTTCTTGCTTTTGTTTGCTGTAACATTTACAGCCAGGCCATGGACATTGCAACATTGCAGCAAACAGGGCTTTGCGAATTTTCATGGATTTGCAAAGATATTTGTTAATAATCTTCAAAATTTTCTATAGCCAAAATACTTTCATGTATATTTTTTAAAATATGATTTTTTTTTAATTTGTTTTGGGATTTTAAAATGTTTACTTTTAAACCAGGGATCACTATTTTGCCAGTGTGCCTACAGTATTACTTGAGGGCACTTATTATCATTTGTAAATATTTTATGCTCTGGCAGTAGGAGCCTGTTTGATGTTTAGCAGCAGCGTGATTGTTGCATGACTGCTTATAACATGAAACTCAAGTAAGAACATGAATCAGCACAGCAACATTGTACTGTTGGAGCCGAGCCATGCTATTTCAAACACATAACTCTTGGCTGGGTGCTACAGGCTTGTAAATGAATCAGAAGCCTGCTACCAGGTGTATCACACTGCTACATGCCCACTATTTAGCTCAGTGGTTCCCACCTTCCTAAAACACAACACATCACAATGACTTATGTACTCTACTACATAAAGATGGTATTAATTTATCATTTTACCTGTCTAGGTTTCTGTAATTGTAGTCATTTTCTTACCCTGCATAATAAATAAGTACTGGTAAGAAATCAACAAATCAAATGAAAATCTTAGGTCAACCTATGTCTGTGTCCTGGTCTTCTTAGTGTGCCAGAAATGTTTTCCTGGATTGTTTTACTGCAATCTTTTTTTACTTGCCATTTTTGGAAGAAGCCTCCAAATGTACATGCTTATCTCCTACCAGTCCAGTTCATGTAAAGTAGTTTATTGTTTTTAGCCAGGCACTGTAATTACATCTTGGACAGTAAGATGCAAGGGTTTAGGACATGGGTGAAACATTTACCCCAAGTCAAGGGCAAAGTTACATAACTTCAGATGGAGGTTTCTGGGCAGGAGTGTTATATCAGGCCTGAACGTCTCTTTTATGTTTAGATAGCCAGAGTGTCTTTAATAAAGACTATTAAAATCAGTTGGATCTTATATTGAGAAGGGCAGGATGGGGGCTGCACTCTGAAATAATTGCCACCATTACACAAAGAGATTGTGTCATAGTAAGGAAATCTTAGAAAAGAAACTATTCACGTTCCATTATAACTTTATTAGGTATACTTCCCTATAATGCATAAATAGCTCAACAACTTATATCAGGACCAAAACACAAATGTTTGTGTACACTAAGGCACCTGAGAGTTCATAGAAGGAACATATACCTGGTGCAACAAACATCAGCATTAGCAGTCATCATGACCAACAGTAGTAAAACAAATGTTTTTCCATTTATGTTTTCAGCTCTTCCATGTTGCCTATGTTCTTATCAAGTTTGCCAATTCCCCTCGTCCTGACCTTTGGGTACTAGAAAGATCTACTGACTTTGGAAATACTTACATGCCTTGGCAATACTTTGCTAGTAAGTACTATTTTTCATTATATATTTATTTGATTTCCTATAAAATGAATGAAGTAGCATGAAAATATACAGTGGAAGGTCCAGAGTCTATTTATTATTGTTTTAATGTATGATCCACTGTTATCATTTTATGTATTTTTTTTTTAATAAAAATGTATTGGAAAAAAAAGTGCAAGGTGGGGGAAAGGACCCATGGAAATCAGGGAAGGGGTGGATCTCACTAGCCTTCTCCAGTATGGAATGGATAGGCACATACAGTTACTTATCCTTTACCTCCTATGGATTCTGGGGTATCCTAAATGAGTTTGATACCACAATCATTCTGCTTACATAACTGGAAGCAGGTGTTTTTTCTACCAATAAATTATGCCATATACTACTTTTAGATAAAACATGAATAGTGTTGCACGTACCGAACTTTACGATTTTGGGAACCTGGACCCGAAATTTGAGCCAAAGTTCGGCCGAACCCGGCGAACCCGAACTTCCAGGTGTTCGTTCGCTCATCCCTAGACATGAATAGCATAGATAGCTTCCACTCTGTAAAGACTTACCAACACCTCTATATGGGAAAATTTGAGATCCTCTGTAACACTGCAAGTTGCAGCTGTGTCAGACCTTGGGATTTTTATTTTATATGCACCAACTTTATGAAACTGATACACTAAAACATACAGTTTCTTGCAGTAAGAGTTTGTGCTCCCTAGTCATAATTTGATTTCAATATTTGCTATTAAGCCATGCCCTGGGAGCATAGACTTGTTTAACTACTCTCAGCCACACCAAACCTCTCTTCTTCAGTCATTAGTATATGTATGGGGAAGAAATACCTAATCACATATGCACCACATTAATGTCTACCAATCCATGTCTTCCTGCAAGGCAGAATGGGTCATGTGATGCTCTTATTTCAGAGCAGTTTAAAAAAAAGCTTTACCAATCCAATCACAAAAACTCACTCAAGATTGTTATCCCCCATGCAAAATATTGTAAACTGTTTAAACAAGTCTCTAAACTGCCCAATGATTGATAAGGAACCTGGTACTATCATTTACATTAAGTGATGCCCCAAACTTAGTAACAATATATTTAATGGAAAACTTGTATTTGATCTTCAAAATTGTTTACTGGGGATCTTAGACAAAGATGACGTATCTAGCTGGAATAAGCAAATGTAGCCCCACACCCCCTCCTGTTGCATAGAATAATTTATTAATGTCATACATGTAATAGATTAAAAATAGTGGTAAACACACACAGTGGTTTTGTTTTATTTTATCTATTGTGCTGTTAAAGTAACAAAATTTTACAAATGGAAACGTGAATAACTTCATTACTGTATTATATATTCTTTTTGATGATATTTTTCATTTACATTTTGTTTTTTTTTTAATACTTGCAAATTTGTTCTTGTGTATATTGTACCTAATAGAAAACCAATGTTTGGTTAAAGTCATCTGATGCAAAAAAAAAATCATTCCTTGAGTTTTCATTATTGTGCTTAGAGTGAGTTATTTGCAGGGGCTAGCCATTCTTTGCTTGTCTTTCAGTTTATCTTTCAAGAAGAATCTTAAATAGGGTTTTTGAGAAAATCTTCAGCAGGGTCTTTTTGGCTAACTGTAATGAAACAATTATACACCCTTATACACCTCTAATCCAAAGGCAATCCAAAGGCAACCCAAGTCCACCAAATGTGGTGTTCTATCTTGTTGGCACCCTGGAAAACAAAAGGGCAGACTTCTAGCATTTTAAAGAAAGTGAGATCAGAAATGACAGCCTCCATGCTCTTCTCAAGACAGGTTTCCTTTTAGTGCTTAAGCCAGACAGATATAATGTACAAACTGAATCAAGAGTGTTGATTTTGCTATTATGTAAACCCAGAAGCAGGTGTTGAACCATCACTTTCAGTAATCAAAGAGGAATTTGCTGGCACAATATCCGGCTCTGGATTATTACTTCCATTCAGCATGTTCTCCAGTGTCCTCATTTGTGAAATTCCAGCAAAACTATCTATTTATCTTTTTATGGATTTCGGTTATAATATTGGTAAAAGGGAGAAATTATTCATTTATCTGAATTCATGAAACAGAAAATTAAAAGGAACATTTGGTATATATGATCATGATATTAAGTTCTGAAAGGAGATTTTTTTTTTCTCTTTGTTTTTAATACTTTTTATTAAGAATAGAAAGTTTACAATTTTTTCAAAGAGGAACAAAGACACAAACAAAACAAAAAGAAAAAGAATCAAACATAGTCCGTTTCACTCCTAGAGGATGATCATTTCACCAACATGAACATTTCGGCTTGATACACAATAAAAGAAAAAAAGGGGGAGAACTAGGAACTTATCAGCTCAGTATACCCAAAACAAACATCCTCATATATTGAACATAGATAAAAAAGAGGGACCTGACTTGGAGGAGAAACAAAAGAAAAGAAAAATAGGGGAGGGAATAGAGGTTAAAAGGAGGGCCGGGAAGAGTTACGGACAGGGAAAGAGAGGAGCCATAGTTAAATATCCATAGGGGGAACACAGCATGAGAATCTCTCAAAGCGAGCGTAGATTCCTATCAAAACCAGCAGGCAGATAATTGTCCATCCCGGGTGCCCAAACCACTTGGAAGATACCCATGGTATCATTCAATTTAGCTGCCAATATATCATTGAGAAAAAAACAGTTAAGCTTGTGTTTTACATGGTTCACCGTGGGTTTACTTGAAGACCAGGTCTTTGCAAGTGTTTGTTTGGCCGTGGTAAAAACGAAATTCAGAAGCTTAAATTGGTGCTTAGTACAATTAGAAGGTTTCAAGAGTAGTAATGCCTCATATAGGTCTTTGCGCATAGTATGTCCCAGTAGTGTGTACACTAGTTGATGGACTCGTATCCAGAAATGTTTTATTTTTGGGCAGGTCCACCATACATGATAAAACGTCCCCACTTCACCGCATTGTCTGAAGCACAGGTTGGACACAGTTTGATTCAATTTCGCAAGTCTAGCTGGGACCAAATACCATCGCATAAGCAGTTTATAATTAGCCTTATGATAGCCTGCATGGACTATGCCATGTCTCACCGTGTCCCAAATCTGTGCCCACTGCGTATCATCTAATGGTGTACCAATATTTTCTTCCCACCTGGCTACATACCCTGGTTTACTGGACACTTCTGCTGTAAGCAGGGAAGTATAGATTAGAGAAATAATTCCCTTGCCCAAAGGGTCTGTATCACATTTCCCCTCAAAATTAGTGTGCGACAAGGGATTGTGGGTGTTCTCATATATGGACTGAACATAATGACACACCTGCAAATAGGAGAATACACAGGAGGCGGGGATATCATGTTTGGATCTGAAGGTCGAAAAGGACCTGACCCCTGCGGCTACATTGAAGTCTTTAGCCCTGCAGATCTCCCGTGTCTGAAAAGAATTAGCTTTTATAATCCTATTAGTGTTCAGAGCAGTTTAGCACACCGTTTTGTTTAAAGAAAGCCACCTGTTTAATACATCAGATGATACTTGTTCATTGGCATTTTCACACCATAAAGCAGTTGTGCAGATGTCTTTACAACGCACATTACACTAAACTTTGGATCCATTACAGCAAAGCACATTGTTTCTGGCCTACCATGGTAGTTAAGAAAAAAAAAAGGAGAGAAGAAAGCGGCTCTTTTTGGCAACACCAATATAAAACATCTTAAAATCTTTTATTTAGCTTACTAAAGTACTGTACATATATCAAATATATGTATTTTAGTAAGCTGAATAAAAGATTTTAAGATGTTTTAGATTGGTGTTGCCAAAAAGAGCCGCTTTCTTCTCTTTTTCTTTTCTTAGTGATTTATAATTGGCTCAGCAACCACTTCAGTGGTAGCTCCTAAACAATCTTACTGTGGGATCAGTCCTTCTTTGTGATACTACCATGGTATGCCTAAACACATTTATTGCTTGCAAGCTCATAGGCCTATCCTATACCATGTCATGAAAAGACAAGCATCTATTTACACAGTATATGTGGAGTCACCCTCCATGTTTTAATTGCAACCTAATATTCTAATAGTCTGAGCCAGCAAGTGCATTATCCAAAATTGTACCCATGAGCATCAGTGTAAACCTGCAGTCAAAGATCTGTGAATAAAAAACATTACAATTAGCTGATAACACAAGTTCATTAGATGATATCATTTAGTGTCCTTGAGTTTTAAATTCCATTGTGTCTTTGAATATAATAGTATAAGCTTTTTGAGTTTTTCTTCCCTATGGATCCAATAAACCATCTAGCTTACATCTATGAATGCTTTATATATTTTCTAATTCCATTGCCATCTAACTAATGAACAACAAGCATATCCATTTTTATCATTACAATAAAAATTTGTATCCTACATCTTTGCTAACAAAATACATTGTGGTTTGGCTTATGTAAAACTATTTTGATTTATGTTTTTAATAATTATTTACTAATGCTTGAAACAAAAAGTTAGCATGAAGGAAATTAAATTATGGTTAGCTATGGTGTTATGGGTAATTTAGGTATCCAGACAGACTTTTTTTAACATTCATCACGTATTTCAACAAGCAAATATTAGATCTTCATTCAAACATTGTCTACAGAATAATGTGATATTTTTGAACAAATAACACATGAAATCGGCATGATATATGGTATTGTCATTCTCATATTCTTAGTTACCAAACATGGGGATTCATCTTGTGGAAATTTAGTACATTCCTACGTTTTACCACAACTTCAAATTCTCTAAATTGGAATAAGACAAAGTCTTAGAGAGTAATCTGTTAAAACTTTTTATATCTCGGGTTGAAAGCTTGGTATTATCCCTTCTATTGATGTACATGGTGTCATCATGCAAAGATCAAAAGATCTCTCTAAGGCCCTCAGAAAGAAGCATGTGGATGCCTGTGAAACTAGCAGAGCATGTGAAAAGAAAAGTAATATTTATTAAAAAGATTTATTGAAGTAACAACAATGGTGCCGTTTTGCCATTTTTCTTTCCTTAACATTTCATAAATAAAAAAATCTACAAGATTTCAATTGATCACTAACTTATCCAGAACTGCCAGCTTTGCAACTTCAGCCCAAGTAAAAACTGCTTAAAAAGTGTGCTAGACAAAAGCATTTGCTGTCCAAAAAGAAGTGTAACACAAGATTTTGCCATGAAACATATAGGCAAATACCGGGCCAAATATTATGATGTTGACTGATTTATCAAACACAGAGTTGTTTGTTTTCACTTTAGGAGGCATAATAAAACCATTTGCATAGCGCTGCATTCAGCACAAATTCTTGTAAAGTTATGTGCAAGTTAAGCAACATTTGCATATTGTCTATTTTTAAATTTTTGGAAGTTGTGTGAACGATGCCAATCCAATAATTTCAATTTGAATGTGAACATGGCCTTTGGGCAGCTGTAGCAGAATTGAATGTTTCCATTATGAGGATATTGGGGATTGGCAAATGTGCCAGCATGCCGTTTATTAAAGGTTTGATGAACCTTCCTTAAGCATGGCTGAACATTCTTTGGAGTTTAAGGAACCTAATGTTTGAGTCAAACCACACTTTTTTCTCTCAAGGTTGAATACAGTAGGAAAGTTTGTTAGCCCAGCTTCAGAGAATGTTTGCCCAGCTTCAAAGAGTGTTTGTTCAATGCAAAGGAAAAGAAAGAATAGTCAAATAACAAAAAATAAAATTCTGCACAAAAATTCTGTATTCAGAAGATTGTTATTTGTGCCTATTGTGCTCCTAGATTGTAAGCTCTTCAGGGCAGGGTCCTCTCCTCCTCCTGTTTCACTGTCTGAATCTGTCTGTCATTTGCAACCCCTATTTAATGTACAGCCCTGTGTAATATGTTTGGGCTATGTAAATCCTGTTTATTAATAATAATAATAATAATAATAATAATAATTGTGCTAATATTTCAAGATTCATAAAGAATATTAATTATAAATATTTATCTAAGAGTTATTGGTAGGGTTATAGGTTGGGATGTTTGTAGCTTACATTAAAACACAAATTTGTTTTTTGTGCTGAATGTTTCACACCTAGATGTTGTGTTATTGGACAACATTTCACAGTTGAATGCCTTGAGTTCCCATACTGTAAATGTAAATGTAAAGGTACATGTATAGGCTTCTTGTTAGTCTGTCCAGTAATTTACTCTGCTTAAATTTGACATAAGTGTACTTTAATAATTATATGTTGGAAAGGATTAAACTTATTCCACATATTTTGCAACAATAAAGGAGTAGCATAGTTTATTTTTTTGCCTATTTTTTGCATATGGATCATTGTGGTAATAGAACCATGGCTCATTGTGGTAATGTTAAATAATTTGTGCTCAAATCCCAGATTCCAAGCATGACTGCCTGCATCAGTTTGGGAAGGAGGCCAAACAACCTATTACTAGAGACGATGATGTCATTTGCACAACAGAATATTCCCGCATTGTCCCTCTGGAAAATGGAGAAGTAAGTAAAAATAAGTAAAAAAAAAATCAACAACTAGCCATCTGTATTTGTGATTTGATGGTATATTTTTCTAGTCATGTTCTTATAGATGATACCCAATACAGGTTAACTCTTACAAAGATTATTTGGCAAGGGGAAAATATATGTGTTTGACCAAAGTACAGAATCATAGCAAAATGTTATGGTGTATATTATTATTATTATTATTATTATTATTATTAATAATAATAATAATAATAATAATAATAATAATTTGTACTTATATAGCTGTAACATATTACATAGCACTTTACAAAGTCCATAAACATGTCACAGTTGACAACCTCCTCCCATCCTGACCCCTTTATGGACTTTGCCAGTCATTGTTATCATGCTATTATTCACTCATTACTGACTTCCTCAATTCATTTTGGGTCCTGACTCATCATTTGACAAACACAGGTATGATCTGTTTATTTTTTCAGCACCATTATTATTTCCTGTAACTATCATAACTCACATTTTTTTTTAAATAATCCTTTTTGCTGCCTGGTGTATTTGTCATAGAGTTGTTATCAGATGGAAACATTGACAGATGAAGTGGAGAAGGTTCTGCTTTACTTTTTCTGCTTCAGTTCTTAATTTCCTCCTTAAAATATGTTACAGAAATCTATATTCCATTATCACCTCCCACATCAGTAAAAATCTTCAAGAAGGTTAAAAAATAATATTGGCCAAAGGATTAAAAAACCTACTTGCAGAGACACTTGATCCAACTTCTGCTACAGCTGATTTACTAGGCTGACGTTTAAATAGGAATGCATAAAAGCATCTTCTTCTCTTCAGTATAATTTTATTCAAGTTTGAGAGAAAATTTGACATATTATTAGTTAAATTTATAGATGAAATGTAATTTATTACTATGGGCAACCATTGAATTTTGCCCCACGTTCCATTATCATCTTCTTTTGCATAAAGTGGTCAGTTAATTGTCATTTTTATATAGAAAAAAACAGTTTCAGTTTCTATAAAGAATATTGCAACTCAAATCTTCCCAAAAGTATATATATTTTTCTTTAGGTTGACCAACACATTTTATAATCCCTAACATACATCTTCTGACTTCCTACACAACACTGAAAAATCATAGGAGGTCTTGTCAATCTGCATTACTTATATTTTAAGATGGACCAGTATCTGAAAATATTTAAGACTTGGAAAAGGCATTTCAGACTTGCTGTTGATGCCAGTGTTCTATCATGGGCTCAACCTTGCTCCCAACCACTCCTTTTCAACTGAATGGGAATGGTTGGGAACTATTTTAAACACATTTTTGTGTTGCAGTGGACTTTTGTGTGGTTTCTGGAGTCAACAAGTCACTTCTGGACGCATGGATGCTTTTTCTGCTGTAAAAATGTATTTTGTCTTTATTTCCTTCACACATATTTTGGTATTCCAAGTTAACACTAACACTTTCTTTGCAAAGAAAGCATGCACTTTGCTAGGTCAATAGCCATAATTAATTTAGTATATCAAGCCTAATACCTGTTAGTTACAATGTAATGGTGGTCACCAACTGCAGCTTTCATGAGTATCCAGTAAGACAAAGGGTAGTTTTGTCAAAAATAAGTTTTTGGGGGAGATGTGAAGCTGTGTCAATCAGTACAGAAAGCTATGATAGTATATTGTCCTGGATAAATAAATAATGTATTAGTGGTAGAAGATTCCTTAAGGAGTGTATCTGGATTATTCTGTCTACCTGTGCTAAATACAAGTATAGTACAAGAGGCCTCACCATTATTCAGACTTGGCATCTTTCAAGGTTATAGGTAGAAATCCAAAAAATAGCAGACTTTCTTTTAAAATTGCTTTGTGCCACTCAGACATGGAGTGAACAAGAAGTCAAAACAAGGGGTGAAGAAACAGATGTAGAAGTGAAGTATTCTAAATATGGAATAATAATGGTCTCACTTTTTTCTTATCCAAGTGTGTAAATAGATTTTTATGGTAGTAAGACAGACTTGCCAAAACTTGGCAGACACTCCTTTTTGTAATTATAAATAAAACATTTTCATGCTTGCTTTTGTCTCAGTAAAAAAAGTCATTTTAATGTAATGGTATGTTACAAGATAAACATCAGGTACAAAAAAAGATCAAACATATGAGGAAAATACAAGTTCTGACACCAGTGTGCATACTGTCTTGGGATGAATATGTTACTGAAATGCCTAGTAAAAGTATGAAACATTTTTTCCATTAATAAGGAGATTTAGAAATGTACAGTTTTCTTGATTACTTTTCCTTCTTCTGGTTAGAAGCAAGGAGGATATTGGACATTTTTAATAATTTTTGTGATTTAATATATTAAATACAAAAGTCAAAAGCAACAAAACCACCACTCCACCTATGTTTAAGGACACCAAATGTATAAGTTTGATATGTACTGTGACTGCAGGTACCAATCCAGTGTCACATGGGCTTGGTTACTTGATGTGTTACAGTGCTTTATTTTTTAAATATTCTGCATTACACTCATGATATTGCTGCAGTTTTGAGCACAGTGACCTACAGTTTCCTCTTTAAGTTGTTTCAAAATCTTATTGAAAGGATATTGAGCATACATGGCTTTTTAATCCCATTTTGTGTGAAGAATCTTTAAGTCCAAAAAGACACCCCTCAGGAGCTGGGCACACATAGGCACAGAAAGGTATCATCTCTATGGAACAGCACTATGAACAGATGGTTCCCATTTTTCCATTGCAGTGTCCAAAAACACTAATGTTGTGGTGCTTTGGTTAGGATTTTTTGGGTGCTTTTAAAATTGACTGCCACAGGTTCTCCCATGATAGTTTATTTTCTCTAGTCCTGGAGAGCTTTAATAAATCAGGCCCTATACTTCCTACTTGCTAACTGGCAAAAAAGTTTTTTTTCAAATTGTATGCTATAATAAAGTAGCTGAAACCATGTGATTGTGTGTTTTTCAGGTGGTAGTCAGATTAGTGAGTGGACGTCCAGGTGCTAAACATTTTATGGACTCTCCTGTACTGAGAGAATTCATAAAGGCTACAAATATAAGGCTGCGTTTCCTTAGGACAAACACGCTGCTCGGACATTTAATATCGAAAGCAGAAAAAGATCCATCAGTAACACGCAGGGTAAGCATGCTAGTTTCTTCATTCGTTCCTATAATTTGTGAACATTAATGTGTACGTAAACCCTAACACTGACATTCTCAATCTTGCTATATTTTAGTTTGTTACATATACCTGAATTGTAGATAAATAATGGTCTAAGCTAAGGTGCCAGAACCCCAATTCTGTATATACGAAAAAGGTATAGGTGATTACTAGGTCAAAACTGTAAGGTGTTCTTTACAAGGCACCTAGTTGAATACATTTTATAATTGCTAAAAGGTAAAATCCACTATCCTTTATTAAAAAATGCATACATTAAAAATCAGATATAAAAACAGGCATAATATCACCAGTAGTAATTAGGCTTTATGTAAATGGTTGTAATGCTGGAAAACTAGTTTACTGCCTTGGTAAATAATTACTAGGTGCACCTAATTTCAACAGATTATGATGATGTTACTGATGGAATCACTAGAGGAACCAAAGCTATGAAAGGAATAATTCACCTAGCTCAGTGAATGTGTTGATAGTTCAAATAGGTTTGCAAAGAATACCCAATCATTTGCCAAAATAGGATTTTTTCGTGCACATGATAGGATAGTTGTCAGCAGAGCGTCATCTCATTTACTAAGATATGTTATTTATCCCTTGCAAGGGGATCATTTACTCTGCTATGTGGACAGTCTAAATTCCTTTAGTAAAACAAACCCTCCCTCTGAGGGAGGGTAGAATTAGAGCTGACTTATTCATTTACTCTAAATAAATTAAATATTTAAATAAAGTGATCTATCTGCCCTTATGGTGAACCAGTTTCCAAATGTAAGCCTGGACCTTAATGGCTTTAGCTACCCTCTCAATCATATCGTATCAGTCTAAATTTTTTAAATAAGTTTTAAAGACTCTGGTATTCCCTGTACATTACACAATTTCCATTCATCTTTTTTTCCCCTTGTTTTTATTTCTCTAGTACTATTATAGTATTAAAGATATTAGTATTGGAGGTCGCTGCGTATGCCACGGCCATGCTGATGAGTGCACTTTGATAAATGCTGGTAGCCAGAACCTGTAAGTACCAATATATTATTAAAGAATGTCCACCACTATATTTTATCTAAACTCTGGTAATTGTGACTCCTGTTTGTTATGTATACATAGGAAGCCTTGGGCTACCAAATTATGGTTCTAATCTGCCCATGTCACTGAAAGGTTTATTGCACATCCTCATGTTCCTATCTGTAAAATCAAAATATATTTGACAGTTTTGGAGTCAAATAAAAAACGCAATTTGTCAAGTACCATCAACACAAAGTTTGCTTTTACATTAGAATAAACATTTCTGGAGATAATTTGTGTTATCTTGTTATTAATTTTATCAATTTTGTACATTTATGAAGGTATCAGTGTAAGTGCCAACATAACACATGTGGTGAGATCTGTGACCAATGTTGTCCTGGTTATAATCAGAAGCTGTGGCGGCCTGCTGGTGTCGATACAGCCAATCAATGTGAACGTAAGTGTTTAGTAATAACCTATTAATATATTATAATATTCCAAGGACGATTCCAAAAAGGCCATGAAATCTAAATATTTTAAGAAGTTTTTACTCTCTGATTTGGAATGGATAGGATAGGTGGCAACGAATGGTCCACAACAATAATCAAGATATAATGATGTCTCAATGTGAATGGGTTGATAGAAGAGTCCTTAATACCAGGACTTTCTTTACTTGATATGTTTATGTATTATACTAGATTTGATAAGGTCTCTCTAGCTAAAACATCTTAATAACCCTTCCTTTACCATATTTTGATGTCTTTTCCAAGTAAGCACTTACAAAAGGGTAGGGTTTTAACCATAATTGTAAGATTAAACACTTCTAAGAGAAAAGAATTAAAGTTCTTTTGTGGATAATTGTAGCCCTGTGCAAGCCTTTACCACAAGAAAGCATCGGTGAGCAGGATTGGCTTTAAAGTTTAGGAATCTATGTTCATATTTTGAAGCGTTTTATGTACTCTTTGAATATGGTTGTGTTTATGGTTAAGTGATTTTTTTTTTAATAAATAATGATAGACAATATGTTTTATACAACTGTACCATAAAGGTTAGTAAAAAAAGGTATTATATAAGAATCAGTTATAGTAATCCTTTATGTTAAAATCCATACTCATAGTAAAACCTTATTGTATCAAATAATATTGACCTTTCTCCAACCCTATCTTCAATCCTATTTTTTGGTTAACTTTAAACATCCATTTGAGTGGTGAATTATTCACACTAGAATAGTAAATAGAAAAACGACTGCTGGTATTTAATTTGAGTATATAAAGAAATTACTGTCCTATGACTGCACATGTTCAAGATTTTGTTGGAAATTTCTGGTTTTCTGTATTAATGGGCACGCTTGAGCACAGTTATCAAACGTTACATCTAAATTCCTTTCCGTGAAGGAAAGCACCTAAGTCCCAGTATATTCATTGCTTTGCAAGTATTTTCATAAAGAAAGGAATATTGTGTCCGATAACTGCATTTCAGGAAATAATACTTTTCATGGTATGCGCATGGTGTGGCTGTACCTAAATGTTTATCTAGCTATAGTTATTGTTGAGTTAATATAAGAAATATGTCCAGGCATAATATTCTAGCTCCAGTAATAAAACTAAATATTGTATTCTCTTCATAGCCTGCAATTGTCATGGACATGCCTCTGACTGTTATTACGATGCTGAAGTAGATTATCACGGAGCAAGTTTAGACATACATGGACAGTACAATGGCGGAGGGGTTTGCATTAACTGCCAGGTACCTCTTATTTATCATTTTATGTTTGATTTTAGTATTATGAAGTTAAATTAATAAATGGGCATGAAATAAACCTTTACAACAATTAGTCATCCTTTGGTCTTTCTAACCCCATAATATATGTTGACCTTATGAAATGTGTTCTTCTTGAGCAAAGTAGTAAAGCAGTGAATTGTAACACTCTCTATTATTTGTTTTCAAAAGAAGGGGAAGTGTTTTACCTGGTTGGGGAGATTTCGGGCAACAAAATTATCACCAAATAGCAAGTACAAGAAAATCTGTAACAGGAGCACAGATAGCAATAAGCAGCTGTTAGAAGTTCCAGTCTTCTACATCTCAATGTTTCCCTTTTTCTGTCCCTGCTGGAAATTTCCCCTAAAATCCTTTTTTGGTATATTTTAACCCGACAGAGGTTCTGACCTCTCGCCACTGTGTCCGAACCTTATAAACGTTGTGGCTAGAAATATTGTTTTACACTAGAGTACTCTGCTGTAGTGTAAATAATAATCACACAATGTATTTTATTTATTCTTTCTCTGCCTGTTAATTAATCAATATTTGACATTCATCTAATAGTAACGCCAATTACTCATTCAGTAATATGTCATGTAGGTTTTAGTAAATTACAATTCTACATATCATTTGATCTTTAAATAATCTCACAATGTGCTTCATGTCATTTCTTGCCCAGTGAATGAGTCAGAGATTGAGAAAGCTAACCTCTCTACATCACGTTCCATCTGTTCACATTATGTGCTACTGGCAGCAAGGCTGTACTAGGACTTTATTTACTGTATCACTTCTGTTGATAGATAGGACCGTTTGCAAAGGAGTGGTTTGCTGAAGTTTGTTAGTCACTCCAGATGAACATTCACATTTAAAACAAAGTACAGATGATATAAGGTAGTCTAATACCTGGTATATCGTGTCATATCATATATATTATATCATGTATCATCTACCGTATTTTTCGCCGTATAAGACGCTCCGGAATATAAGACGCACCCAATTTTAAAGTAGGAAAATTTAGAAAAAAAGATTCTGAAAGATTATTCCCCTTCTGATCACTCATGTGCCATTCATACCGGTATTCCCCTTCTGATCACTCATGTGCCATTCAAATTCCCCTTCTGATCACTCTGTGCTTTTTTCCACTGTACGGCAGTTAGGACAGGGAACAGCAGGTGGCGCTGTGCCGGCTTCTTTCGCTCTGCTTTACAGACAGAAGACACGTGCTGCTGCCAGAGAGAAGAGGAGACAGACGCTGCTGCAGCCAGAGACACACGCAGGATCGGGTATCGGGTGAGTATATTTTTTTAATTATTTTATAACACATTTGTCATATAGGACGCACTAACTTTCCCCCCACAGTTTTGGGGAAGAAAAAGTGCGTCTTATACGGCAAAAAATATATTTCATAAATTTGTTAAAGCTATGTTCTTACCCAAGTGGGGACCAGGCAGCTCTGGTCGGCTCCCAGTAGCTGTTACAGTGCAGCACCGAATAGCATTTCACCTAGGGAATTGGTTCTGGAGTGTGAGGACGTAGTAATTACACTGCAACCCCATGGCCAATCTACGAAAATGTTATCATTTGCAAACTTAGTAATTGTTTATGAGCCTCACAGCGTACCTTCCTTAGGGAAATATATTTAGCACTGTGTTACCTTGAGGAAGGGACGACATGGGGCTCAGAAAATTTTATACATTTGCATATGACTTTCTATATTCTAACCCAGCCTTTCTTAACCTTTTTACTCCAGAGGAACCCTTGGAATAATTTCCAGGTCCTGTGGAACCCCTACCAAAAGCCTCTTAAATTGGTGATCAGTTCGAAGAATGCCCCTCCACAATAGTGGCTAAAATACAACCCTTTTTGAAATTTTTAAAACATCAACAACAACATTAGAACCCCACAGCTGGCTCTACCAAGTGGTGTTGTCCCAGACATATTTAGGAATCATCACATGAGAGGTCAATCAGCCACAGTTTGAGGAATCCCCAGCACCCTCTGGAGGAACCCTGGTTGAGAATGGCTGTCCTTACTCCTTGTCATTACAAGCACATCTCCACTGCATGAGGGTGACACTGAATACATCCTATTAATAAATTGTATATCAGTTGTTAAGAATATCTGTATTACTGAAAATCTTGTTTTACTGGTACTTTGTAGCATAACACAGCAGGTGTGAATTGTGAGAGGTGTGCTGTGGGATATTATCGACCATATGGCGTTCCTAAAGAAGCACCTAATGGCTGTGTTCGTAAGTCAATATTTTATAAAGCTCTGTACTTTTTGAGATCTACAATTTGTTTAATATGTGGATTACAACACTGAAACATATTAGCCAGTTGTATGCATTATAAAAGGCATTTGGCATATACTGTATAAAGTCATGATTACTATTTCAAGCACAAAACTAATTAAAGTAACTTTTTCTGTCCTCCTTGTTTAGTAGTGACCCATGATAATTACTATTGCAATAATGGATGGCCACCATAGGCAATATTCAAATTCCCATGGTAGTTGTACTTAAAAATTTATATTATAGAGAGTCATTGGTTACAGGTTTGAAAATACCAAACATTTATTACAAAATAATAAGCAAACATTGCAGTCTGCTTTAAACAAGTGAAGAATTTTAACCTCTAACTATTGTCTTCTAGTTATTATCCTTGGGTTGGATTTTTGTGATCCCAAGCATGTTGAGATTTTTGTACAATTAAGCATTTCAAATCACACAATCCAATGTAAAGTTTTTGCATTCTTGTATTCTGTTTGTTGGCATTACCTGCACATTGTAATCCTAAAAAAGTAAAATGTTGCTTGTGTTAGCTTGTAGCTGCAATCCTCACCAGTCAGATGGATGTGAAGAAGGATCAGGAAGATGTTACTGTAAGCCCAATTTTTCTGGCAATAACTGTGAGAGGTGTGCCGAAGGGTACTATGGATATCCAATCTGTCTACGTAAGTATTTGAGGTGTCTCTTAACACATTTATACATTTACATGCAGGGTACATGCCTATGTTTAGTTGAAATAATCTGCTTTATTGTAATGTGGTATTGTCATGTACTGTTAACAAGGGTATTCACCAGCAGTCAATGCCACTTCAGTAGCTATAATACATCACAGCATTCTGTAAATTCCCTTCAATTTCAACTTATGAATGGTAATAAAAACAATCAGCACCATGTTTGAAGAAATGCTATAGATGAGACATCACAAATCTTATCTTGTTTGCATGTAATAGCTATAACATCCACAGGACAATTACAATAAACTACTTGCAGTACAAAAGTTTACAACAGCAGTATGATCCAATCACTTACTGATAAAAAGGCAAATTCCAGGAAACATTAATGTGATTTATATAATAAATAAGACCAGATAATAGGATTTATATCCACTGTGAGTAATAACCATAGCATGTAATGTGATTTATATAAAGGTTACCTGTAAAGGGAGATTTGATCTAGATATCATTGTTTTGGCACCCCTACTAAACAGAGCTTCTTCATGTTTAACAGATCATGGATGATGAACTCTGCATATCCCCGTTCCTTCTGGAGTGTCTGATATTTTCATAGCCACAATTCTCTACCAAAGTCTTTATTTTGAAAAGAATTAACATTTTCAAATTTAATGATTTAAAATGGCTACCCTGGATTGGCTTTATAGTTAGTGATGAAAAGTCCTTTCTTAATGGAAGCAACTCATTTTTTCACAGTCAGATAAATAGAACTTTGGTTAATAGAAGCCATACATCCATTAGGTTTTAGCATTTCACGTTGGCGGGAAAGGATATACAGTAGATCCCTCTTCTGCAATATCTCTCTTCTTTACCTTTAGGATGACTGGACAGAATGTGCCTTTAGTTCCTAATAATGGAATAAAAATGGTAGGGCATAGTCAGAAGCGGAATTAAATAAAAATGTTAGCTGTGCCTCACTTTTTTTAATGATAGTTCTGAGACAAATGTTCATGTTCTGCTCTGCACTAAAGTAGTTTATTATCAGTTGTTCGCCAACTCTTCACTGACTAGTAGGCAATCAATAGTGGAATCCTTTCCAAGCCAACATTTAGAAACAATTAGACCGTGGGCAGCATTAGAGGCTTCAGTTTTTTGAGCTGACCACAGTCAGGCAAATATGAGAGATGACACAAATATGAGAGGTGACACAAATATGAGAGATGACACAAATGGCCATTCTTGCAATTACTTCATCAGTAACCCTTGTTCTAAACCCAAGTGGCAATCATATAGGAAAAAAATATGATCCTGCTGCTTATGCACATTGTCAGTTCTGTATAGATAGGAAGCTTCAACCCAGACTACACAGTTTTTTATAGAGCTGATTACATACATGCTTGGTGAGTTTTAAATAAAATCACATTGATATACAAACTACAAAGTGCTAATTTTCATTGCAAGATTTTGTAACATTCTGGGCCATAGAAAAAGGATCCTCACAGAGTAAATGGAAACTTCTCTTTAGTAATTCTGCTGCTTTCCTCTCCTTGGTTTTTCTGCCAACACATCACCAACAGCCAGTGCGGCATTTCATTACTTTTGTATTGACCGATAAAAGTTGCATTTAGTTAGATTTTCTGCCTATCTATAAGGTGTTAGATATATTCAGGACGATAACATTAATTTAGAGGTAGGGCAGCTTCCCTAGTAAGCTCAACACGCTGAAGCAGCCAGTCAGCGTTTTGTAGGAAGGCTATACAAAATACCTTTCCAAGCTTAAAAGTATGTTTATTTTGTTATGTTAAGACCTTTTATCCCTAGAAAAGCATAACTAACAAGATAAGTGAGTGGGTTGTTGCAAGCATTTTTAGATATTAAAAAGATTCTTTAGTCATTGTTTATGCATTTGAATATAAAAAGCTATTTTTAGAGATCAGACATAGAAAATAAAATCTTTAGTTGCAGATACTGCACAAAAGATTAAAATACCTATAGACTTTAAGGAGGCTAAGTATTGTTGGAAAAAAAATAAACAAACTTAAAAGGAAACCTGTACTATGAGAAATAGGGACTTTGCATTTTCCAACCTCTTTATTAACTTGCTGACTGCCTGGCTATCTCCGACCTCAGTTTCTAAATCGGTAGCCAGAAAGCAAAATCAGTATAGATACTAAAAATAGCATTTTAAAGTGAAATCAACCCCCTTAATTTTGAAAGAACTGTCTCTTTATTCAGTCATTAGTAGTCAGAAGGTCATCTGCAACCAAGTCACCTCTTGTGCACAGTTCCACACTTTACATTCCCTACCCTGCAAGAGAAACAACATCAAGTGGAACTACTAAATGAGAACAGAGGATAGGTATTGAAATTAGACATGGTGTTAACATTATGAAATCCACTATATATCGGCTCTCTTAGAAAGGGGGAACCAAAGAAACTGAAAACCAGGTCAGATGTGTTGCATGTAAAATGTACTGAAAAGGAATAAAAACCAAAGATAGAGAGGTAGCATTGTCAGTCATCTGCTGCTTTTTCACTGTCTAATTAGCAGGTTGGGGTGATTCATTACTTCTAAAACTTCTACAACTATAACAGTGAAAGTGTTGGCATCCCCTCATTTGGATTACCTGGAAGCAATTTAATTCCTCTTCCTCTCCCTTGGCTCTTCCACTCTCCTTCCTTTTTCTACTTTCTCAGACTATTTCTGCCCTATATTTTACAAAGAAAAATAGGAGGAGAGGGGAAAGAAAAAGAAGGCTTTTTCAGGCACATTTGTTTCAGAAAATAAAAACAATAAAACTTTTATTATCTATTTACACAAAATATAGATGTATAGAAATACAAAACAACACAAATAAAAAATAAATAAACTTGTAATGACTTCTATGTCACATTGGAGTATCATATATAACATACATTATTTCAAGTCTCGTTGTCCCCTGAGGAAGCCAATCTAGGCGAAACATGTCGGGATTGAGACTTCTCGTTCTGATTTTACAAAAAATACGTATGTTACTTATTATCACTGATCCCATGCAATCATTGTACTACTAGACTACTGTCATTACAAGTTTATATGTATTATTTGTGTTGTTTTGTATTTCCATACATCTAAATTTTGTGTAAATAGATAATAAAAGTTTCCTGATTTTTACCTCCTGAAATGAATTTGCCTAAAAAAAGCCTTTTTCTTTCCCTTCACCTCCTATTTTTTCAGGCTTGGCACAAACTAAGTTCACCTAGTCACACAATCAACCTTCTCCCTTTTTGTTTCTCTTCTCTCGGTTATTTGTGCCCTTAATTCTCTATGGTCTTGTTTTTATTACTCCATATTGATTCCATATCGATGAATATGGACTGTGGTCATCCCTGCCCTCCAAGGGATAGGCGATTATGAATAAGAGACTGTTTTTGAAACTTTTTTATGTGCTCCTTCTCAAAGTCAATACACATAACTCGTGGACTGCTAAAATCGTGTGATAATGGTTTTTTTTAGTGTACATTTCACTACAAAAATTTTGCCTTTCTGTTATTGTATCCTTAAATAAATAAAATTAATTAAAGTTATTGAAAAGAAAAGAAAGTGGTGCCACGTACCAGGCTGTGCTAAGAGATAAGACTAAGACATTAATCCCAGAACCAGGGGGACAGAAATACAAACCTCAAACCTGTAAATATAATCTTGTTTTGTTTCTTTTTTGTGTTTTTTTTGTAGGAATCCCATTTTATCCTGTACCTACTACATCACTACCTGTGAGGCCAACTGCTGGCAACATAAAAGGCAAGCTAATATACCCCATAATTGTATTTTCATGGAACTATTCCCTTTAATTAATACTGTAAATGTGTGATAGTAGAAGAAAAGAAAATGAAGCCATGAAGGCTGATTACCTTATTCTTTTTCTGACCCTTTTAAATAAAAGAAATTAAGATTGTCAATAAAACCAACTTAACATGCCCAGTTAATCAAGTACAGCTTTCTTCATTTTATTGTTTACACCCATGCAATTGAGCTCTGTATTTTCTGTAAACACATAAAAGCAGTCTTACATCTCAAAATTAATTAATTAAATTGGAATGACTTAAGCCCAAAGCTCCATGCAGACAGTAATTTTCTTTGTTGGGAATGGTCATTCGTGATTCCCTTGGGCTAAACACTATTCAGAGTTCCATTGTGCCAGAACACTAAGTGATTATACGCTAGCAAAGAAGATTTTTCTCATTCTCCTCTCTCACCTTTGCAATAAATAGAACACAGCCATTTCTGGGAGGTATGAGAGTGCAACATTTGTTTTGCATGGCAATATTTAAGCATCTGTGTACAACATTAGGCTTTGGGCAAGCTGTGCCTGAAAATAAATGCATCTGGTAAGCTGGCATAGCAAGAACCACCACCTTCAATATTTCTTTGTAGTTTCACAGCTTTGGCATTAGCCAGTAGTACATAACTGGAAACAAATGCTCTCCTTAGTCTGGCATTGGTGCCAGTATAAAGGCTGCATGTGCTGGTTATAATTCTCAGCTAAAACTCTGATGCATTTACTAATGTCCTTACTACATGTATAGGTTGGCATATGTTCCATGTCACTCAATGGGCATTTACAGTTAATGGAAAAGGACCATAGGCACAATGAGCGCATTAGGAAATCATGCAGAATAGAAAGCCTTAACACACTGTTATGGATTCAATATTTTAAAGAAGATAACCTGTAATTCTTAATAAACTAAGATGCATATTATTTTTTCTTAACTCATTTTAGCATTATTTCTTGTTTAGGCTGTAATTGTACAGGTGCTGGAGCATTAAGCCATAACTGCGACAGACAGACAGGACAATGTCCTTGCCGTGTTGGTTTCCAGGGTACAGCTTGTGATCAGTGTGCTGCTGGCTTCTTCCACTATCCATTCTGTCAAAGTAAGCTTCAGAGTTCATCATAAGATTGCCTAACAACTACATTTAAAAAGGTGTGGATAAGCTGAGGTGGGGGTGAAGTGGAATACCAAGTCTAATTAGATGTACACTGTGAGGAACAGCATATGGAATTGACAGAATACAGTGACTCCATCAGGGCTAACCGAAGAGGTGGGGGTGGTGGAGGGGGCATATTATTATGGAGGGGGCTTATATTGGGGGCTTCTTTAGACCCATATTTTCAAACTCTTAATGAATGAGCAGTCACTTTAGGATGGAATGTTTCTTATCAACAGGATCAAAAGATAAAACTAAGGAAAAATAGCCTTTAAAAAATAAAGGCAAGTCGACCATTACAGGTAAAGCAAATCTAAACCCAAGTCCTTAGATGTGATGGCTTAATTAGTTTACTTTCATGCTGTGTTAAATATTTCTTCCATGGTTACCCCACCAGTAACATACTTTCTGTCCAAGAATGACAATGTTAATCACAATACTGTATCAATTAATGGGCAGCATTGTCACCTTAGGCTGATTTTTCTGATTTAAACGATAAACACCCCATCTCCTTATCTCTATCACATAGGGGGATGTGTTTTTAGTTCATGAAAAATAGCTAAAATACTGTTTAGTTTTGCAGTTCAGTGCAGAGGAAGTTATAGGAACACGTTTTAGCATCAACATACATTTTTCTGTTCTCATAAAAAATTTTCTTAACCTCTCAACAAAAACCACAAACTATTGCAGCCTCTATACATTTGGTTTAGATATATTTTAAGCTGCAATGCATTACATTTTAAACTTGGATTAAGCTGCACCTAAATAGTGAGTAAGAGACAGCATCTATACGTAAGGTTGGATATCCAATAAAAAGGTCAATGTTGGGTTATGTTTATAGAGAACATAGAACATGATTCATAATGTGTGT
The DNA here is from genome assembly GCF_032062135.1 of Pyxicephalus adspersus. Classification (NCBI taxonomy): domain Eukaryota; kingdom Metazoa; phylum Chordata; class Amphibia; order Anura; family Pyxicephalidae; genus Pyxicephalus; species Pyxicephalus adspersus. The sequence goes on along the minus strand of NC_092862.1, from coordinate 44,342,617 downwards.
TAATCGCTGGTTAATATATAACTACTTGGATCCTTTGAATTGATGGCAAATTGACTTGGTTGTGTTCATGTAAGGAAGCACTGATCTCAAAGATTTCATTTGCATGTTGTGTTTGAGGAATTACATAATCTACAAGGAAAGCCAAATGATTTATATTTAGAATAAAACACAGAGTGGGAACAGCATGTTATAGAAACACCCACAGAAACAGCAAAAGCTACAAAAATTAGGGTAATTTTAGGGGACATAACTGGGTCAGGGACACTATCATTTCTCTACCCAATGTTGATTTTGATTTTTGTACCCCACCCTTTCTTTAACAGAATTATATACCATTGTCACTTGCTTTCACTATATACTATTATGTTAGGTTTGTAATCAGAAAATGTAAAGGATATCAATGCTGTCCTTTAAAAATGCTAGTTGTCTGTCTGTCATACCAAGCCTAAAGCTCCCAAAGGTCCAAAAAGATAAAGTTTTCGTACTTTTTTATGCTTGACAGAAATCTAGAGAGGACTGAGGTCAGAGATAGCCAAACATTTGGAAGCAAAGTCAGCCCCAGTATACTGTAGGTTCAGCAGAGGTGTTCTTGAATGAAAGAGCTTTCCTTGTGGTAGCATTTAGTAGCATAAATGTTTTAGAAAAAAATATATTTTAACTATTAAGAATTTTTAGATTCTATTTGTAAATCAGTGAACTGTTCATCAAATGGTCAACAGGTCCTCTAAAGTTTCCAAGTCCATATGATTTAAATGGCAGTGATTAACAATTCTCCACCAGAGAATGTGTGCGAAAGTCAGATTCTCTGTTTTATAAATGGACCTTGATGGGCCTGATTTTTTAAAGTTCTCCAAGATTTGAGAAGATAGACTATCATGGATGAACCTGGTGATCCAGCAAACCAGAAGTATATCTAGTCCAGGGTAGAAAACATTTGCTAACTAATATCAGAAATCAATTCTAGTTTTGATGGATCTCCCGGGTTCACCCATGATAGTCTATCTTTTCAGATCGTAGCTCTTTCAAAAAAACAGGCACCAAAATGTTTAATTTATAGGGATTGTACAGTATATTTTTACTAAATGATAAAAAGGTACTACTTCTGGTAACATATACATGTCATCTCATTAACATAACCCTCAAATCCTCAATTATAATAATGCATATTTAAGATTGGTGTTACCAATGCCCCAATAATGTTCACATTCTAAATAAGTTTTACAGTTCCTTTCAAAACAATTTTGTCTGCTATTTAATTATCATGATGAAATATTACATTCTTTCAAATGCTTGTAGTATTATTTTGGAATTTTCTTATTGTTTACATTGTACTTATATTGTGCCTAATTTCCTGCGTGTGTCATGTACAATAATTAATTTCTTCACACTGCTCTGTGCTGTGTATAAAAGCAATTTCCTTGAATTGTGTAGAATGTGATTGCAACCCCACCGGAGTGATCCCTGAGGTATGCAGCCATGCTGGGAAGTGCCTGTGCAAGTTTAGGGTGGAGGGGGACCGTTGTGACCAATGTCGGCAAGGTTATCATTCTTTTCCAAGCTGTTTTGGTAAGTTTTCTGTGCTTTTCCAGTAATTGCACTGATTTTTATTGAACTGAGTCTGTTCTGTTACAAATGATCTAATAAATGAATAAAATGTTGATGGCACTGTTCAAGTCAGTTCTATGGACACTAAACAGTCTTGTCAATCTTGCCTGCTGAACTACATCACCGCACTTTTACCCTACTCCTTCTTGTCCCAGTTCACAGTCCTCCTGAGAACCTAACCATCTACTTTATTTTGCGAAGGCCTGTCTATATTAGTAGTAACTGACCTCACAACAAATGCCCCTACAAGAGTTTTACAAGTCTTTATGATATTACAAGGAGTAATATAAGCCATTTTTTTTATTTTAACACTCGATACCTAGTGAATGTTGAAAATATATGTTTATTATTTCACTTTACAAATTGATTGATTTACACACATTTTCCACACTGCAGAATCACACCAAAGACAATTGAATGGTTGAGGTGAATGCAGGTTCACTTATTCATTAACCTAAACAAACATTCTCTACTCCTTTAGTAAATTATGATCCACTTTCGGTGGAAGCTGTAAAACAAGTATGTACTCTATGTGAAATCTTTGTTAATAAATAAACTGTACGTCATAATGTATTTTTTCCTATTCTAGAATGTGACTGTGATATGTTTGGTGCATCTAACCCATCGTGTGGTCCTCGTGGTGAATGTCTCTGTCGACCTAACTATTCCGGGCAAACATGTAATGAATGTGCACCTAATTTCTACAGCTACCCCTCATGTCTGCGTAAGTATTCCCAGTGACAGGACAAGGTCTTGACATCCAAGGGAAGGTTGCCAGAGTTAGTGATCTCCCAGGGTATTCTGCGGGACCGGTCTATTAGTTTAAAAGCTAGTTCGTCCACAATGTGCAGGTAACCACCAGGCGGTATAGGAGATGCTCCCACCACAGCAGCATCTCTTCAGCTTCAGCTGCCCTCCGGTATAAACTGTGTTAACTGTGCACTGATTTACTAAATAAGGATGAGCGAGAATGCCTCTGATATTCTTGTGAAAATATCCCCAATCTTCCAATCGGTCTTCAAACTTTTGGCGAACCGATTACGCAAATTCCATTAAAGTGCAGGCAATCTCCAGATGAACTCTTAATGGAGTTTATCTCACGGTCACCGAGCTGTACTCATCATAAAAAAGTACAGCCCAGGGGGTGTGGTAACCTGCGGTCACAGCTGATTGGAGGCTCGCGGTTGCCTCCATACAGCTGTGACTGCAGGCTAACTCAAGATGAACTCTCAATGGAGATTCTACATTGAGAGATCATCTGAGTTCTACGCGAACACGACCTTGTGGCGAATCACAAGGCTGTTCGCGCTTACATGTTCTGTAAGTAAGAAATGCCCAATTCGGCGCGAGATTGAAATCAAAATTTCGCTCGCTCATCCCTATTACTTAAGCTACGTACACACGTCAGATTTTTATCGCTCGATAATCGGCATCGGCCAATTATTGGGCGAAAATCTGCCGTGTGTACAGTCGGTGTCGTCCATCGTCCGGAAGACCGACCTGCCGGATCCACGGACGATGGACGACAGCCGATCCTAATGAAAGGGAAGGGGAGAGCGCGCAGCAGGGTGCCGCTCCGTCGCTCTCCCCCTCCCCTCTCCATAGAGCATGAACGGTGCTGTATGTACAGCACCGTTCATGCATCGTGCACTCCCTTGTCGTTGGAAAGGATCGTGAAAGATCCTTTCCAACGACAAAAATTGCAAGTGTGTACGCAGCTTTAGCCTTGCTCTACAGTAGTCAAACCTATGCTGCCATTAGCTTTGTAAAAATATATTTTGTATTAACTTTAAAGTTAAATTAGTTTCAATATTGCAAACTCTTTGCCTAAGAAAGTATTAAGTAGGGGATTGGAAAATAAATGTGTGAATGAAATGGAGAACTTTGTATTTTAAATAGGTTTACTAATGGTGTCTGGTATTTGTTTAGCTTGCCAGTGCTCAGCTCAAGGCTCCTTTCAGAGTACATGTAACCCTGTGACTGGGCAATGTGAATGTCGACCTGGGGTGATTGGACTGAAATGTGATAAGTGCTCATCTGAATTAGATGAATATCCATATTGTCAAGGTATGTGAAATGTTCTGATATGATAAATGGCTTTTTTTATCATTTGTAGTTTTACCAGCTGAGACTCCGGGACAAAACATTTTTTATTGCAGGTACAGTGAGTACAGTTCCCAACCAACACCTGTCACTTCTTTATGTTGTTGGTGCCCCATTGAAGGATTTTATTAGAGCTTCTGTGGAGTCACAACAGAAACTGTCACCATGACAAGTAATAGTATTACATTTTCTCACCTCCTTTTTTGGTGGCAGCTGTAAATTGTTATATTTCACATTACATTCTGTCCCAGTGACAGTGGTCGAGACAGAAAAGTAGGGTTAAACTTCCTAGAAGGAATACAGAAAGTAATAAATCCACAAGGTAAATTTATTACTTTCTAATTCTATCCAAACCTAAAAAATAAATGCTTTGGATTTAGATATACCATGACTGTGTGTTGGTTGTGGTGAGCAAAGTATTTTATAATATTATCCCCATGATTTAAAGCTAAACTAAACCCTTGATTACTCACCTTTTCCTATTCTGTCACAGGGTGCCACCATCTTCTTTCTTGTTTTCTCCTGAAGACGATCTTCAGTAAACTTGGTTGGCCATGTCGGGATGATGTAACTTCAGCGCAGGCACACAGGAATTAATTTGATCCCGGCATGTGCAAGGGAATCTGGGAAAACCAACTTTAAGCTGCAAATGCACAGCTCAGCAAAATTTGGCAGCATGGTGGCGAACAGCCAAATAAGAACAGGTATTGCAGACAGGACATCACCTGTCACTTTCTGCAAAAACCACCAGCCTAAATCCGCTGTGTTAAAAGTGGGATTTTAGTTCCTCTTTAAAGGTGTTCGTCTAACATATTTGTCTAGTACTGAAAAAGACTTGAAAACAAATACTTTCAGAGCATTAAATTCCCTGGTTCCTTGGCATATTTCTTCAAGCACTTTAAAAATCTAGGCTCTTATCCAGTACTAAACAATGATATATTCTTGTTTCCCAAGCATTATCAAGAAGAAAAAAAACATGCAATATTTTCAGCTTTTAAGGTTGTGTCCTATGGGAACTAGCCAAAAGTCAAAAGAGCCATTGTCAGACTAAGTGCTGGCAGTACATTTTATAACCCATAAACATCTCAAGAAGTTGTTAATCAAGTACTTTTTATTACATGTGTGAAACAAATCATTAGAATAGGTTTGTTTTCTAAATAAACCATTTTAGTTTAACATTGAACTGTTTGGCTGTGTTCCATAAGCTTATAAATGTGGCGTTTGTAATTTGCCTCAACATTTACAGAGTTGCTATTGGAGATAAGCACTTTTTGATCCAGTATCATGATTTAACATTCTATAGCTACTTTATGGGACATTTCTTTTCTAAAGGAACCTAAAACATCTATTATTACACTTGCAGTAAATAAAGGGTAAAGCTTTATTTCAGCATGATTCAGCAGTAGGGACACACATAATCCAGTTGTCCCAACAATATTGGCAATGTAGGATTGTAGTAAAAAAATTCAATGTTTGTGTCAGAAAAAAATGTACTTGGAGAAGAGAAGTGGTGCACCTAGCATACATACATAATCAGCTTAAAAACACCCAATGTAACTGATCTACTTTCACCCCAGGAGAACACGGACAAGCAATGTTTGCCATAGTCAAGTAGATGCCTGTTGGCACCTTTAAACTGTCCATAAACTACCAAATCCCAGCATTCAATACTTCAGTCCTCCAAAGCCAGGATTCACACACATTTCCAGTTTTTCTTTAGTAGAAGGCAGTACACTTAGTAAGATGTGGTTTGAAAAGAACTAAACTCACCTTGCCTATTTCAACCTTATCAGGCAGGGAATCCTCTACCATTGGGCTCCATGCCCGACTAGAAGGTCTAAAGATCTCATATCGGTGCCACACTCAGGGTGTGGGTCCTAGGGAGACAATGTTATTGTCCCTCAATACACAAAATGCATTTGATAGCCTGTCTTGGAACTATTTATTTCAGGAATTGGCAGGGATGGGAGAGACATAGCATGCCCTTTCTGCAATGAAGAACCCTAATGCATTAGTTCCGCTAAAGGAGTGGAAAAAATTGGAAACAATGCTGCCATCTTCTGATTAAAAAGAAAAAAACTTCCAGAAGTAATTCCTAAACCATCTATGTGCTAAATAAACCACTGAATAATAAAAATCATTTAAAATAAACCTGACGAGCAGGGTGTCATTTGTATATAGAATCCACTTTATTACTAAACTACATATACTCAAAACATCTGATTACAAATGTCTTCTTTAATGGGATTCACTGCATAGTACTGAAAGATTATATCCTCAAACAGGTTCCAAGGAATATACACAGCTTTCTGGATATACTGCTGTTATTTTACATATGATAAGGTGGACATTGAAGTGAAAATCACACACATTTGGCTGAAAGTATCTTGTAATCATCTTGTTCTTAAAAAGGGCTGAATGATTGAGAAAGCTTGTATAGCACACAAGAGCTGATATAAGGGTCATTTCTACTTACCCTATTAGTTTTTAAACTCTCTGTATTTGAGTCATTGTGATATCTTATAAAAGAGGTGCCATATATGTTAAGAGTTGGATGTTTTGAGTATATATAAATATATATATATATAGAGAGAGAGAGTGAGAGAGAAAGAGAGAGAGAGAGAAAGAGAGAGGAGAGATTCCATATTCCATAGGTGACACTGTCTAGTTAGGTATATTTTATATTTATTTTTTAATATGCACTGGTGTGGTTTTTGTGTGTTTGTTAGGTTATCTTGATAATGCTTATAAAAATAAACTGCCCTACTCAAAATAATAGGTCACTTGTGTTCCTAGGGAACCATGGAGATGAGAAATGAGCTATTTTGGAATATCAACTGTCTTTCCATTTATCAGTAGTGAAAAATACTGCTTTTTAATGTCACTATATAGCAGGGGAAAGCTTACTTTTTGTCACTTACCATTTCTAGGATATGTGAATACAAAGTGACAATATAGAGTAAAAATTTGTTCATTGAGTTTGTTCGATGAGGTCTGCTTCAGACCTAAAGACACAGTGCCCTGCATAATGTTTAGGACAAAGACAACTTTTCTTACCCCTATATTCATCAGTGTAAAATTTTACAAACAAACATTTCTAATACTTTTTCTACATGTTCTATTCATTTAAAGGCAACATAATGTTTGGGACAAGGGGCCTGATTTATTAAAGCTCTCCAAGGCTGAAGAGGATAAACTTTCATCAGTGAAGCTGAGTGATCAATCAAACCTGAAGTAGATTTCTACAAATGTTAGCAAATGTTTTGAATCCTGGGCCAGATTAATTCTAGGTAATCAACATTGCTGGATCACCCAGCTTCACTGATGAAAGTGTATCCTCCCTAGCCTTGGAGAGCTTTAATAAATCAGGCATATTGTAATGACAGATAAGCAGTCATGTTTAGCATATTGTTGCATATCCCATGCATGCAATGACTGCTAGAAGTCTTCAAGTCATAGACAATGCCAGGTTCTTCTCTGGAGGTTCTCTGCAGGCCTCTACTGCAGCCACCTTCAATGCCTTCTTGTTCCTGGAGCTTGGCTTTAAGTTCCATCTTCCACATACTGAAGACATGCTCTGTTGGATTTAAATCAGGTGACATTTTGTAGGTGAAAATCTGTACATCTGTCCTCCAAAGTCACCTAATGATCCATCCTGCAGAACAATGCTTGTTCATTCCTACAGTCACTGGAAACATTCACCAATGATCATTACCAGTGACGATGACCTAGCATCTGTAAGTAGCTTATGGGAAATAGGTCCAAAGCTTCCTTTCCAGATAAAGGTGTTTTTCTGATATAATAACATATTCACATTTTACATGATATATTGTTTTTTGTCTTGGTAACCAGTTATACTTACTTTTTCTCACACAGTTTATAATATGTTTTGCATTGTTATCACCAGCACAGTATAGTGTTCTCAAATTGTAATTTTGATTATTTTTCATTACAGGCTTTAATGGTGAATGTAACCCCATTGGGACCATCAATTCTCAAGGTGTAAGTTATCATTTCCTGATATCATAAAAAATTTAGTTCAGATGTTTGAGATCCTCTTGACTTTATAGATGGCATACAATAATTTAATTTATTTTCTTCTGTTTTGTGTATAAAATGGAAAACATATAAGGAACATATATTACTGGGGGGATTACCTGATATAACAAGTCTTCATACCCTGCTCTTGATCTGCTAGCTATTTCATAAAAAATGTTTGCATTTTTCTTCAGGTTATGTTTCTTGCATGGATTCCAAATATGGTATTGGTTTTGCTAGATTGGCTCTAGTTTTTGAAATAATGACCTCAATAATAACGTCATAGAAAACTTATGAAACATGAAAATTAAGCAAAATTAAACTACAACGTAGATGCCTACTTATACAAAAAAAACATTTTTGAAATACTTAATGTCAATATATTCTATATTAAGTACATTTACAGAACTAATTACAAAGAAGTCATTGAAAAACTCAGTTTGTATGATTTCCTTTTATGCTGATGATCAGGACAATCACTTTGAAGGCTCCAGCAGTAGTCTGCCATCATGTGTCTATCCCATCTGCCCTGATAACTTTCGACCATCACCTTTATATCTTGATGGAACCTCTCCCCCTGTTCCTCTCTGAAATCACCAAGGTTTTCTAGAAATTTTTGCAAATGGCTATGGAGATAGTGTACCTTTATGCTCATAGTAGCACCAAAATTGTTAAAGTTTAGGAGCAAGTTTTGTATCAGTTCATCATAATTTTGTGCTTTATGGTTGCCCAAGAAGTTCTTGACAAGCATGACATAGCTGTGCCAGGCAGAAGCCTCAGTATCAGTCATGTAACTTGTGAAATTTGAATAATTTACCAGTTTCCGAATCTGGGGTCCATCAAGAATTCCTGCTTTTATTTTTTCAATACTCAATCCAGGGAAGAATCTACGATTGTATTTGAAGCAATCACCGTCCTTGTTTAGAGCTTTAACAAATTGATTCATTAATCCCAACTTTATGTGTAGTGGAAGGAGAATGATTTTTTCTTTATCAACCTTTGGCTTGTTAATGATGTTTGCTGCACCTTTTTTCATGTTTTCCCTTGGAGGCCATGTAACTTTTTTCAGTGATCCTGCTTTGCTCTACTATCCCACAAGCAGATGAAACATGGGTACTTTGTGTATCCTATTTGCTGTCCAAGTAGGAAGTTCACCATTTTGAAATCAACAAATATGGACTATTGGTGTTCATGAAAAAGTGGCCAGTCTTCTGCTTGGTATTCTGGTACTCCCATATGGGCTAGTAGTCCAGGGATGTTACAACACTACACAAAGTCTCCATCTTCACTAAAATATGTTAGGAGTGTCACCTCTCTTGTCCTATAAACCGGTATTTCAACTTCCGGTCCCAGTTCTTTTCTTAGCCTGGATGCTAAATGTTCAGATGCTTGTTTTGACAGACTTAGGTCACCTAATAAATCATTGAGCTCTTCTTGGGAGAACTGCTGGTTTGATGAAACACTTCCTTCATATTCACTTCAACTGCTAACTCCAGGATTACACTCCAAACCCTGTATATCCTCCATGTCGGATACAGGAATATCAGTGAGTGTACTGAACACTGGTATGGGAACATCAGCACCATGCGGCACAGGTCATCCTGCTGATTCCAAATCAGGGTACTCCTATTTGTTTTTCTTGTAACGATTGAAACTTTTTATATTCACAGCACAAAAATAACAATCATTATGATGATTTTTGGGCTTTTACCATACCATTGGTACACCATATTTCAAACTTATCAGTTTTCCAATTTTCCACTGACGTACACACTCTTTTGCATACCATATGGGGAGCCCAATACTTATCTCGGTCCCCCAGTTTAATACCAAAATATGCAAGATATGCTTGTTTCACAAATTCTGTAATGTTTCTTTTCTATTTTTTTCTGAGAATATTTACCACAAATGTAGCAAAATACATTGGGGTAATTTAAACAACTTCTTCTTTAAGAACTCATATTTCTATAAAAAAAAGAAAATGTATGAATAAAAAGAAGGCAAATTAAGTTTCATGAAAATAATGCTACATTTAATATATAAAATGCAAAACATTGGTGTAAATAAAGATTGATAATAATATGCTGTGTTAACATTTGTTGTTGGTAAAATCGTCTATTCCGATTCCTTTATCACAAGAACTAGAGCCAATTCAATGGAACTGATGTCATTTCTGGATTCAGCAGACTGGAAATACACTAAATATATTGAAAAATCCTTTGGTGAAAACATTTTTTTTGTTGAGCTGTGTTTTTAGTAAAATCAGTCTTACTATTCACAACACAGAGGGCCACATACATCTCTTAATTTATTTACAGCATAAAATGGATATAGTAAAATGCCTATTGTATGGTTACAGCCAAAACCTATTTTTTAGTTTAGAGCAGAAAAGAATTAGAACCCCTGTGACCTTATATTGCCGTCTGTCCTCCCTTGTTTTAGTGGTGATTGTCACCAAGACAGACAGTGAAGGGAAGTCCAGACTTTAGCAACTGTGAGATATGAGGGAAAATCTTCAATTATATTTTCATTGTGAATGATTGTATTGTAGGATACAAAAAAATGACATTCTAACCAACAATAAAAGTGCCCAATATGAACTTGAAAAAAGCAAGCAGTGTGGATCAAGTTAATAGAATATTGTGTGAAATAGATACCATAGTAATACCAAATAGATACCAAAAAGAATTAGATTTTTTGGAGAGGATACACTTTCATTAGTGAAGCGGTGTTATTCAGCAAACCTGGAATGGATTTCTCTAAAGGCATTTGCTATTTGTTAGCAAATGTTTTCAGCCCTGGACCAGTTCTGTTCCAGGTTTCCTGGATCACCTAGCTTCACTGATGAAAATGTATCCTCTCCAGTTATGGAGGTCTTTAATAAATCAGGCCCCATAACTTAGTTTTTGTGATTCAGTTAAAAAGGTGAGCAAACAAGGTGATACAGAGTTTGGAACAATAAAGTGTCATGTGGGCTACCCGGAACAAGTCAAAATGTTCACAGAAGATCTTTGTCAATCATGGACTAATAATGAGACAGGAAGGACGTGGATTTAAAATGCCAGAGCTGGTGAGATTCCTTATGGGTGGATCGAGGGGAAATCTTTAAATGGGGACACCTGTACCAGCAACAACTGTCTAAAAGGGGAATTCTGCTTACTTTGTAGAGATTTCTTCTTACTTCCCGTTGGATCTTTGGGGGGACAGGAATGTTTCCTCAATGGGATGCAGACAACAAAAATAACCTGAGGAGTTTTAATGAATCACTATCTTCTACATAATAAAAGAATGTCCATACACTTTTATCTATCTGGGTACGAATAGTTGGGAAGAACAGGTCAAGTTTGAATGGACTTACCTATATTTCTACTTTTTACAGGTCCATTGCCAGTGTCTGCCTAGAGTTGAGGGTATAACCTGTGATCGCTGCAAGCCACTCTATTGGAATTTGAATAAAGAAAATCCACAAGGCTGCATTGGTAAGTATGTGGTTTACATTAGAAATAAAAAAATGAAACAATATTCACAGTGATTTAAGTACCGGTAGTTAGACTTTGCAATGCCCAAAGTCCAGTAACATGGATGCTTGGGTAATAGACAAAAAATAGTGTAGACAAAAATTCACTGAAGGTAGGGCTATTAACACTTGCATTATATGTGCATTGTGGTGCACTGCAGTCCATTGGTCTTTACTATGCATTGCCTTGGGTGATATTCACAATGAATGGCACCTCAAAGCACAGAAGACATGAAAGGTGTGTTGCAGTAATGTACCTGCTACTATAATTGTTACTTGCACCCAAATGCACTGTGGTATACTGGATTGTAAAAATAGTTTGATTGATTAGGTCCATTAAGATGTTTTTGTAGTGTATTCACCATAATGAGCTGTCTTAACCCAATGCATATTACATGTTAACATACCGCAAACAGCTCCTAATGTGTAAATCAGAAGCTAGAGCTACTTTAGTAACAAGATGCTCAGCTGGGCTAAGCAGTCCAGAACAGGCATACTTATAATATGAGTCTTTATGAAACAGAAAGCATTTTATTGTCGAAAGAAGGGTTAGAAAGAGAAAAGGAGGCTTCAGACATGCAAACACCATGTTACAGCTGGCGTGTCATAAACCCAGGACCCACTAGATCGCTGCCTTGACACATCTGATGAAACATGTCAGCTCTCATAGAAATAATAGCAAACTTTATTTTGTTTTCAGATTGCTCCTGTGATGTAGATGGAACAATAAGTGGAATAGGAGAATGCCACAAGGTAATAAATGTAAATAAATGTATATTGTAAATGCATATGTGACTAATACAATACAATTACATTAATGGTCATGGTACTTCTTTAAGCTTAAAATGGTTATATTTTAGCATACATTGTAAAACATCTCATTGGCTTTTGTTGTTCTCTTTTATATATATATACAGTATTATATATATATATATATATATATATATATATATATATATACATACTAATATATAGTTGTTTGGGCATGCAGAAAATCTTGTGATCCGATTTCTGTGCTTTCTGCTTCAGATGCATTTGTATCAGTTGCATTATTCTTAGCTACCTCATGTCTGTGTTGTAAAGAAGAGGATGATTTGTGGTCCTAGCCAGACAAGGTAGTTTGTTCATGGATCAAATATAGGGATTGAGCATTGTCACCCAAACACAGTATGCTTGTCACTAGGAGGATCACCTGATGAAAATACATAAAGCTAATGTAGTCACTACATCTAAGGACTAGTAATCTGCCCAATAGGTAATGTTTTCTTTGGAATTTGGATATACTTAAACTTTATATAATGTTATATTATTTTATAAATTAAGCCAAAATTGTATTTATATTTATTGTTTGTTGCACAGAATGATGGTGACTGCCACTGTAAACCATACACTTGTAGCGCGTCCTGTGGAACCTGTGAAGATGGCTATTTTTCTCTAGAAGGCAGTAATTATTTTGGATGCAAAGGTAAAGCAACATGTGCTTCTTATATATAGAAAAATATATAGAAAGGTTTTCCTAAACTTGCTAGATAGTGGAAATACATAAATGCTGGCACAGAATAATCATGTATATTACTATTGTATAATAATATATATTATTGATATATGACAGCTTTGGATTTTGGTTTGATTGGTTGTAATTTGCATCCTCTTATTTTTTTAGGCTGCCGGTGTGATGTTGGAGGAGCAGTAAGTCAAATGTGTGATGAATCTTCGGGAAAATGCACTTGCCGAAAAAACATTGAAGGCAACAACTGTAACATGTAGGTTATAAGGGTAAACATGTACCATAAAGTGTAAATTTTGTTTAATGAATGTACAGTTATTCTGCTTATAATTCAGATCACATTGCTTATGACAATCCATATACTTTCACTGTTTGGTGAGGCATGCTAAAGCTCCACTCTTGTATGGTTCTATGTCATATGGTTCTTACTTTATTCTTTCTTCTCCTTTACTAAATGTTGATTATAGTTCAAAAGTGAATGTTTTCATTAGATACGCCATACTATGTGTATTGTTCCACAAGCCTTTTTTGTCAACAATAGTGAACTCATAATGACATTATTCTTGAAGGTATCTGCCAGCTGTTACCAGAATAAATTGTAGTGCTTGCAAAGTCTGGTACTAAATTGTCACACTTATATTCTTTTGTTTTTCTGTATACTTATTCTTGAATTTCCCCTTTCAAAAAAAATTATTGAAAAAAAAATCATGGTTAGTGGAAGACTACATAAAATTTCTATTTATTTATATTATCTATATTTCATAGTAACTAGATTAGGGAAAAATACTAATATTATCAAATGTTTTATTTGTATAACCCTGGCCATATTAAATAAAGTGAATTATATTCCAGTGGTTGCCAACTGGGAGGACCTCAAGGAACTACTAAAACTTATTTTGACTTAAATTTTATAGTCATTACAGTTCATTACATTATAGATTTTACAGTTCATAGTCAAAGGTCCTAAATATGTATCATTCCTTAGTAAATGAGGATCTTACTTCCCAATGTTTAAATCCAGAATGGCAACATTACAATCCACATCCCAATTATGGCCCAGGACCTGTTTATATTATGGCCCAATTGCATCTTACATTGGTGTCTCTAGGTAACAAACAGTACACATAGCATTCATAGTATTGTGCTTTTTCTACCCCCCCCCCCCACCCAACTTGCGTTAGCAGTTTAATATTCATGTTTTTGTATTTGAATATTATTTTTACAGTCCAAAGAAAAGCTTCTACTTCCCTGACCTCTATCAAATGAAATATGAAATAGAGGATAGCACGCGTCCTGATGGAAGGCCTGTTCGCTTTGGATACAACTCACAGGCATTTCCTGGGTTTAGTTGGCGGGGATATGCTCAGATGTCCTCCATACAAGTATGACTTTTATTCTAAATTGTGAGATTGGATAGAACTGTACCCTCTTTAAGCCTTTGTGGTGCCACATACACGTTTAGGGTGGATGTCCAGTTTTTACTTACTACATTTATTGTATTTCTACATATTACTAACACAAGTACCAAACCCTCCTTGATTTCAGTTTCCTGTAACCCATTGCACATTGACATCTTTACAGTAATTTATACTTTTAGTTATGTAACCCATGCATTAAATGTATGAAAGTAAAACTAATTTAATATTTTAAAGCAAGCACAGCCCTTCATTAAAAAGGACCTGCTTATACCTGCTTGGAGTTCAGTTTTATTACAGTAAAATCATCTTATATGTGTGATGCCAGATCCAGGATTATTAAGAAGATTAGCAGATGTTCATATCTATGTCTTGTTTTGCTTTGTCTCTGCAGCAAGACCTGGCTATACTTGTCTGCACCTTGCATTCCTTTCTTTCATCTCCTCTCTATTTTCAGCTCCTTTTTCTACATATCTGCAAAAAAAATAACTCAAATGATAAAGGATTTCTTCATATCTGAGTCATGATCTGTAAGTGTCTTTTCTTTACAACTGTCTTTGTATTTTAGCTGTCTGTCATACTTAGGATTAAGTCAACATATTTTCATGAAAAGATAGCATGCAAACACTTTGTATGTAGTAAGGGAAATCTCTAAATATGCAGTGGATCCAATAAATAATTTTGCTAATATAAATGCATAAAAAAGTACATATTATACTCTGCTTTTATAAGCATGCAAAAAACATTTTCTATATTTTTCACAGAATGAAGTTAGGATCCCAGTTAGTGTGGGTAAATCAAACCTCAACTTATTTCGTATTATCTTGAGATACATAAATCCTGACGTGAATTCTATAACTGGCCACATCACCGCTTTCAGATCCCGGATGAGCAAAGGTGAGTGCAGCAGGCATCAAGCTTACCATCCTATAACCTACAGGAAAAAAAGAGTAATTTACCTTGATCACCAGGTACACCAACTAAATAAACAAATGAAATACATATAAGGTGTAAATGAAAGTTATTACACTACTTGCTTTAAAAAAAAACACATTTATGAGTGTATTAATGATTACAGAGTTGGATTGACCTGTGTTTAAAAAAAATGGTCTGGAATTCAGTTTTAATGTGAGAAATATGTAAGTCCTTGCAAGTTTACAACACATTATTACACAAACCTGCCGTATCAAGCTGAGGGTCACCATACAAACCTACCCTCATTTCACAAGCTTGTATAGAAACTGTAAATACAATGGACTGTTTCCTGATCCTTTATGGTTATATTTTTTGCTTCTTTTTACAAATCCATTAAGAAAATGGACAAACTTCAAAAAAGCCCAAACGTAGTTTAATCTGATCAATCCAAAGATAGATACTTAGCAATATATGTACAGATGAGCATAAATTTGTAATGTACCATTTACTGAGTTATTTTTCTGTTGGCATTGTTTTAAAAAATTAAATTCTCATTCTGGACAGATACATTTTGAATAAAGCTTTAAAATATTTCTGATCAATAGGATCGTTAGATGTCAAAGATATTGTGTTCCATCCAAGTAAAGAGCCAGCATTCCTTACAGTGCCAGGAAAAAGCTTTGCTGAGCCATTTTCTTTGACGCCTGGAAATTGGATCATCAAAATTGTAGTTGAAGGCGTGCTGTTGGTAAGTTCATTGCCGCCTGGCCACACACATTAAAACATTACAGATCTTTATATCAAAGCATCATAGTACACAAGCTTGGAGAAGAATGCTTGAATCTCTGCAAAGTTCAAAGACAATAAAATACACTTGAAGAAAATTATCTTAAAAAATGCATCTAGGATTCATTATTCACATATAGTAAATATTTTAGTATTGAAAAAGTTAGAGCAAACACCTCCATATGTGGATTATGGAAAAATGTTCATTTTAATCTTGATTTATTTCCAGCAGATAATCTAATCAAACTTTTTTATTACTTTGCAAAGTCTTGTTACAAGCACAAGGCATACTGTCATGAATAGTTCTGGAGCAACATATTACTATAGAACTTTGTGGGAAAAATGCATTCCTTTAATTATTGCTAAAATGACAGTGCTATTTGCAATTACATTTAGTGAGATATTCCTACTATGTGTTGCGGATAGCACACACTCAATGTGCCTCTACGTGTATATACAAACCAACAAAGTTTCAGTTTGTATTTCAAAACATTTTGTATAAATTTTGTCCAGAGATTAAAGCTCTGACCACAGAGAAGTAAAGCTGTGACATGACACAGGTACCTGCACACATCATTGGAAAATGGCCAGATGACTGTTTATTAAGAAAACACATTTCCTTTAACAAAACCAAAAAAAAACTATTAGCAATATATAAATATAATAACTCCAACCACATAATATAATAACATAAATATATTAACATAACATTACCATGAACATTAACATAACATCAACATACCATCAACATTACAACATAACTCTGACAATACCTCAAAATGAACCTTCCCGTACTCTCCTCAGGTTGCAGGTCCTCAAAGGCACTGCCCACCTCACATACCCTTAAGAGGTCTGAGCCCCCAAATATTTCTTCCCAGCCCCAACTTCACCTACTGGCTCGAGAATTTCACTTCACTCGCAGCCTCCACTCCCTTTCCTGTAGGGGGGATTGGCCCATTACCGTTCACTAGGAGATACCATACCTAAGATGGTTCTCCCCATTTGGCAAACACCACTCCCAAGATGGCCCCCCGAGGGCACCTCAACCACCACAGCTTACACAAGCCATCACACACCCGCAGGGCCCCTGGTCATTCGGGCCCTCCGCTTCACTCCTCCCTCGTCATCTTCGGGTCTTTATTTCTGTCTTGAATGTTTCCAGTGACAGTAGAATGAGTGCTGTACACACAGCGTTATTCTATAGAGTGGGGAGAGGAAGGGTGAGATGGAAGCATCCCAGGTAAAAGACCTCTGAACTATCACCCCTTATTCAGACTTACATAATGTATGGGTTAGGTTACCTTTATGGATCTATTCTGTAGCAATTGGCCATAGATTACATTCACAACTCTTTGTTGTTTATACTTATTTTACATACATACCCATTTCCTTGTGGACAGTGCATTGTTCTGGAAACCATACCAAGGATACATCAAGCATGGCGCTAAAACTTGCCCCATACTCTCTTTTCAGATGGATTTTTTTTAAAGCTCTAATGAAACACACACCAATGTTTTGCAGGCTGTTCGTTATAGGAGTCTGTATAAACACTCTTGGAATAACACTGGTCAGCATTGTGCATTGTAATTAGTCAAGAATGTTTGAACTGCAGAGGAGGGTTCTTTATTTCTCATTATTCAGCATTATGTAACAAATAACTATTCCATGAGTCATTCACCTAATGCTTCCTAATTGATTTTTAAATACACTGAACTCAGATACAGATATCTAAGTTGCCAATGTTTCGTGTATATTAGTATTGCATTACATTTTTATTTATATAGCATGAGAGTAAAAGGGGTCATAATACGCACTGCAAACACTTAGGACTGCTTCAGAAAACATGGCTAGCCCTGTTAATCACCTATAGAGCTGGGGTATTCTGGTTTTCATTTTAACTAATAAACAGTTACTAAATTAAGAAATAGTGCTCTTATGTACTGAAAGCCTTGTACATTTCCTATGTTGTACATATAATAGTTGTACTGGCCTTGTCCACTGCCCATTGGTTGTGCTGTTCCCTTACTTTAATAAATTTAATAATTTATTTACATGGCACCAACGTATTACGCAGCGCTTTACAAAGTCCATAACCATGCTAGTAATTGTCCCTCACAATCTAATGTCCATACCATAGTCATAAGTTATTAACACTTCTCTGAGTTTGTGTTAAGGTGCACAACAATACTTTTGGACAGTTTTATTATACTATCTTTTTACAGGGAGCAGGTTGAATAGCTGGTGCCATGTCCTTATTTTTCCAATAATATTAGGCTGAGATAGCGTAATAAAATTTTAAGACACCTTCTAGAAATTTTTTCAATTACATGCTCATTTGAGAATCAAAAAAACATATTTTATTTAATCATCATTTGACACATTTTGTAGAATCTACTTCTTCAGAAATTGCAAGACCTGCGATAAATATTATGCACACTTTACCATTACACTACCCTATCATGGTTAGAAGGTAATAGATAGAATAAAAGGAAATAAGGGTTGTTCACCAAGAGGATCCTAGACTATTGGTTGTTTGCCAAGCCTGTAATTGACATTAAATGTATAATAAGAAAAAGGAAAAACGCAGGCTTTTTTGGCAAAGTGAATAGGATTATGTGTGTTTTAATTAATTATTCAAAAAGTTAAAAATAAAGAGTAACAAATATAAATGAAACCTCATTCTAACAGAGACCTGCTATGCTAGTTCATTATCTAGGCATAGTACGTCTAATAATAAATCATAAATTCTGTGTAAGGTTTACATATGGAATGTGATAACATGAACTTGGTAGTAACTCATCCCTTTACCCAACGCGTTTCACCTAAGAGGCTTCCTCAGGAGATATGAGAGACCTGTATAGATTGAGTTAATCACTGTAGTTCATGCAGAAATGTTGGATAAGGGCAAAGGGGTTGATCAGGTGTACACTGCGCCCAGGTAAGTAATTTCAAAACAGGGTAACTAAAAACTTGGTGGCTGCATATGGCTAACCGTATTAAAGGGGGAGGGTTCGTTATAGGTAAACATTCCCCCTGGAAGTTTAAGAATAAATATCTTTTTAGGGTAAATTCGTATGGGCGGATTACATCACAGGTATCCGTTTAGAATTGAAAGTGATAGTACCTTTACGATGATGGAAATAACCTAGGTCCTATATATGTAAATCACAGTGAAAAAGATATATGGTAAATTACTAGGAAACCTTGCTTGTAGGATCTCCAGATGGTAGGTAGATAATCCACTATGAAAATGTATTTGTTTTTGAAAATTGTTTATATATGGGTTGTAATGTGCAGAAGGACGTGGTGCCTGCAGTCAGTCCAAGTGAATCTGCTTTTTCAGGAATTGCGAGACCTTGAATATATAATATGCACACTTTACCATTACATTACACAATCATGGTTAAAAGTTAATATGTAGAATAATAGATGATACAAACTTACATTGTATATTTCACATACAGTATGTAAAATCATTTCCACCATCTGCTATTGAGTGAGCTTTCGTGTGAAGGGAACCAAAATGAATTCAAGTACAGTAAATGGCGCTGATGTTCACTTACAACCCAGGAGATATTGCCAAGTAGTACCTATTTATGGTTTAAGTATATATATATGGTTTTATTATAGCTGTAACTTTGTAAATTTACATTATTTTTACATTTCAAATCTATTTTTTCCATTTCAGTTAGGATTGATCATAGTAACACTGCCAGTTTTATAGCCATCAAACATTTACTGTCTATCCTTCAGATACAAAAGGAAATCTCTCCATTCTTAGCTCTTACTTGAATGGGTGGCCCTCTTGGAACATTTCACTTCTGTTTCTATTTCAGTGACAACTTAACATTTTGTATTTAACATATTTTTTGTGTTTTTGTTAAATATTGACATTGATGGAACATTACCAGGTTGTAAAACAGAACATCAGGAACAACTTATTAAAAAACAAAAAAAGAATACCTATACAGAGAGGAATTCTCTCTACACTTTATCAGAGTTTTCATTTGAAAATATGTCATAAACACCTACTGTAACTGTAAACATAATACAGTAATACCCTGAAAATTTGTGCTTCTGAATCTGCTGCTTCACAAATTCACATATTTTTTTCCTTTGAACCTAACATTTAAAATTCGAGACTAAATCGAGACCCCTACCTGTATATCATTTCTAATACTGTAAAACTATTGTTTTACTTACTGTATCCACTATTCTACTTCTAATATAAAACACAAACAAAACGACCATTTGCAATAATATTTACGTTTATAGGGACTGTCACTGACGCTACTGTATCTGAATCATCCAAAAAGCATTAAAAAAAAAGACTGAAGGAAAACAATTTTTTAAGTTGTTAAAAGAAAATGCATCATTATTGAAAGTATGGTCATTTTATTTCTAACCAGAGTTCAGCATCTCAGAGAAGACGTGGGCGGCCACAAGGTGGCATCCAAAATTTGTGCATTTTCAAAATTCTCGGGGGTTTCTACCGGTAGGAAAGTAACCCCTGCAATTTTCAGAGTAATACTGTATAAACTTACAAATGAGTCAATGAACACCTTGGAGGATGGATAGAAGGCAATATAAAAGTATGCATATTTTTGTAACTTGAAATAACTAATAAATAGAATCACCTTGGTGCATTACTTTATTACTCCTGTGAAAATGTAACCTTTGTGTGTATTTTCTTGTATTAGGACTATCTTGTTCTGCTGCCCAGTGATTTCTATGAAGCCTCCATTTTACAGCTAAGAGTTACTGAGCCATGCAGTTATAATGGAGCAGTTGGTGAAAAGTGAGTATAGCTGTGAACCTACATCTTCAGATGATTGCATTTCAATTTTCCCTTGCACATAGTAATAAAAAGTTAAAAGGTAGGTATATTTTGTAATACATTCTGAAACCTCTTCTGTTTGTAGCTGTCTTGTGTATCATCATTTGCCAATGGGGAGGTTTAGGTGTGTCTATGGTCCCGACATGGAATATTTCAAACAAGATGGAGTAATCCGGCCAATAATTGTTCAGCAACTAAACAACAGGAGCCCACCACTAGCCTATATTTCAGGAGGACAGGTAAGAAGGCTGTTAATGTTCTACTTAAATAAACTTTGTGGATTAGATAAAGGTGGCTTTGGTATGGAGCAGTCCATTAATTAATGATGTTCACAAAAATGTGCCATTTGGATTACTGGTACAATATAATGCACTGTATGATCACTTCTAATCATGATTTCCAGGTAGCATGTTTCAATTAATTGGGACCAAGTACGGTCTGAGTACCTGGTAGCTTTGTCTATTATGGACAATGACACTGATGTTGTCCTAGTGGCAGCAGGACTGTGTATGTTCAGAGATACCTGTTGATCTGAAAGAAATTGGCTCAGCTTCTAGGTCCTGTTGTGGGCTGACAACAAACAGCATTTGTGGGCACAAAGTCTAGTCTACCCTAGCTAGCTGTACTTTACTAAACTACTTAAATACTCCTCTTTCCTTTTTTTCCACAACCTAGAGGACATTTTTTAAGGCCAAGATTATAACTAAGAAGGCTAAGAATCCACACTTAACACAAGAATTGTGCAGAGGACATTCAGGGAACAGTTCTGAATTTAGAGTTAGGGTTTACTTGTTAGGGACACTTTAAGACACATGAATGATATCCCAAGCAGAAAAGACATTTAAATATTAGTAGGTTTAAAATATCAGATTTTGTTTTGCCCTAAAGTTAGCCAGCCTTAGTTTACAAATAATACATCTTTAAAAGATAATATAGAAAATTACTTATTACCATACTTCCTATTTATTTTTTATTTTTAGGTGGAGCTCCGATTCAGGGTAAATGTCCCGAAGGCTGGATTTTATGTGCTTGTGTTTGAATATGCCAATGAAGACCCTCAGCAATATATTCTTAATGTGTTTACAGACAGTAACCCTCCTACGGCAGCCAAAGTCAGGCTCTATAACTGTAAATACAGGTACAGAAGAGTCTTTGTTCACAGACTTATATGTTTATATACCAGTGAATGAATTAGTTTATTTATGTTAATTATGTGACTTCCATGAGTGTGGAAGAATTTGCCAAGTTAGATATGAGTGGTACTAATGTAACTTTTGTCATTGCTTACCCTTACATAATAGTTCTAAAAGTTCTAGCTACAGGATGCCAAAGGGATTTATGTACAGCAAGGCACTGCTAACACTATAGCCTACATCAGGTAGAAAGAGGTTGATATCGTATTTGCTGTACTAATCAATACAATTCACTGTAGTGACTTCAGTAAAGTGAAAGCTGACTGGTTGTGAGTGCCAGGTTCAAGTGCTACTGCAATTTGCTCTTTATGATTTTTTTCCTTGCACGATATATTTAACATTTTGGAATATGCATAAAAATCTTGCAGTACAATATATTTTACTGATTTTAAGGCTTGTTTGCATGAGTGTATTTTGTAAAATGCAGTTGTCATACTTACCTGTTCCTGGCTAAAGCGCAGGCACCTCTCTCCTGCACATGCAGGGAGCTCTGAGCCTGGGCGTGCCTGCTCTTCTAGATTTAATTAGTATCGCCCCACCATGAAATAGCCTCTTAATTGCCCTTGGCTAGTTAGCTAGCTCAGACACAGCACTCTAGCTCTGCTGACCATTTCCTCCACACCTGCTGCTTAATTCAGCCTGAATTTGCATGCATTGAGTTACATTACAGCAAATTGATCTTGAATAAGGCTGATGTGCAGTGCAAAGAATTGCAAGCAATGCAGCACAGAGCATATCTAGACCTTCACTTTTTTACTTTTCTTTTATGTAAGAATGTTTTCCTAAAATATAATGTGTAGAATGAAAATATATTACAATGAGCTGTCAACTGATACACTCCATATAATATTCTTTGTTCTAGCTTCCTTTGCCGCAGTATTGTGGTAGACAGCATGAATCGCATTGCCACATTTGACTTGTTATCAGATGTAGAAATTCGGGTGACAGCAGCTTCAGTCAGCTTCTTACTGGTGAGTTGATCTTGGTAATCTTTTTTTTATTAAATTATTGTTCACTTTCATCGTTGTGGTAAATATATTAGTAATTAGTTAAAATATGCCTTTGTGTAAAAGCAGACTTGCATTGAGGAACAACTACTATACATCTCTCTGAGATATATTCAACACTGATTCTAAAATAAAGCTAAACATGGATCTTAAAACTTATTCTGGATATATCTTCAGTGCACAATGTATATTTAGCCACATTGGGCTAGGTGACCTTTGGTTTGGGATAGTTTGGAGCACCTTTTTACCTTGCTGACCAGAATAGATAGTTACAGCCTTCAACCACTGACATCTCTTTTAATATATATACAAGGTATAAATATATATATATATTTATATTTATTTTTTACTTTTTACTTTATTACAATGATTTTTTACCACACTTCTATATTTGTATTTCAGCACTCTGTATTTATTGTTCCTGTAGAAGAGTTCTCTGTTGAATATGCAGAGCCGAAGGTGCAATGTATTGCTGCTTATGGACATATTCAAGGTCAAAGGTAAATATAGAGAGTCAGCTATTTTTATTAC
This sequence comes from Pyxicephalus adspersus, assembly GCF_032062135.1. Lineage (NCBI taxonomy): Eukaryota > Metazoa > Chordata > Amphibia > Anura > Pyxicephalidae > Pyxicephalus > Pyxicephalus adspersus. The sequence continues at coordinate 44,319,163 of NC_092862.1, read as the reverse complement.
GTGTGATTTCCTTATTTTTATTGAGTGATTTCCTTGCGCAGGCAACATCTAAAAGGGTACATCTACTCCTAAAGCTGTGATCTCATGACGCATTCACCTTATGCTGAGTTATCTTAAATTTAACTCTGCAGTATTCATTTCATTGAATGGCTGTTTTTAAGCTATTTTATCAAATTGTTTAATAGTATATGTGAGGCCATAAACTTTTTTTAGTTTTAGAAATGTGTGATTAGAAGGCACCACCAAAGGCATTCATTTGCTCTGTAATTATTGATAACCAAAGTCGCTGGGACTGAAAGTGAGGGAAACTCCAGAGTAATGACTTTCTCATACTTCTGTTACGTCCAGAGGACAAGAAGTGGAGTGAAATCTCACAAATGGGACACCAATGAAAAAAAAGTTTTTACTATTCTATTTTAGAAAAAAAGTTTTGTTTGTCCAAGATTATTATACTTCAATCCTTGTTTGGTCTGGTATAAAACAAATTGACTGGAAGTGGGAAGAAATAATAACTGAGCTTTTAGCCTGGGATGTTGGTAATATATTCAGGATTCTCTAATTTGTATTGTTCAGTATTCAGTATTTTTGTGTTTTTGATTTAGTTTTTTGTACTATCACATTCTTTTTTCACTGTTTTTCCCACTCTTTTTCCTTTGAAAAAAAATTAATTATCAAGCTAATAAGGAACAAGAACAGATCCAAAATAGTTAAAATGAGCTTCTGAAACTCTCAGCAGCCATTTAAAACCAACTGTTTCCCTAAAAACCACCAAAACCCATTATTTAGCAACAAAGTAAAGCAGACAAAACCACAACACAAAAACATTTGTAGAAGCCATCATCTAAGAGGACAAATGGTGCTAAGGTGCTACGCTTTATTAATCATAATACTGACTGTTGCTATGGTCTAATCTATAGGCTCAGCTATTAGTTTATCTCTAGAATCTTTATAGAAATGTAATATTTATTGAAATGTAGATGGAGTGAAATGTGATTCTCTAGGCATTTATGATAATCATTTGTTTGTTTTGTAGTCCAACTTGTATTCAGTCTTCAGTTTATGAAACTCCACCGCTGGCACTGATCCTGGACTCTGTCAAAGACGCAGTACATTCGGATGGACAGAAACCCATAGTGCAAGAACCTGTCCCGGGGCTCCCAGGTCACTCAGGCAACAGAGTACAGCTACAATCACCAAGGGTAATTCATTTGCAATAGATAAGATTCAGATGTTTTAAAATACTACAAGCTATTGCATTGTTAAGGATTCATATGTGTTTCATATTTTCCATTAATAATTCATATGCAATTTTTAAAACATCTTATAAATACATCTTTTAAAACATCTGCATACTATTGATTTACAGAGCACTGTATCTGCTTACTCTTTAGTGACATGAAAAGCATACAATAAAATAATATGAAACTTAGCCATCCTTGCCTTATGCAATTTATAAACAGTAAAACCTAAATATTCAAAAGCTTTTAAAAAAAATTCCTAATGGAAAATAAAATTATTTACTGTAACCAACTTCGAGACACAAACCAACCCAACTTTAACCAAAATTCTTTATTTTGTTTTTGATAGGAAAGTCAGTTTTTGGGCTCAGAAATAGTTAGAGACCGAAAAGGCTAAGAAATCTCTTTAATAATCTCACAGATTCAAGAAACCAAAATACATTTTTGTAGGGTGGACAACAGTTTTACAATGATTTAATTCCTGGCCATGCTTTCCAGTTCCAATGACAAATCGCTTCCACCATTTCTTGTCCTGGCATCACAGGCACAATAAGCAAGGAAAAATCTGCAGGGAGAGAAATAAACTGAATTGGTAATTGATGAATAAAGGTAATATGTATTTTCTCATGTTTTTATCTGCCAACCACACAGAATGATATTACTTTGGCGAGAAGAATACCCAACACAGGAAGATATGTCTTTATTGTCCATTACTATCAGGCTGAAAATCCCACATTTCCAGTGTCAGTCCTAGTGAATGGAGGAGTGCAGTATTCAGGTACAGCTGTTATGCAAGAATATGTAAGTTCTGTAATTTGTATCCCCTATAAGGGACCAAAAATATCTGCTATTTTCCACAGGTACTTTCAATGCTTCATATTGTCCCCATGTGTTTGGATGCCGAGACTTGGTAGTTGCTGGTAATCGTATTGGACTTGATGTCACTAATCCAGACCTGTCTGTGACCCTAACAGCTCCTCCGGAGAAGCCACTGATTTTGGTGAGTTTATTAGATTATGCCCTAAGTCATGGAGTTACAGTTGACTTCTAATTGCCCTTAGGTGCATTACAACAATGTTTACATGTGATTGGTAAAAAATACACCCACGTTCCATTGGCTATGGGCACATTGAATGTTCTTTGAAATATTCAAGTACTGTGTGCTGCAAACCCATTGCAGTGAATTTTACAATAGGCTCCAAGCAATTGAAGCCTAACACCACATAGCTGTGTCTTCGCCTCCATGTTCCCTCCTATTGCCTGCTACTTCACATCTTGTCTACTACTAGATTGTAAGCTCTTCGGGGCAGGGTCCTCTCCTCCTGTGTCACTGTCTGTATTAGTCTGTCATTTGCAATCCCTATTTAATGTACAGCGCTGCGTAATATGTTGGTGCTATATAAATCCTGTTTAATAATAATAATAATAATAATTGTCTAACCACCTTTATTAGATGAACTGGGAAGGCCAGTAATTTAGATATCGGTAGAGATAGGTGAAACTACACAGAAGTGCAACTAAATTTCTAGATAGTAGGTAAATTACTTTATATATATGTTTAGCAGCTATTTAGACTTTTTAATTCTAGTCTTTATAAACACAGCAATAATGACAGTGCTTTTTAAAACGGCTCTGGTAAAAATATATTGCACTTCATTTTAGAGAAAACCTAACTGTGTTAGGAACCACATGTTTGACCTACTTCTGAGCTCTTAATCTAAAATATATGTTTTGTTAATGAAAAAACCCACCTGGTCAAGTCACGTGTTTCCAGGATTTTAGAAATGGTGGTTGCACATTTTTCATGCTTTAGACCAGTGGTCCCCAACCTTTTGGAGTTTGCGGACCACTAATCTCCCGGACTCTGGACCATGCATGCGCAGGGAGCCGTTGGTCACTCAAAGGGGAGGAAACTTCCCCTCAGAGTGATGTCATGCTGCCAGAACCCGCCCACATTCCTGAGCCTTTGATGTCTCTGGGAGACGTCGTCTGTTGCTCTGGCCCCCAAGCAAGTTCCTTATCCCAACACCGCTGGGGGGTGCCCTGGCCAGACCTGCAACCCACCTGTCAGACAGCTGAAGCCCACTAGTTGGCCGCGGACTGGGGGTTGGGGACACCTGCTTTAGATCAGTGTTTGTCTACCTCTTTAACAAAGGGGAACCCCTTGCAATATCTTTCAGGTCTTAGGGAACCTCCTGCTATAAATACTATATCCACAGCTCACAGTACATTAATGTAGTGGTCAATAGGAAGAATGTTTCTTACATTGCCGGCCAGTGGGGAGAATGTCACCCTTACAGATAGCCAAACAGATTATTGGTGTTGTTTAAACTGATCTGGGAACCACAAACTGCTTATTGCTCAATGAACCCCTAGAATCCTCTGGGGAAACCCTGGTTGAGAAACTGCTTCAGACATTGTGATAAGCTATTCCTATTCACCTCCTGAAGGATAGAAAAGTGGTAAATCTGTCATACAAGTTGTAGTAACCTGTAAGATTGTAATATACTGCTCTAAGACCATTAATATGATTTCTTGCACTTTGCTTTATGAAATATGATAGTATGATACTTAAACAGTGCCTCATTATGTTTTAGGAGTCAATCTTGCTGGTCCCAGCAGACAGTTACTCATATGATCTTCTGCAAGAGAAACCCTTGGATAAATCTTTTGACTTTATTAATATATGTGGAGAAAACAGCTTTCATATTGAGTAAGGAAAAATTACAATTATTCGATTTTGTACTGTTCTTAAAAATGTGTAGATTTCGTATGACCTCTAGCAAGACATAAGGTAGTGTCTGTTTCAGATTGTGTTGCATTTCTTAAACATGATTTTATCAGTAAAACAGATAAAAGATCTATATTGGAGGGCACTTTTTTGTTTCCAAAAAGTAACGGATGGGCCTAAATTTAGAAACAATTTCTTTTGTGAGCAAAAGACAGGTGAAGCACACTAGCACTGTGTAAAACACTTTTAAGAAATTAATAATAAATTACCTTATATTTATTTTTTATTTGTTCATTTTATTATTAAAAATGTTGAGCTTTTCATGTTACTAGTTAGCTTGCAATTCTTCTCATCTATACCAGACAGCAAAGCAAATTTGAACTATGATAAAAAAAACTCTAATATTATACCTTTAAACAAATCATAATAATAGACTTTATTATATCACATTTTTTAAAGTATACATTTTTTAATTAATTTTAATGCTTTTAATGACACTAACAGTCAGTAAGATTGAATAAATAATGTATTTGTTAAATATTGTAGTCTATCCTAACCTCAGACATACTTTATTTTATTAGCTGATTTTCTGATTTTTATTGGTTTGGTACCTGGTTACTGAGTTTAAGAAAAGCAAACATTAGAAAATCATTAGAAACTATTAGAAAAACATACAGAAATTAGAATACAGAAATTTGTAGTTCAGTTACTGTGAATACAAGACAAAATGCTAAAAGGTTGGAATCTGTTTTAATTCTGTATTTAACCATACAAAAGTAACTTGCTAAGTGCTTTCCTTTTGTCTTGTATCTGTATAAATGTATGTCTAAAATGGAGCCATTGTACCCCACATTGAAGTACTTGGTTGTATAGGATGAAGGGAATACAAATATAAAATGGCAGTGGAGGCTGCATGAAGCTTTTTCATATATTCCACAGAATGGTTTAATGAATGGCTTTTGCATCCAGGGGTGTATTTATAAAGCAGTGAATCTGACATTCACTGAAACATTTCCTGGTGAAGAATCTTCCAGGTTTATGTGTTTCAATGACAATATTTGATTCTCCACCAGTGAATGCATCAGTGGATGTGAATCAGTGACTTAGATTTACTCAATAGTAAATAGTACTTCAGTGGTTAACCTAGATTTTTTTAAGCCGAGTAGGAAGAAATTGTAGGCGGGTGGCAGCTCCTGTATTGTGACTTAACTCTTCAGTAACCAACAAAAACAGCTGGGTGGATACAAAAAAAGTGCTGGGTGGTACGCCTGGCTAAAAGGGCCTGGGGAGAACACTGGTATTTAGTCAATAGTGTTCTATTTAGTAACCCTTCAAGAAATCCTGTGGCTTTTATATTTAGGGCAAAGCAATAGGTTTGCTTTAGTTCTGGCTCAGCCAGCAGCATATACCGTATTTTTTGCCGTATAAGACGCACTTTTTCTTCCCCAAAACTGGGGGGGAAAAGTTGGTGCGTCTTATACGACAAATACCCTGTTAAAAAATAATTAAAATAAGATACTCACCCGATACCCGATCCTGCGTGCGTCTCCTCGATGCTGGCTGCAGCGTGTGTCTCTTCCTGGCTGCAGTGCAGAGCAAAAGAAGCCGGCACACGCGCCCCCGCGATTCTGAAGCTGGAAGCACGCCAGAAGCAAGCTGATTCCTGCCCTAACGGAGTTACCCGGCCGTACAGTGGTAAAAAGGGTAAGTGAACGGCACAGAGTGATCAGAAGGGGAATTTGAAAGAAGGGGAATTTGAATGGCACAGAGTGATCAGAAGGGGAATTTGAATGGCACAGAGTGATCAGAAGGGGAATTTGAATGGCACAGAGTGCTCTGAAGGGGAATTTGAATGGCACAGAGTGATCAGAAGGGGAATTTGAATTGCACATGAGTAATCAGAAGGGGAATTTGAATGGCACAGAGTGATCAGAAGGGGACAATCAATGGCACATGAGTGATCAGAAGGGGAATACAGTATGAATGGCACATGAGTGATCAGAAGGGAAATATGAATGGCACATGAGTGATCAGAAGGGGAATACAGTATGAATGGCACATGAGTGATCAGGAGGGGAATAATCTTTCAGAATCTTTTTTTTCTAGATTTTGCTCCTTAAAAATTGAGTGCGTCTTATATTCCGGAGCGTCTTATACGGCGAAAAATACGGTACTTATCTTTCTTACAGCTCCTACTTATCTGTTCAGCTGCTAGGTAAAAAAAAAATTCTGGTACTGGATAAATTACTCCAATTACTGGGTATCTGACTCACTCTGATGTGACAACAGTGGTGCTTAGTCAATGGCTCAGTTTCAACACCTAAAATACACAGTGCTCACCTTGCTAAATGGAGGTAATGAAATAAAAGAATAGGTAGCTCCTGGAGACAACATTAATCTAAACCTTTGGTTTTTCCCTTAACAGATACTGGTCATTTCCATTGTTTTACTGAAGTGGATCAGCACCAATACCTTACTGATTCCTTCTACTTTCTTTCCACAGGCACAAGTCCGTTGTGTTTCTAACTTACTGCTTAGATAATTATACAAACACAATTGTTCTGATTTACTACAGAAATATAGTTTTTACCTTAAAGTAATTTATCACCTTGAAAGGGATACCTACTTAGTAAATGTGTTGATCATTCACTTTGCAAGGAATACTTAATCATGTACAAGTAAATCTAAAAAATAAAGTTTCTTTGTATGTATTTGAGTCTTAACTCATTTACTAAAACAAGTGACCTATCCATTAAAAGAAAATCATTTTTTGCTGTGTTAGCAGCCAATAATATTTTAGTAAATCAACAACTTGCATCTTGAAGCTCAATGACTGTCATGTTTTGGACCAGACAGAGTCATGAATTGTAGTTGGATGAATGTTTGCACAATTTGCAGACATTCATGTTTGTACTACAATCTTTTGCCAGAAAGATGAATTGACACCCTCCATCCAATGATGCACCCATAGCCAAGTAGGGTGTGCCAAACAGACTGGGAAAGGCAGTTGGCAAAGCTGAAGTGCTGAAGTCATAAAAGTCAAGCCAAAACCAAAAGAAAGGCGTACGGAGGATGGTTTTCTGAGTAGTAATATAGACACTTTGTGGTTTCCACTTTTGGATAAGTAAAATGACTGGAAGGTTGCCTTTCGTTGTTACAACCAAGCCTATACAACCAATCTATTACCACAAATTTCAGTTATTCTAACATTTTAAAAACACATTTCAGAATTCCTATGTTCCTATTTGTTGAATTTTAAGAGTAGAAAAAGCTTTTGAGTGTTTTGTTTTTATTTTAGCCCAGTTACCTCACCGGAGTTCTGCAGGAATTCAGCAAGATCACTTGTTGCTTATTATAATGATGGAGCATTGCCATGCCAATGTCACCTAGAGGGAGCCACAAACCCAAACTGCAATCCTATTGGTGGACAATGCAACTGCAAACCTAATATTATTGGTAGAACATGCAGTCAGTGTGCTACTGGCTACTATGGATTTCCACACTGTAGACGTAAGTATAAGTACAATATTATGCTAATGCTTTTTTGGTTCTTTTTGATAATTACTTGATGATTTTTAAATTGGCCCATAATTCCACAATCTGACCACTATCCTATCAGAAGAAACAGTAAAAAGTTGTTCAGGCCTATGCCTGAATTTTGTTGCCAGAGGCATTTGAACTGAAATTCATCAGTTCAGTACAGGTAGTCCCCGGGTTACATACAAGATAGGGACTGTGGGTTTGTTCTTAAGGTGAATTTGTATGCAAGTCGGAACAGGTACATTATTTTAATAAATGCAATTAGGACAGATGCTTGTCTCAACAGCGTGGTGTCAGTTACCATAAAAAATCCTCACCATGAGTTAATCACAAACAAAGCAAAAAAAAGCCTAGATATTCATTAACTTTTGGAGCAAGCTGTGCTTTGATATGCAAAAAGAAACATTTGGAGAATTTGTCTTGATCATTAAAGATTTACATAAGGTTGCAAAAGAGATCATCCACAACCTCAGCTGTGTTTAGCAAAAGATTTCTTCTGAAAGTCCTGCAAACCCCCCCCCCCCCCCCATCAAGTCCCTGTCCTGCACAAGAGCGAGCAGGGAAGCCCTGTTCGTATATAGGAGTCTTCCATATGTCAGATGTCCTTAACTCGGGGACTACCTGTACATGCTTTTAGAACCTTTTAGATGGATATCAGAACTGTATGTGAAAAAAAATGAAAGCAACTACGTTGTGAACAAACCTGGGCACTGGAAACACTAGTGTAAACTACCATGTATTCCTACTGGAGCGTATTTTGTTTCCATTTCCAATTCATTCTATTATTTAACTGTACAGTGTTGTTTTAGTGAATTATCTCAGTGACCTGTGTTTGTGTTTTACTCCAGTTTGAGCTTGTGTTCATCTAATCTAATCTAAGTCTAAATTATTTGGTTACTTTGGTTTATTTTGGTTTGGACTTGCATGTTTGGATTACTTGTGTTGGCTTGCTCTGGTCCTGGCTAGGAATCAATCAGATTAAACCTGGGTTGTGCCAAATCTTACTCAGTAGAGATTTGTGGTGATCATCAGTCCTGCTTAATAGGTAATTGATGCAAATTATGTACACAGGATTGCAAGAACCTACCAGTAGTGAGGGAGAGCAGATTTTTATAAATTTGCCTAATTCTACTGACATTTGACATTTTTGAGACAATGGGTTGATTTATTATAGAAGTTTAGGTGGTTCATTAAGCAATATGGATTAGAGAATGAGGTAAAGCTTTGCTGATACCAATCCATTACAAGTCAAAATAATTTTTTTTACATTTCCTTGCATATGATTTGGATATTTTTCCAAACTGACATTTCTAGCTCTGCTGGTTTCAACTATACAATCATGTTTTATTTAAATTTATTACACAAATAAACAATACCCTATTCCTTTTTTGACATTTACCTAGACCAGAATATATTTTCCTGTAGGATACATTTTGTGTATGGAGAGTAAAGCAGATTTCTTTGTTTATTTAGCATGTAACTGTGGTCGGCGACTTTGCGATGAAGTAACTGGCAGATGTATATGTCCACCTCAAACAGTAAAACCTTCATGTGAGGTGTGCGAACAACAGTCATTCAATTACCACCCACTTCTGGGATGTGAGGGGTGCAATTGTTCAACAACAGGCATAGTACAGCCATTCCGCCCAGAATGTGATGGGATAAGTGGCCAGTGCAGGTAAGTCACATATTATGTACTGCAATGTACTGTTTTCCCTGGTATAGCAGAAGTGATCAACTAGATTGGTGGGATTTCTTCTGCAGCCCAAAGTGGTATACAATATATTGGTGGACCTTCCAAAATAAATGGGGCTTAAATGGGTACTTTATAAGTATCTTCTGCTCTAGATGGGGCCACAGAAATACTGTGTGTATTGTTCCTCCAGATGCACATTATTGGAGTCACATATAGGTGTTGGCACTGTCCAGAGAAGCATAACTCACGGACACGTGATGAATACTTAGATAGAGGAATCTGTTTTGGGGTAATATATTGAATCGGTACTTTTTGAGTTCTTCCTTTTCCCTTGTAGTACCATTGTGAGTATAAATTTGATATCTAACCAATGCCCCCCTTACACACTACTGTACCAGTTTTAGCTTTATTTCCCACAGCCAATAAAGCAATTGAAATCAAAGTTATTCATATAATCAGGCAAAAAAGTCAACAAGATCTCTCTAAATATCTGAATATCTAAACAAAATATGTATGGGATAGTGTTAAAGTAGCTGTAAAAATTTCATAAATCATATTCAATAACAATAAAAATGGCCCTCTATCTACCCCAATATATTGAGGAAATTAGTTTAAAATGTAGGAAAGACCAATTAAACATGTATAGGAAAATAGAAGTGTGAATGCTGGTGCACTATTAGATAGGGCCAATCAAAGATTCACATATGTTGCAGAAAGATCCACTTCCTTAGGCGCTAGGACACCTGAAAAAAACTGGAGTAATTTGCAGTTTGACTTAATATAGGTCCACATGCTACCCCTAGCTTCAGGCTGAACACTAACACTGTATAGGAGATAAAAATGTAGTTGGGTTCATCTCTACAGGAATACAACAGATAATTTAATAGCAATGAAATGGATATTTATAGAAACTCCTTCTAATTTGTTTTCTGTTCTATCTGGGCAGATGCAAACCAAGGATAACAGGCAGGCAGTGTGAGCGCTGTGCTCCAGGTTATTTCCGTTTTCCTGACTGCATTCCGTGCAACTGCAATCCAGATGGGACGCATTCTCAGATCTGTGATCACCACACTGGTGTCTGCTTGTGCAAGGTACTGTATATGACCACACAAATTCAATCTTTCATCCTAAGTCAAAAAATACCAAAAATAATCCAAAATGATTAGTAACATTAAACAAGGCTCTTATTAAAAGGTTTTAATTTTACCATTACAGCTTCGAGCTTAAATAGGGTTAAAGCAGGGTTTGGTATTCATAACACATTTCCTGAACTTTTTGCTGTTTGTTCATTGGGGTTGATTTACTGAAATATAGGCTGTTCTCCTAGCAAATTGAATTATACCCTTGCTTAGTAAATGAGATAAGGATCTGCTGACCTAAACCATCCAATCCTGTTCAGGAAATAATCCTGTTTTGATTTGTAGAATAATTTAAATTTGAGTAAACTTTATAAAGTGAAATTACAACATTCTGTAAGCTTAGTGAATTATCCATTGGAGAGTGATAATTCACTAAATTCTTTTAGTAAGTAAATTCAGATGTGTTTGACATTTGCTGTTTACTTGGGGTGTATGTTCCATACAGGTGCATCAGCCATATTTTTTTGAAGTGTTGCAGAATTTTTTTAATGTTTTAAAAATTCTTTTAAAAACACCAGCCTATCACTTTCAAAATGATACTAACTGTATCAAAGGCAAAAAGGTGGAGGTGAGCCAATCTTCTTGGTAGCTAGATAGAATTCATGGATTGATCCAAATATTCATACCATACTCTAGAGTGATCATACCTATTACCCTTTCATTACTAATTAACAGTGCCCAGACCCTTACACTTTAGAAACATGTTGATTTTAAGTCTAAATAAAATTTTTAAAATTACATTTGATAGTTATATGTTTTGCTTTAGGTATTTACTTTGTGCACACCCAGTTCCTGGCTTCATATAATATTACAAAATATAAAAAAATAATTAAAAATAATAAATATAAATTAAATATAACATGTATATAAATTCTATATCTATTCCCACGTACAGGAAAATATTGGAGGTACAAGATGTGATGCTTGCAAGACTGGAACATTTTTCTTTGACCCTTCAAACACCAAGGGATGCACTAAGTGTTTTTGTTTTGGAGCAACAGACGTTTGTCATTCCTCCAATAGGCTCAGGAAAAAGGTAAAACGTAACAACTGAACAGAATAAAACATAATACAACCACAATGCCACTGTTTGAGTGGGGTATATATTTCTTTAAAAAACATTGTTTATTGTATATTTAAAAGCAGCTACTATACATACTTTTATCTGATCGTCTGGCCACAGTTCAAAAATTTCCAAGAGAGATCCCATCACAGTGCTTGTGTTTTAATAAGCTGGTCAAAAAAATATACCCAATCCTCCAATGGATATCACAATGCCATGCTGATTCTTTGTCTTTGAATCATCAGATATATATTTGCAGCGTATTAGTAATTCTGATCATCAAATCAAAGAATCAGCATGACAACTGCAAAGCTATCATTTTCAGTAGGAGGTCGCCAATAGAGTCCAGGAAGGACATATACCTGTCATGGAAGGTGAATACAAAAAAACTCACCAGCATGGCTGAGGAAACAGCGCTACAACACCGCTAATTTGATGAACCCCATGTACAGTCCAGTTGTTGAAAAAAAGGGAATAGGGTATCAAATGCGTATGGGCACCTTTAATTCCAAGTAGCCTATACCTTAGTACATATGCACTATTTGTCTTTCATGATCTCTGGCTCTTTCACTTATGATAGATTTTTTTTATTTTCAGAATATTGGACATCATTTTTTTTTGGTTATTAATAAAACATAAATGTATACTATACTCTTTTGTGCAATGTCATATTAATCAATATTTTTATTTTATTAAGTTTGTAGACATGAGATCATGGAGTCTTGAAACGTCAGATTATATCAAAGTCACAGTCACTTTCAACCCAGGCAGCAACAGTGTTGTAGCTGATGTGCAAGAATTACCACCATCTGTTCACAGTCTGCACTGGGTGGCACCAGAATCATACCTGGGAGAGAAGGTAAGAGTGTCTATGATAAATGTTGATTGTACCTATTGTTGTAGTTTTTTCTTTCAGTGGTTTATTTTTTTTTTTTATATACATTTTAAGTATATCTTTACTGGCTAGTGGCATTATCAGAGCAGAGGATGCTGAGCTATCCAAAGAGGTAGATGGGAGTGGGAAGAGTTGTGTAGGGACATATAGCGCTATCATACCTGTAACAATTCATTCATTTAGGCGGCATTGACTTCATGATGTCATAACTGCTTACATTGAAAATATAAGCGGAAATGGGGAGTCTGGTCACCCAACGTACAAAGGTAGCTATGAGTGGTTTTCTTTACAAGAACTCCTGGGATCACACGAGACACCACAGTAAGGACACTACAGTATCAAATGTAAATTTTGCTTGAAGATGAGCTTTACAAGTTGTGACAGCCTGGTATATATTGTCTTTATATACTGTATCATATTGCCAATGAACTAAGCAGCTATCTAGTGATGATACTGAGTTGCATTTTTTGTTATTGTGGAATATATTAGGCATGTAATAAGTTCTCTTGTAGTTATTACCATATGTACATTTTTTTCATTTTAAACAGACTTCTTTATATGGTGGCTCTCTAACATATCAGCTGAAGTCCTTTGGTTTACCAAGTGAAGGCATGGTGCTCCTAGACAAGCGACCAGATGTTCTGTTATCAGTACGTAGACATGTGATTAAAATTTCATTGGAAAGTATAGAACTTTGTATCATGAACGTTGTATCATGCCCATGTAATTATAATGTAAAACTTGATCTGTTTATTAATGTCATGTGCAGATGGCTTTTGGATAATGAGACGTAATATGAAATGTGGGGTTTAATTCAGGTTCTTGTGTTGCTGTATGCCTCGTGTTTGGATCATAGAGCTTTGCTGTTACTGACAAATACTACCAGAAACTATTATGAATGCTAACATTCCCATCATTCTTGCTAAGCATTTTTCTGCTGCTGTTTCATGGATGTATATTTCCTTTATGACAGAACAAAGCTTTAATTGGTTGCACTGTCCGTTGTCCATTACAGATCAGTACTACTTGGCAGTATAACAAATACATAGAGAAATGACTTTGTGGTTGTGTTTTATAATTAGTTAACAATCAGTCTGTTTATTGCTGCTGACTTCAGACAAGCTATGTGTTATGACAGATGTATGAAAATGATTGTGCAGCAGGCAGAGTTCCTGTTACCAGACATTTTAAAGGGCCACTACATGGGGTGTGACATGGGCTGTACAGTGTAACATACCTGTATGTGTGTGTCTTACAAGATTGGCTGAATAGCCATAGATCATTTTAGTGTGCTATACAATCAACTACTAGCTTTTACTAACTCATTTTTTCTTTTTAATCAGGGTAGACAGATGACTGTTGTTTATGTGGATCCCAACAATCCTCTACCAGACAAGCAATATTATGGCCGTGTCCAACTCTTGGAGGTGAGATTGCACGTATTATAATAAATTAAAAATGTTTGTGTTTAAAGGGTCACCAGTGTCTCTACTTTATCTAGGTATACACAGAGCAATATAGATTTAGACACCAATTCATCAGTTACTAAAGCATAAAATTGTAATATAGCCTACTTTGTCATAGTCATGTTCTTCCCATGTATTTTGCAGACTGGTGGAATTTAGATTTTCGTCATTGTTTCACTTACAATGTAGATTGAAGGGTATGTGATGTACACATGTAAAGTATAAAGTTGTCAAGTGTACATGCATAGTCAAGGGTTCAAATTTATATATTGAAATGTAGAAGTCAGGGATATGTACTGTACAGAGTGCAAGGGTGAATTGTATGTAATGTACAGAGTGCAGGGGTGAGGTGTAGATAACATATATAGTGCAGGGGTCAAAAGTATACACAGCCCAGCAAACAAATCCCATATTCTAATCAAAATGTATGGGTAAACGAAGAGAAAAGATGGCTTCTTTGGCAATAAGAAAATTCATACATTTACTGAGTATTTTCAGTGATTGCAATTTCTCAACTAGACATAATCTAATCTCTATGTTAGGAATCATATTAGTGAACCAACAATACATATCACATAGAATCAAACAGATCATTCATTGAGTGTGTCTCATTTCCCGAAGCATTTCACACATTGGCTTCCTCAGGGGACTCTGAGACTTAGGCCAAGTTGACAGAAATACATATAACAATTGTTAACTGTGAAATCGATATAATTGAACAAAAATTCATAAAGTGTTCCAAAGATATTACCAATACGACATCCCATTCTTTAACATTTTCAACAGAACATGAGAGGATAAAGGGACTTTTCAGGCATGATAGTTACAACAATTGATTAAGTCATTACACATTTACCCATTCTTTTATATGGAAAACCACTTTAATAAAAATATTTAAAATACAACAAACTTGTGTTCGCATGTGTTTCTTTGGCACACTCATATATTTCACATGATCAGGGTTTTCCTTAACCCGTTTCGTGGTCAAAACCACCTTGTCAGGAGGAGTACAAGTTTTTCTATAAATAACAATAACCTTTAATTAAAAAAAAGGATATATATATATATATATATATATATATATATATATACATATACATACATAATTTTTACCATATTCATTTAAAGCAGCTCAAATTACTCACAATCTGTTATAAATTCAATGATGAAACACCCCTTCAAAGTCAGGAATCACTTTGGAGAGGTCAGCGGTAAGGACAAGGCATCTGAGAGGTTTACTTGCTTGTGCCACTTAAAATTGTACTATAAATATTAAATTATCTCATTGTATTACAACTTGAAAAGTGACATCCCACCAAATTCTTCACCAATTGCCTACCAATCAACCACCAAATAAATAATAAACAAACATATCATATATGTATCCAAGGTTATCTTAAACAAAAAACATTTTTCATTACTGTTTATGCTTCACTGATTTCTATGTTTAAATGGTGCTTACGTAGAGTAAATACATAAATAAATTATCCTTTTATTATTCTCAATATGAAAAAAATATGAAACACATATCTCGTGTCTCAACTTATTTTCACCAATGTGACAACTAACAAACAATCCATAAATTGCCAAACCAATAAAGATAACCCTGATATTATCACTGTGTCATAAATTCATCACATGTTACCACCAATGTGACAATTAACAAAAAATTAGGAATCTCCAAATAAATAGAATGACCAAAATCCCTGTTAACACTGTGCCATAAAAAATAACTCACCCATAGTTACCAGTGTATCCACCATATATATCCAATGACATTTCCTCTATGTATAGATTACATCAAATGCTGCCAAAAACTACGCCAAAAAAAGGGATAGAAACAATTACTCTATGTTACAATTCTATTTACCAGCTCTATTATCAGCTCAAATTTTGCATCCATAAATCATACCTCATTTCCTCCGCTTGGAAGGAGCTGTTGCACATTTAAAGTAAAAATAAATAAAAAAAACATAATAGGTTTGTCCTGAAAATGTGGACAAGCAAACCAAATTAACCCAAACCAAAGCAAACCAAATTAATTAGCCCATGGCCCTTTTTTTTAAACATTTTCTTAACGCCTATATTTTTTATTAAAGCCTTAGTGCGTGTTGACTGTCATCTGACTTACTGTTCATCCACAGTAAATGGCAGTACACCTTCTAGCCAACGTTTACTTAGCCAAATTACTTCTTCATCTATAGTTTACCATTAAAATGACTGAAAATAACTGCAGCTTCTCACATTTGTTTTTCTCAGATGCTCTTATTTGCTTTAATGATAAATTGTAGAGAAGGTGGTGAAGTTGGTAGTTCCTAGGTGAACACTAAGTGGCTGATATCCCCTTTACCATCCATTATCACAGATTGACCACCACTCCAGCAATTCACGGGAATATATCAAATAAATAACCTGATCACCTGATGTTATGCAGCTCCAGTTTATTTTGTGATGTTAGCTAGAATAAATGTTTTGTATTTGTTTGTCTGTGCCATCCATGAGGTGTCAAAAAACCCACTAGAAATTTCAAATACAAAGCAAAGGTATGCATTGTACATGTTAACATTGCTATAATGATGCTTTATTTAAAACATTTTGGAAATCAGGCAAAAAACATCATTTCCATGGGGTGGCAGTAGAACATAATTCTCCTGAAATTGTATTCATCCTGTTATTTTGGGAGTGCCAAATTGAAATAAGTGGAAAATGTTGTTCTGGTATTTCAACATTCTTGATACTTTACATGATTCTGCAGCTTTTTTTATGTATTTTTTTTATAAATTACGGGTATGTATAGGAAAGAATGATTCAGATCAGAGAAAATGGATAAAGTCAAGACTGCTCATGTTCAGCTATGCTAAAATCTTTAGTTGATATTCACTGCAAGATCGGTCTTGTAAAATTGCAACATGTTTTCCTGTGTTTTTCCTAAGGTTTAAAGATAAGGAAGGTAAATATATTTATTTATTTACCTGTGGCCAAGTGAAGTCATGTAACCATTCTGAACCTAAGTGGCCCATACAGCCCCTGAAAAAAGTAGTCTGTCTTTTTTCTCGCTGGGTTCTTACATAGGCCAGTGATGGAAAAATATTCCTTAGACTGAATTCCAGTAGTTAAGCATATTGGTTTGTTTGTACCACACTATTTATTGTTTCTTTGTGCTATCTATGTGTCTACTTTCATGCTTTTCCTTCTATAATGCATCTTGCATTTTTAGGGAGGTTTAGAGAGCATAAATGTAGAAACATTGTTTTTAGAAGGGTAAAGCAGTGTTCTCCAGCAGTCTGTGTTCTCATTCCCCTGTCTTCATTCATTCAGTCCTGGCATGCCCAAGGGAGGCTGGTAATGTGGGGTTTCGCTGGCAACCGATGTTGACCTGTGCATACAAAGCTGTGAATTTGCACAATGGGACTTTTAATAAAGCTAGCTATTTGCTCAGCACAGCTAAGACACCATCTGATATGCCTACATTTTTAGGATTTTAGGTTTTAGGATCCAAACAGCATTTTGATAAAAATTGCTGACAGATGTGACTTTGTCTTCACAAACGTATGACCAGTAAGAAGCCAAGTACTCTTAGTTGGAATCATTTCCACTACCTGTACAAGACTCTTCATGGCCATTCTGTAGATGAGTGTTTTTTCTATTTTTTTTAACACAGGGAAACACCTTAAGATAACTTTTAGGTCCTCAGGCAACTTCTGCTATAATTACTTTATTTGTAATTTAGGCTGCATACACACGTTAGACTTTTGTCTTTAGAAAAGATCTTTCACAATTGTTTGCAACGACAAAAGACTGAAAGATGCATGAACAAGCGCTGTACATACATCGCTGTTCTGCTCTATAGAAAGGGGAGGGAGGTAAACAAGGGAGTGGCATACTGCTGCGCTCTCTCCCCTTAACTTGTATTATGATGGTTCGTCGTTCATTGTTCGTCGGTCTGCCAGGATAGATCCATTAACTACGTTGGACGAACACTGTACACACATCAGATTCATCCAATATCAGCCCCGAAGCGATAATCAGGCGAGAATCATCTGACCTGTGTAGGTAGCCTTAAGAGTGTGGTAGTAAAGGGGATAAATGCTTCTTACATCAATAGCCAGTGGGAATAATGTCAATGTGGAAAGAGTGTCAGTAAAACTGACTTGGGAGTCAAAAACTGCTCATTGCTCAAGGAGCCCCTTGCAACCTCTTGGGGTTCCACGGAACTTGGTTGAGAAACACTGCTGTATATTATCCTAATCCTAAATTTCCTGAAATTTTTTTTTTTTTTTTTGCTTTAAAAAATTTTGAAAAAGTTGAAAAAAATATTTGTGTCCTTCAAGTTTAACTTTTGGTTAGTTCTGCAGTTTGTGCTTAGGAAACCCAAAAAACAATTTTACTGCATGGTAAAATTCCATGGAAGAAATGAACTTTTCCTGTACCTAAAAGCACAATCAAATGGACTATATCATTGACATCACATAACACATATGACAGCTGATAAAAGATTCCAGTAAACCGTGTAGTAAAAGCTATTGTTATAATGTATACTTTTGTGATGTTTATACATGAGCATTTTTAAGAACAAAATAGGCTTTAGTAGACAAGGTCAACCCCTTTGCAACGTCATTCTACTCTAGGCATGTCCAATGCACAGCCCGGGGGCCAATTGTGGCCCGTGATCAGATTTCCACTGGCCTGCATCCTCTGTCATCAAATCAATATTATGCTGCCCGCCAGCACTGTTGACTACAGTATAAAATTATCGGCCCACTACTCGGCGGGCAAAAACGGCAGGACGGGAGTCCCTATGTGTGCACAGCGAGTCCCCTACATCATTATAGTGGCCGTAAGCTGTACGGGACCTGCACAGACCAGGCTTACTCTGATTCTAAGAACTGGAATCGGACTGACACAGGACTCAGGGAATCCCTTACATCACCCTGGTGGGCCTGTGCTGTGCTCGACCCGCGCAAACCACATCCACACTAACCCTGAGTACATGCTGAATAGTCGGCCCCCACACATTTTCACCCCACCAAATCTGGCCCTCTTTACAAAAAGTTTGGACACCCCTGTTAACTCACTTAGGCTCTACTTTTTTTGTTTATTTTTTAAAACATTTTTTATTTCAGTTTTTGAAAGTTTTAAAACAAACAAAACATACACAGAACCCACAATGGTTTTTGCATATTCCCAATGGATCCTCTTGGTACATTTAGCCCCAATATTAGGCTCACCTACAGTGATGGGGCATGGATCAGACTGTGAAGTGTGATGACAATAGTATCGGACCTTTACAGCTCACACTCACTTACTTGTAAGAATCTCTGTAAAACACAAGGCTTTCACTTAGCTGTGCAGAAAAGAAAATGCATGTACGAGTATATGCCACTTTTACTGGGAAACATAGAGAGTGCATTCTGACAGCTTAACCAAGGATTTCATTTACCGGTACACCACTGTCTGTGGCAATTATGTAAGGTTTTTATTAGAATAAGCTTGAAAAAAGAACTATGGCATACAACTTCACAGACCACAGCAATCTTTCACTCACAGATTTGATGGCTTAAATCTCTATATAAATCCTAAAATCTCAGCACAGACATAGTGAAGTAATCTTCTCTGTGTCTTTGTTCAGTATTGTTTTTTTTTTGACAGTGATGCACAAGGATGCTGATTGCATTGATCGAAACTGATAGAATTCAGGTACAAAAAAGTTGTAAACTTGTGACTTATTGACAATAGAAGATTAAATGTACATAGATTGGTTTACCTTTACACTATAATCTCAACTCCTTACTGGTAACAGAAGAAATCAGCTAATGTCTTACCTGTACTATAAAATATTTAGGTTGAATGAAAATCAATTTGTTACTGCAGGGAAAATATTTTACTAAGGATTGTGCTGTTTTCTTTCAGTCTAATTTCTGTCAAATTAAAATGCAGGATTTCATTTTATCAACATGTAGCTAATATTACAATATTGTACTTATTACAATGTATTGTGCTTTTATAATTCAGGGGAACTTTCGACACGCAAGAAGCAACAGTTTAGTGTCTCGAGAGGAGCTCATGATGATCTTGTCCAGACTGGAAAGCTTACAAATCCGAGCCTTGTATTTCACTGAGACTCAGCGCCTCACCCTTGGAGAGGTTGGGCTTGAGGACGTCACCAACTCAGGAAGTGGGCGCGTAGCACACAGTGTGGAGATATGTGCCTGCCCACCCGAATACACAGGTGACTCATGCCAGGTAGGTTTGTTGTCAGTCTCCTTCCTTATCTAATGTTGTGACCCAACATTTACTCAGACACAACAATTGCAATGCCAACTTTCCAAGGTAAACAATAAAATATTAGTGTATTTAAATAATAATATTCATGTAAAAGCTATATTCCTAAACAATATTTCCAAAAGAGTCCTGTTTATGGCATAGCAGTTATTTACAGCGTGAATTTTTTTTATCATTGCTTGCATACAAATACTGATACTTCAGTTTTTGGTTTACTATTTTGTGTTATAATAAATACTGTTTTAGCAGAAATTTCTGTGGGTCTGCTGGTAACATGGACAGTCTTCAAGAATAAAGGAATTTGCACATATACATACCAAAATAGAGTATACGTATAAATATGTGATGCACGACATTATCTAGCCAGCAGTATTAATATAGCTTTAGGGACCTTTCAAACTCTAGTTTTCCAACAATAATGCTTTTGTGTACGTGTTACAGGTTAGAGCAGCCTTTCTCAACATTTTTAATGTGGGGAACCTTAAAAATAACTTTCCTTCTATAAATACTATATTCCCAGCTCACAGTACATTAGCATGGTGGTCAGTAGGAAGAATGCGTCTTACATTGCTGGCCTTTGGGGGAATGTTACCTATACGAATAGCCAAAAAGATCATTGCTCTCAGTTTTATTTGACTTGAAAAGCACAAACTACCACTAGCATCCTCTGAAGGAACTCTGTTGATCAGAGCAAGTTTTATTTGTCCGCTCATAGATTTTAGAAATCTTTTTGTCATTGCTTTTGATGTCAAAAAACTAGAGTTGCTGTAGAAAAAGGACAAATGATATTCTCTAATTTGTATGGTAAAGAATATGTTATTATAAAAAAAAAAAACTGCAAAAGAATAGCTAAAGGTAACAAAAGTGAAAAAGATGAAAATTAGGGTTGATTTCTGTGATCTTAAAGTTACAAGAAACAATATTTATGTAAGTAGCCCTTCGGGTCTCCACAGCCAGCCACACTCTTGGCTAGCTGCTGCTAAGCTCTCCTTCATACACTACTGTGCGAATTCCTTTGGTTCAAGAAAAAAACTTTATCGTCCACTGGAAACAATAAGCATTTACCCTCCAAGGGTCACCAAGTTGCACCCAGCCATTTATGCCACTACTTCCCTCTGATCCAAACACATAGGTCAAAACAACTGCTACTACTACACCATAATATCTTTCAATTAGGATTTTTATCTCGCCATCATCCATAAATAAGTCTCAAAAAACCCCTGAAGAAGCCACAAGGCGAAGCGCGTTGGGAAAAAGATGACTGTCCTAAATTCTATGCAAATTATTTGAGCTGTGTGATGTCTAGCAATAGTATAAATGTTACTTAACCTATTACTTGTGAGGTTGCTATAACTGATATTATAAAGAACTTTTGGCGGGTTCATTTACACGACAGTCACTATGTCTCCTCCTGCAGGACCCCTGTGGTCAATCAGACTTACGGTTCCGTTACATTTGCTATATACTGTGCTGTACACAGCTGTGGTTTAGAACCAAGGTTTTCAAGGTATTTAGATTACTTTTTAGGGCATGTCTTTTTATATTTCAGGTTCACCAGGGGTTAGACAAATTACCAAAGTTTATAATGCATGCTTTGTTTATTATGATTAAAAAGACATGCAGTAATACACTACAGAAATGCACTTTACAGCATATGTAAGGTAAAAGAGAATAAATGAAGAAACTCCAAATTTAGGATAATGTTGTTTAGTTTGTCCTTACCTTTAATATAAAGTTCATCCTATAACTTTTTGTTCAGTATACACATAATTAATAAACTGTGTAACCCATACTACTTCTTTTTTTGCTTTTTTACCATATAAAAAATTTTAATAAACACAGGAATTAGATATATATTAGGCATAGGTAATAGCTGACAACTATATATAATCACCTATAGAACGCAATACGTTAATGATGCAATTGGAACCCCCTAATGCTATCAGTAAGGAATAGCACAGCAAGTAAAGGCTTGTCATTACAAAGGCTCTGAGCTGCCTCTCGTATAACTGTGCTATGCTGAAAATATGTAGCCCAAAGGAAGCTGTAGCACCTCTGACTGATCCATCACACATACATCCTACTTGTCTGCACTATTACTCAGGCAGTGATTTACCGTACTAGTGGTCTAGAAATGTCTGACTCTCCCAGGGTGGAGACAATGTGTTATCAGGCACACCTTAGATACACTACCGTATACTAAAAAGCCTGTCAGGCCTTGGGGCCACATATATTTATTACACAATATGACTCATTCTGTGATCCGAGAGGTGGAGCAAAGCACAACACCATGCATGCCTTGCAGTGGACCTGGATACCTGAGTCAGAATTGTGCAGTATAAGAGGGATGTCACAAGGTGAATGACAATTTTTTAAGCACTGCTCTTTGAAGCATGGGTGCCCACTGACAGGCTGCAGGAGCAGTACAGAAGATCTCTTTATATATTTATATCTATATATTACTATTTATATTCTATAAGAAACTATCAGAGGCCATCAAAAGGAGCTTTTCATTTTTCCGATAAGGAAGATGTTTTGCCTGGCATGCTTTTTGACCAGCCTAGTCCTTTATGGAGTAACTGCTACACAGCAGAGATCAGGGTTCCTGCAAGTCCCACATCGGTTTAATCAACAGCAGAATATTTTGGATAGAGATGCAAACAAGGTGAGTAAGCCCCTTAAAATGTATTCTTAGCATATGATTATATATTGTTTTATAGACAGTTTAGCCATTTGAATGTTTTCTGATGTTTATATTCTTCTTGCACTTTAGCATTTGCCATTTCTATATATTTGTTCTTTTTAAAATGATATTGTCTTGTATTACCATGTATTGTTTTGGGTGTAATTGTTTATTTTTTATCTGTTCCAAACTTAGTCTCAAGTTTTTGTACAAACAGTAGGATATGATAGGGAGGCACATAATAAATGTACAATATGAATTTGTATATTACTGCAGACTATGTAGGTGACACAACAAGTACAAGATACATTTGTTATTAGTCGTATTACTATTTATTGTGTTATATTTTACAAAATGTTATTGTGACTTATTGCACATGCCCGTAAAACAGACGTTGATTGCATTATCACATCCATTAAAATGGAACAGCTCTGACCACTATCCATTTAGAAACAATCACTCCTTCATACCTTATTTTTTACCATACTTGTAGGTTTACAGCAAAGGTACCGTCTAATATCAGCCACGTATTCCTCCATTCATTGCACAGAATTTGAGGCAAGTTTGCAGTTACAGTTTAAGGCAAGGTGGCGATCATCCGTGCAATGCATAAAAATCCTATCTTCTGTGGAGACTTGAAGGCCCCATAAAAAAAATTGTAATGACGTGTAGATATCATCTGTTTTAACTCTAGCATGCTTCTTAGTGGATCAATGGAGGACTTCTGATTACTTAAATTGTGTATTGTGTAAATTGTGTTTTTAGTGGAATAAACACAACAGATAACATAGAAGCATATGACATAGTAATAAAAGTTAATATTCCAATAGTATTACATCAGTATTGCATCAATATGCCCCTGATTATCAATTAGGAATACTTACAATGGCTTGCAGAATTCCCTGTAGTCATTAATATAACCAGTATTGCTTTAGTATGTGTTTGGCTTATTTAAGCTTACCTAAGCATAATATGTTTGGTTTTACTTACATATGTGCAGTAGTGCTATTTTAGGTATCTGTTCTCTCAACACCTAAGATTACATTGAATTGTGACTCACTTCTAACATTCTTTAATAAATTTTACTTGGAACACACATACAATATTTTGATATTATATTGATAATATTTTTTACTTGTACTTTATCCCATAAAAATATTTGATAAGCTACACTACAAACCAGCAGCTGTGGCACATGTTTAATACTATATGGCAAAAAGCAGTAATCTAGTGCTACCTATGACAATCAGATTTCAGCTTTTATTGTTTAGGTTGACCAGTGAAAGTTGGTCCCAATTTTCTCTGTCTTACATATTGCCTAGTACAAGTACCTTGTTCCTAAATATCAGATATACTTAATAGAGCAGAGCATTGACTGATATACAATAACACCAACGACCATTCAGCAATTATCTTTAATCATTATGACTACTATAAACTGCTAAAAGAGTAAATCGGTTTGGTGGAAATTGGCATACCATTGCTGTTTGTCTTTAGCAAACAACCCTACAAGTCTTTCCCTGTGAGATTCTTCAGTCTCTTATAAAGATTTTCTGATGAGTACAGTGAAACTTTTGTATGGTTATGTTCCCACAGGAACTTGTAATTACATAATAAATCAGCTACTTAATAATCCCCTATTTTATTAGTAATAATCCAGCAAAACTTTTGTTAGAACCTGTAGATGTTATTGGCAGCCAAGGATCTCTGTGTGCTCAGCATGTGAGTTCTTGTTCACTGGATGGCTTCAGTTATTTATTCCACGTTCTTTCATTAAAACAAAGCACCTGGGGTCTTACTATACAAATGCCTTAACCTGCTGCTGATGAGATCATGTTCAAGGTTTTATACTGTTTGAAAGCTTAAAAAAAATAACTGTATTGTAAAGGTGCCATACCCTAAAAGAAGAATGTAGTCTGCTAATGCCATTTTGATATTGATTTATTTGCTTTAGGGATAAATGTGGTTGTAATCATTTAAGATAATATTACTTAAAGTTTGTTTATATACCCTTTTGTGTTCTTTGGATTGAATGGATTTCAGTGCTGCTATTGATGGTTAGTTAGGTGGTGTGTGTGATGGGAAATGAGAGTTTATATGAGTTCAATAAGAAACAGCAAGCAGCTCCAGAATTATATACAGTACAGCAAGAGGGATGCAGGTTGGAGAACATTAAAGTATACAGTATGTATAGGAAAAACTTTTTTGTATTTGGTTAATGTATTGCTTTCTGTGTATCAAAGTTATTTTAACTTCCTGTCCCAGTGATGCAACAGGAAATTAGTGAAAATCATCTAGGTGGAATAGTCCCCCGGTTAGACAGTTTCCCCAGGGATAAGTGTCACCATTAGGAAATTTCTCTTCATCTCTTGTTCTGCAGACAACTAAACTATTGAGATTAATAAATATATTTATCTCCCCTCCTATTTTGTGCTGCTTCCCCCACCTCTCAGATTGTAAACTCTTCTGAGCAGGGTCCTCTCCTCCCCCTGTGTCACTGTATCTGTCTGTCATTTGAAACCTCTAAGTACAGTGCTGAATATTATGTTCATGCCAAATAAATACTGTTTTTTATTATTATTATTATTATTATTATAAATATTATTAATAATAATTATAAATATAACTAATATAAAACATAATGGGAACACATTTACTTTTGATATGATATGCATACCCTATTTTTTTTTAGTTCCACGTTTATATGTAAAATGTACTTGAACACATACATTTAACTTTTATTCAAGTATCTCAAGATGGAATTCAAGAATATCTAATAACTATTCTAAATATTCTATTTTCAGGAATGTGCACCTGGACACTACCGTGAGAACCAGGGATTATATCTAGGAAGGTGTGTCCCATGTAGATGTAATGGACATTCAACTCGGTGTCAGGATGGGTCAGGAATATGTATTGTAAGTACTGGTTTCATAAATGGTTTCATTGTAACTACTTAGAGATTTCTTATCATAAAGGTGGTTTAGGCCAGCAAACCCAAAAAGGTATATTTCAGTTTTAAAAAAAATACTTTTTTTTATTGTTCTCTTTTCTTGTTGGCTCTTTTGGCAGGACTTCCCCTTCACTTAGGTTGTTAAACTATTTAAGGTTTTCCATGAAATTCACTTAATGACCATGCCACCTGGGCACATACCCTGCTCTCATCTAGCGTAGCATATTCTGATGGTATTCTTGTTGTACAATACCTGGAGAAATACTTTAAATTCTACATTTATGTTCCGTAGATATCAATCCTGTATGTGGTCAACTTGAAATAGCTTTGAAGGTTTTTTGTTAGTTTTTTGATCCTAAAAAACGTCTTCAACTTCTTTCTGAATACCTACTTTTTACTATCCCATATCTTGTACTTCGTATGTTTTGTGTAGGAAGTCTATCAAGATGTATAGAATTTAAACTAAACCTACCTAAAAGTCACTGTAATAACATAAAAATAAGAAAAAAACTCATTAATAGTTTATTAGTTATTTCTAATAAATAAATCAGTATACTGTATGAATGTGCAGTAAAACAGTAAGAAGAGCTGCAATACAGAAGTGGACTTTGTGCAGGTGTGGGACAGCAATGATCTAGCCTCTAGCCTTGGAATGTGGTTATACAACTTTTAATAAATGTAAACTTCAGCTACTCATTTCATTCTCAGAAAGTTTGTATTATTTTTTTAAATCCTGAATGCTGGATTTCAATTCTTTACTTTTACAGTAGTTTATAATTTTTAAATATTCCTCCAAAATAAGAGTTAATGGCTATAACGTGGAGTCTGATAGACCTGACTGTGATTGTAGCATTGCACTAAAAGCTAATGCATAATCTGCTAATGCATAATGCTATAATGCTAATGCATAAAAAATCTGATTGCCCATTTTTTGTTGAATCAGATAAAATGCTAGCCATTAGAAGTGTTTCCAGCTTTGCTTGTTGTCAGTGTAAAGGTTATAGTGCGATCCTATTGTCTTGTGATTGTTAGAGAGTGCTCCTCACTACACATCTGCTGGTCATTGGAAATATGGCAAAAACTAGATCAATATCAGGGAGGTGATAAGTATTTACACTAACAATGGACCCATCAACCAGTGTATGGCCAGGTTAACTTGTTGGTGTATATTTGGGGCCCAATCCTGTAAGAAAAGAAAATTGCTTTTAATTTTACACCATGCTTTGTATTGTCACCAACAGTCGTTAAAGTACACTGGAAAAACGGTGAACAACTATTGAATTATGGCAAAAACAGAAAAAAAAATATAATGAGAATAGTTTTTACTTGATTATTTTACGGTTTGTTGAAATATGACTTCAGGGACCAACATACAATTCTATTATTATTAACAACATAATAATCAGCAACAAGATATACTTGTAGGTTAAAAGAACAATGTCATTATCAAACTGCATACATTCAAAACTGATCTGTTTTTACACCATGCTGTGATACAAATGTATAAACTGGAGAAGTCTTCTTCTGAATTAGCATTTAGTGTAGAAGCAGATTTGTCATGTAAGCAATTCAGCCGTTTAGGGAGTGCCCAGATTACAGTTCATTTCTCAGGTAGGACAAGCCATTACAGGACTTGTGTGTTACAGGAATATGCGGACATTTAATATCAGACTAGAACAGTCTGTAACTGAGGATTTCATCATGTCTATAAAAGGAAAAGTATGGGTCATAATATTAAATGTGGTTTGGAACACAACCATGACATTATTATATACCTATTAAGTGAGGCTATAATAACAGCTTAACTTTCCAGTTAATTATCAAAACTACTATCTCATAAACTGACAAAGCATACCAACATTTAAATTAATAAATGGCTTAAAATAAAGATTATTGTAAGTTACGTCTAGGAATCTTTTATAAATACCAGTGAGCTATTGCTATTTTAAGTCATTGCCACATTGGAGGTGGTCATGCCCACCCTGTAATGAATTCACCCTTTCTCATGCTAAGTTTAATATCAATCATGGGTCTATACATTTTTGGGCATGGGAGACTTGGGCCTTGTCATAGTCCAACCAATTGATTAGGTAGTGAACATAAAGTATGGTAACACTGCATGTATCCGTGCAGTCAGGCTGCTGCAGCACTAATGAGCAGAGAAAATGCCTTATAGGTCCTTAAATGGTACCCAAGGTTGACTTTACAGATAAAATAGGCAAATGAGCCAACATTCTTACATTTATGTGGGCATTAACACCTTCCTGAAAAACAGTCTTGGCAAAAAAAGTGTGTTGGACAGGGTCAAACACCTTATGTGACTTCTACTGTTCCTTTTTAAAATCAAAACGCACCATATGTGTCTGACTATCTTTTTGCCATACAGCTAGTGTAGATTTGCTGCACACATTTTAATATACTTGCGCCTGATTTAATAAAACTCTCCAAGACTGGAGAGAATACACTTTCATCAGTGAACCTGGGTGATCCAGTAAACCTGGAACGGATCTGGCCCAGGATTGAAAACATTTGCTAACAAATGGTTGCTGGATATACTTTTCTGATGAAAGTATATCCTCTTCAGCTTTGGAGAGCTTTATTAAATCAAGCCAAAAGAGTGAACACCTCTTTTTCTACGAGAGAAGTATGAGAAGTATCAGCACCTATTGCAAGGATGTAATATGAGTTGAGTAATTTTTCAGTTAATGGCATCACTGAACAGTCCCATTAAGTATTTATCAATATTGACAGAATTAAATATTTTTAGAACAAAATGTTAAGCTAGTTTATAGTTTGTAAAGGTTTAAATGTATCCAGGTTACAGTATACCAAGCAAAGCTCATTTATATTAAACTGGACTTGATATAGCTAGTAATCTATCTAATAAGCTAGTCACTGGATAAAAGTCCATTTACCTGGACTTGTTTAGTAATGTTGAAGTTGTTTAACCAGACGTCCAAAAGGCTAAGTGAGTTCCAAAGTGTGTCAGCATAGTCCAACATATATGGTTCAACATAGCCTAGTATTAATATCTAACACTAAAATGTGTCAAGGCATATGTTGATATTCCAAGAACATAAAAGGTGTGGAAGGTCGTGAAAACACCATTTACTAATTAACACAATCCAATTACCATGATACCCAGATATTTCTAAATAGATGAGGGAACATCAACATTTTTATGATCAATTGCTTCAGATTTTTGAGGCATAATAGGAATTTTAATCTTTAATAGGTGTAAAAGCAACATGTTTTTTTTAAAATGTAAATTCATCCAAACAGGCCTATGTGCATTTGATCATGTTTACCACATTACCAGCATTAACAGGCAGTGGAGCCTGTAGGCACACAATGTTTTGTACCCATAAAGGAATATCTCTCTGTTAAAATCACATTTCTTACAGATAACATTTTCCTTTTTATACTGGTCTTATATCTGTTTAGAAAATAGGGAATGTTTTTAGTATTCCTCTTTGGGATTACTTTATTCCACACTGGAGAAATGAGGGGGGATACAGGGAATGTTATACAGGGAAAATTTGTGTTTATTTATTTCAACTAATTGTATTAATTATTATGTTCAATCCTGGTATTAACTTAATTTCCTGATAGCATTCTGTGTGCTTACACTTCTAGAACTGCCAGCATAATACTGCAGGTGACCACTGTGAATTGTGCAAAGAAGGTTACACAGGAAATGCTCTGGAGGGGTCATGTAGCTTATGTGCTTGTCCTCTTCCTGTTCTTTCAAACAGGTAAGCTATAGATTGAACAATACACAAACTCACAATTCATACATAAAGGGAGTGATTTATGATAAAGGCTAAGCAATATGAATAATTAAATATAATAATAATGTTAAGAATAAAAAAAAATATTTAATAAGCAGCAACATTGTTGTCATTGCTGATAGAAATTCGCTAAACTTAAGTTTACTACAACAAGGATTATTTAGGATGTTCACATCAGCCCACAAAGATTTTAGGTCAGACACGACCTTTTGGCAAAACCTGGAATCGCCATACTGGCACAAAGTTTGCATTAAGCCCCTCAGGTTCTAATAGTTATTTTGCTGTTGGAGGTTAGAAATAAAAATTACACTCTCTGTTTTATTAAGAACAAAAAAGTACCACTTTTATTGGTTTTATTTATAGCCTCACAAATATTAATGTCTATTTCCTTTAAATGTATTAAACTTCAGGAATATGTACACATCTTCACACAGAGCTTCCCTATGCAAAGACAGGGACATAATTGATAATAAATCTGTGTTTAGTAGAGAAGCACTATATATTTGCTACCAGATAGTTTGCTATATAAAGATATTTAATCCATTTTTTTATTATTATTATTCTCAGCTTTGCCACAGGATGTACAGGAAGTGGAAGAAACCTAAAGTGTTTCTGCAAGCCCGGATACACTGGATATAACTGTGGGGAGTAAGTATTCATCCCAATGTGCTACATGGCACAGTGCTATTACACAAAGGTGTAACATTTGCAATGACAAGTAGGTGTTATACGTGAAATAGTTCATTGCTACTTTGCTATGTTTATACAACATATACTGTGTACCATTTAGATTTTAATCTAAGATCTGTTCTTATTTTTTGTGCAGATGTGCACAAGGCTACTATGGCAATCCATTACGGTTGGGTGGCAAATGTCAGCCATGTAACTGTGGTAATAATGGACAGCTGGGCAGTTGTGATCCTTTAACTGGAGGTAAGAAAGACCAATAATATGTGCATGCAACTGTAGTAAAGTAATGTTCCTCTATGTATGAGTGCTATAAATAAGTAGGTATTGTCATGTAGCAGTGTATTGTAAGATTGGACTTTACATCCATTGTCAAACTAAGTTGCCACATTAAAGCAAATGTATTTCTACATTTAAACACACACTTAAACACACATTTAAATATGTATATGATTGTATCCTTATTTGTTGGATAATGTTTCAAAGATTGCATTGTATTTTTTTTCCAGAATGCCTTGATGAAGATCCAAAGGACCCTGGAGATGACGAATGTAAGTGTTCAGCTTCGTACCCAAATTTTCTATTCCTCTCTAATATAAGCCAAACACTTAGTGGTATTAGGAAGTGCCTGCTCTTTCTCCCCACATTCTCACAACTGGGTTGGCAAGCTCAGTTACTACCAGAAAGTGGCTTTCATATGAGCCTGGCATTCATCCATAGCAGAGAGGGGAACGGTAGCTTCTTCATGTATATGAAGGTATTTTTCCTAATGTTTATACGCTTTATTAATTTGGTTTGCATGTTGTCATTTGGATTTTTACAGCATGTGACAGCTGCGTTAATACTCTATTGATGGATCTCAGGACTGTGCAAGATGAACTCAACCTCATCAAGATCAGACTGGAAAGCTTTAATGCCTCCAGCCGGTCATTAAAGCAGATCAGAGACCTGGAAACTCGCATCCAAGAAGTAAAAGTGAGTGCAGTGGAACAGTTCATGTTATAACCGAGGCCATCATGGTAGACTCTAGAATGACTTTCTACCCTGTTGGTTTTAGGGATCAGCTGGTAGCTTAAAAGGAGATCAAAATGCATTAAATGGTCCTAACTATGTATACTGTATATATCAGAAGTTAAAATGAACTGAAAAATATAATGGGGTTTGGTATATTTTGGTGACAGTTGTGTAAAGGAGGATTGCCTCTCACATTAAAAAATTTACTCCCAGTTTCTGTTAGTCTGTGGGATAAAAAGAGAAGTAAGGGAAACAATAACTTTTCTTGTCATTTTCAATGTTCTACACAATATTTGCTTATATCTTATGCACCTAATCTAAGATATATTGCTATGTAATGTAAATGTAAGATGATACAAAAAATACAAACTCAAAAAGTGATGTACATATTTTGTTTGATTTCCATCACAGCTGCAGTATGACAGTTATAACAGTAAACTTACAAGTCAACGTCAGAAAGTGGACGGTCTAGAGAAAGACACTGAAGGCCTCAAACAGCAGATAGCAGCTCTGCTCGAAAAGGTGAGCTGGAAAACACCAACAACAAAGTTAGTGGTGAGTTAACAACACTGTAATTAGGGAATTTTAATGAATCATTCCTTCTCATTTCAGGCTCAGATGAATTATAAGAAGTATGAAAACATTATGAAAAATGCTGATGATACTTTCCGTACTGCTAGCAATATGCTTCTGAACATTGATGTGCTCTTGAAGAACATTAACAGTATGTTTTATACTATATTTCTGAATCATAGCTTGGCTAAATACAATCATTTGCTTTATTAAAACTTTTTTATTTATATTTTTATTTTATGGTAAATTCCTTTTTAATCTGTTTAATTCAAAGACTTCTCATATTTACCAAGTGCAGCCAGCTGGCAGAAAGCTCCAAGCAAAAAAACTACTTGTTAAACTGTAGTGTAGAGAATTAGAGCTTAATAACAGGATATACTAGAATGCACAGACTGTAGGAAAGATTCAGAGGACTGGTACAGGCCTTCTAGTCCCATGGCAGAGACATGACATGTTTATTAGCCAGTTTAGCTGTAACAAGCATGCAAAAAGGCATGAAAACGTCATATGAAGAGTATTTAGGGGTCTTGGTTCAAGTAATTATGTACACGTCACATGTTATTCAGATAGACTGACACTACAAGTAAAATATGACAAGCTGTTCAAAGGCAGTGAACATTTGGGTTCTCTTGGATATGGAGATTTACATATGTTTAGGCAGCTGAGCGGCAACAGGTAACTTTGCATGAGACCCTCATTGTGCTTTTTATAACCACTATCAAGTCTATATTGGGGAAATTTAAAGATCCCTATTTCTGATATTTTTCCAGTCCTCATCCAAGAAATTGCAAAAGGACCAGCTGGCCCAACAGGTCCTGGAGAAATGTCTTCAAAAATGGAAGAGGTGCAGCGCATGCTAAATGAGATGCGAACGCGCAACTTTAACACACAGAAAGCAGAAGCAGAACGGGAGAAAGAAGAAGCCAGATCCTGTAAGTAATGCAAGATGCAAGTATAGCTAGAGCATGTATGTGTTCTGCAACACGTATCACGTTTATTGTTATTGGTTACAACACTTATGAATTATGATCACATATTAAATAATTTTCTCTTTATAATTAGTACTGAACCGTGTGAGAAGCCAGTTCCAGAATCAAATTGACCAGCACAAGGATCTTATGAAGGACATAAATAAGTCTATAAAAGATTTTGAAGCCAAAATAAATGACCTGCGAGATGCTCTAGATGAGGCTTCAGCACAAACCAAACAAGCAAATAATCTCAACAAAGATAATAAAGTTATCCTGGATGATCTTAAGGTAAATAATATCTAATAAGACTTTAATAGGTTGACTCACAAAAACTTTGTTCTAGAGCAGGGGTGCCCACACTTTTTTGGCTTGCGAGCTACTATTAAAATAACCAACTCAAAATGATCTACCAGCAATAGTATTTGCACTTAATACCTCCTGTGCGTGGTAGAGTTTATATTGAAAGGCAGGGCTCCACGATCTACTCGCGTTGCCTTTGCGATCTACCAGTAGATCGTGATCCACCTGTTGGGTGCCCCTGTTCTAGAATATGGACACCTTTGATTTTTTTCCTTCTTTATATTGGTAAATCAACTCACCATGAAATTAATAGAAAATGAATCTTCTTACAGATGATACAATGTTATCTAAAAGTTTTATTCTTTCTTGATTTAAGCGAAGAGTGGCTGAATTAACCAAACAACAAAAAGATGCAGCCAGCAATCTTAAAGGAGCAGAAACCAGCCTGGGGCAGACCAGCAGTATGTTGAGTTTGCTGCAGAACAGTAAAGAGGTAAGTTAAAAGTTTCTATGTGTAGATAGCTGAATTTTGAGAGCTTCAGTTGGAGAAAGGAAAATTTATTTTAAGTTGCGTGACTTTATCCTTTTCTTCCTTCCTTGTTCATTAGGAATATGAGAAGCTGGCAGCACAGCTGGATGGGGCTAAGCAGGAGCTAAATGACAAGGTGAACATCCTCTCCAGAGCAGCCAGTAAGGAACCTCTAGTGATAATGGCAGAAGAACATGCACAATCTTTACAGAACTTGGCCAATAAGCTATTGGAGTGAGTACTCATCGGATTATGTAGTGTGCCAATGAGCAGTGAATGATGATCATTAGTTGGATACAATGGGCCTGATTTATTAAAGCTCTGCAAGGCTGGAGAGGATATACTTTCATAAGTGAATCTTTGTGATCCAGCAAACCTGGAATGGATTTCCTAAAAGTAATTTGCTGTTTGATATTGAATGTTTCCAATGTTTCAATCAATCACTTGGTTCACTGATTAAAATGTTTCCTCTCCAGCCTTGAGGAGCATTCACAAATCAGGCTTAATATGTCCTAGGCCATGAATGGGAAGGGGAGGGCAACAGAGGCACAGTTATTAATTGGTTATGTTTAGACTGTAAACCTGGACTCATGGAACATAGCCTTCTTGCTGAATGGTTACCAATTAAATTTTGTGAATATGCAGAACATGGCGTTTAATGGTTCAAATGCTGCCTTCTCTTATCTGTACACTTTTGGGTGTTAAAATTATTACCCTTTATTTTTAAAATTCCAACATATATTGCAGCTTTGTGCAATATATATAGCTGTAGATGACAAATCTACATACATGAGAAGTACAAATAATGGCACAGGAGCAAAGCTGCACACCAAATCTTTATGTGCTGTATATGTAGGAACCTTGCTAGAGATGGCTGATTGGGATTATAAAATGTTAAAGGCAACTGGAGTTCACCTTTGTCTGAAGTGTAATAGATAATGATTAATGTTATCATGTATTTAATTTTACAGAATCAAAAGGAATACCAGTGAGGAGGAGCTGGTTCGTTGTGCTGTTGATGCTTCCAAAGCCTATGACGACATTATAAATGCTGTGAAAGCTGCCGAAGAGGCTGCAAAGAAGGCAAAGTCAGCAGCTGATTCTGCTTTGACAGTAAGTGCTTTGCAAAATTGAATTTGGAATATTTTTAAAAAAAGATACATTCTATTTTTTAAAAATCCACAATGGTTGTTAGAATATATACCAGGGAAATGGAGAATTAGGAAAAACACTGATGCTGTTAGTTCTATACAGAATGTAAAAAGTCCACACATCCAGCCAAGTGACAGTTGGGCCCTCTGACATGGGCCATAAAGTAGCTGCAGCATTTGTACCACACACCTTGCTGGCTAGTTTTTGGCACAAATATTTGGCTCTGAATATTTCCTTTACTGATGCTTAAAGCTTAATGTTTTAAGTATTATAGTGTCACTATCCACATTTTAGTTTCTTACCATAATAAATATTAGGTCAAGGTTAAAGTGTAAATCCAGTAAGTTCCATGTATAGAAAAAAACAAAACATGTCCAGTGGTGCTGTAATGTCTAATGTTTGGGGCAAGATTTTTATCTCCCACTTTTTGCTCCATTAAAGTCAGCATTAGATATGAACTCAGCTCGGTGAATTTAATGTTCAGCAGCAAAAGCGATAAGGCAAGATAATATTTGGAGCATCAGTTCTTAAATATGGCCACAGGGTGGCAGGCAAACAGCTTAGCCAACAGCGTTTTACATATTAAAACTTTTCAGTAAACAATCTTAACTATTAAGAAACAATCATATGACGCAAAGATAATATATGACTTATAACAATAAATTAATTTTGTTGTTGTGACCTATTTAAAAAAAAAATATTTTTTTAATTTAAGAAAGTACAAGATGAAGATCTACCTGCAAAAGCAAAGCAATCTCTTACAGACTCAGAGGCATTATTGGAACAAGCCAAGAAAACACAAACATCACTCAGAGGTATGGCTGAAATATAGTCAGTTTTCAAGATGTGTGTTTTGATTGTATATTTAGTAGATTGCTGTTTTGATTACACATTTACTAGTTAGTTTTATGGCATTTTAGCGATTTAATAGCAATGTCAAACATTGTTTAGAGGTCAACTTTACACAAAGTTAAAATCAAAAGGATGCACAAAAAGGCAAATTATCTGGTCAGTTTTCTATAGGCTGAGATGTATAATATTTATCCATCAGATATACAGTAAAAGGCCTCTTATTGTCATTGCAGACACATCTCACATGGCTGTATCCTATGCATTTTCCCCTTTCATTATTCAATATGTAGTTGGGGTTGCAGGGGTTACAGAGATAGAAGTTGTTGAACCACATGCCAAAATTCAGGGAAGCTATAAAGAAAAGGATGTCAAAAGCTACATAGATCTCCACATGGCTTAGCAGAGTGTATGGCATTTCAAGTGCTTTTATTAGTCATGCCATCTAAGCTTTTCTTCCCAACCCATGAACTGCAAGACACTTCAAGAAACACCAGTGTTCTGCAGAATGACCCTAAGAGAGCTTCCAGGGCTAGTGACTCCATGGGCCTGATTTATTAAAGCTCTCCAAGGCTGGAGAGGATACACTTTCATCAGTGAAGCTGGGTGATCCAGAAAACCTGGAAGACCTCAAAGTCCTTTGCTTTTTTGCTAGCAAATGTTTTGAATCCTGGACCAGATCCATTCCATTCCATGCTTTACGGATGAAAGTGTACCATCTCCAGCCTTGGAGAGCTTCAATAAATCAGGCCCATTACCTCCTGGTCCTCCAGAATATGGCCCTGAGATAGATACCAAGTTCTGGATGTAAGATTTATGCCTTTCTCAAACAGAGCTCATAGAACTCATTACGTTGAAGAGTGTGAAGCATGATAACAAAGGATAACGAAATATTAAATAAAAAAAACAGCAAGCGGCCTCAAAAAGAGCCGGGCAGGCTGATAATATAAAGAAAAGCATCTTAGATCAGAGTTTATTTTTTTATTTCGTCTTTTGCTCCAGTTTTTGTAGATCACCACTTACACACTTGGCTTCTAAATAAAAAATATGTTTTTATCTGTATCTGAAAACTAATGGCCTTTTTAGTGGGTGCTATGTCTTTCTATTTCATGAATTTCACCTGTGGTCCCCTTAAAATGTTAGGTGCTCCCTGTTTGCGATTTGTCGCTTTCGATTACGTCCAGCCAGTCAGAGACTGAAATACGCATTTTAAATTTAAATATATTTCCACTTACACAAGGAATCATAAAAAGTTCACATAACAAATTCACAAGGCCAAAAAGTTACACAAATATTTGAAAACACGTGCATGAAAAACATATAAACCTTAACATATAAACAAAAAGTATAAGAAATACAACAAATGTAATACTAAGTGTTACAGTAAATATACTGCAAAAAGACACAACCTTTCATTTAATAAGTAAGTGTGATTCACATTTTTATACCTAGATGTTAAGCCGGAGCTTGAGGACTTGAAGGACAGATTGACAGAGGCCACGGATAAGAAGAAGACATTGTCAGATGACCTCACAAATGTCCAGAATAGCATCAATGACATCAAAAGAGGTAAGCAGCTATTAAGTATCCATATAGGAGATCTACTTATTTACACAACACACAGCCGAATGTAATATAACTGGTAGTTTTTTTATTGTAATAACAGTCTGGGGCTCTATGATTAAGCCCCAGCAGGTAATTAAATATATCAGAAGGACAGACTGGATTATCTCTGCTCTAAGTGTTGTACATTTGTAGCAGTGTAAAGCTTCACAACTTTTGTGTACAATATAGGTAAGTATGGAACCCTGAGCTTTCCAACATCTTATGCTGGAAGGCAAGAGAGATACAGGACCCTAGAGTGGTTCCAAGAACATGGTACAGACGACAATCGAAAATCCGGCCACCGGTAATCTGGGTCCTTCAGTTTTCCGGCATGAATTTCGGATCGCATTTTCAATACAGGGACTGTAGTACACTGTTTGGCCACTTATGTTTTAATAGCGCTGTTCTGCAGAAACAGCTGTTAGGTCTTGCTTGCTATACTAAATATATGTTGAGACGTCCCTGCTGCCTGCTCTCCGGAAATGTGCCAGATGTCCGGGGGTGCTGCAAGAGGAAGGCTGGCCTGTGTGTGGAGGTAAGTATAACTTTCAAAACTCTGTAATTTTAGAAAGTCCAGCACTCCTCGGGTCCGGAGGTTGCCAGATTTTTGAATGTCAACTGTAGTAGTCAGAGCTAATTATTGTCTGGGTCTGCTTGTTGAATACTTCCTCTGTCAGCCCCTACAAGACTAGTGTTTTAATGGTGTCCATAGCTGATTAGAGTCTTCAGCGGCTGATAAGTACCATACATGGTTTTTCTACAGTTTAGTTTGTGGAAAGAAAGAAAGAAAGAAAGAAAGAAAGAAAGAAAGAAAGAAAGAAAGAAAGGGTGTGTAAAATAGCATAGCTTTGTAGCATTGTATATTTATTTATATCTTTTGGCAAAATAGTATAACTAAAAGTGTGCAGAAATTTAAATTCATTGAAAAATGACTAAATTTCATTTTATTTAAATATCTAGAATAATGAACTATTTCCTAAAATATTGGCTTTGGGAAAGTATAAACAAAATCCTGGGACAGTGTGTTTGTAACTAATTAACCTGTTACTTCTTTTCAGATGATATCGAAAAAATGATCAACAGTGCCAAAAACATAGTTACTGATGCAAACACAATAACTGATGGTGTCAATGATCAATTAAAACCCATCGAAGACGATGTTAATAAACTTAAGGGTACCATTGCAGCAGGACAAAATGAAATGTTCAATGAAGCACTGAAAGAGGCAAGCGAATCTGGTGAGCAAACGCTGAGGAGGAAAAGTTATTTTTTTCAGTTTGCTAAGTTTACTATTTTATTTCCCTAACAACATATTTTATTATCTTATAAACTGCTATAGTTTATTATCTTAAAACTATGTATTTTCATGAATGTAAATATATGTTGCTAATTGCACAAAATCAAAAAGCCTTGATGGGTGGGTGTCCTTCTGATGGAGTGGCCCTTCTTATGCAGTGTGTATTTGAATGCAGCCCTCCCTAGATAACAATCATAGCCTCTATGATTGAAAAAACTGAAATCCAATTGTAAAAAGAGTGGTGCAGGGTCAGACTGGCTGGGGAGAAAAGGGCTGGATGATAAAAGAATTCCCCAAGCTAGAAATGAAGCTGCAGCATCTAACTCGTTTGTGGCGCACAATGAAATCAGAATAAGTACAGAAAAGTAGCCTGCACAATTGTGTATTATTACATAGAAAGGCCAGAGTTTTGCTTTAATTTTAGAACTCCATCAAAGAAATTATGTGGTTCTCATTTCATGGCAGAATTGCTGGGATCTCATCACTGAAATATAAGATTTAGCTGTACTCACCATTTCACATATTGTTATTCAGTGAGTCTGCATGAAATATTATTGCTTCATTGCCACCACATGGAGAGATTCCTAAAACATGATGGTGTTCCATTTTATAGTGTAAATGGACTTTGATTAAGATTGCTCTTGTGTATTTTAACAACTATTACTGATATGCTAAACATTTGGTTTGGTTTATATGTCTTTTTAATTGACAGTGAGTAAACTCAGTGGTAGTCTGCCTGGAGTCTTCGAGACCATGAATCGCATCAATGACCTGATGCCTATAGGAAATATCTCTGAGAGTGTCAGCCGTATCAGGGAGCTGATTCAGCAAGCCCGGGATGCTGCAAATAAGGTAATCCATAATATACAGCACGTGTACTTTATCCAGTAAAGTGAAAAAAAAAATCTATGAATTATGTCAACATACAATATGTATTTTTATCTATATTGGTGACAAATAACATTTATTATTAATGTTGCTATTGTCGTCACCTGTTGTGTTGAAAGAAATTGCTTTGTGATGTACTGCAGTGTGTTACTGCACTCACATTAACATTGGTTTTTCCATTCAATAACTTGTGTTGTAGTAAGGCAACCAGTTTATTTTGGATGAGTTACCAGTCCAGCACAGAATACCATATAGGTACCACTATGTCTGGGTGCCATTCAGAAAAATTGACATTGCATTGATACAACATGCATTGCTATAACTTGCATGTTACCACAACGCAATGGTGTGAAGCCAACCTAAGTAAATACAAATTTTAAAAAATGTCAAACTGATGGTTGTAGATCCTGCTATATTCCTTGATGACTCGGATGACTTGATTCTTCTCTGCTTCCTCTTAGGTGTTAGTACCAATGAGATTTGATGGCACTTCTGGTGTAGAGGTGCGGCCTCCAAGTAACCTGGAAGATTTGAAAGCCTACACATCTCTGTCATTCTATCTTCAAAGACCACAGAATCGAGGAGACCGTCGCAAACGTCAGCTGCCTCCTAACATGTTTGTTATGTACCTGGGCAACAAAGATGTAAGTAGTAGAAAAAAGAAAGTTAGATAATTTAAATGACTTATTTCTTATAGTTAAGAAAACATATATAATATGTAAGTAAAAAGAAAAACATGTCAATGATCACAGGTTGAATTACTACTAAGGGTGTGTGGGCAGTTCACTTAGCGAAATAAATTTTTATTTGCCCTGGGAATGAGAGGCAGCTGTGCTGACCAATCCAATTGGGTGTGAACAAAAATTTCTGTTAGTTTTTCAAAATCTCCTTGCACATGATTGGGTTTTCCTTGAAAAGTAATATTTTACTAAACTTTACCTCCAGAGTTTTAGCCAGGCCATCATCTGCTTTGAGTTTGTATGTTTTCCCTATGTTTACATGAATTTCCTCCCTCATTCCAAAAGCATACTGATAAATTATTTGGTGTCCCACCAAAAATTGGCCTTAGACTATGCTAATGACGTATGATTATGGAAGGGATATTAGATTGTAAGCTCCTCTGAGGGACAGTTAGTGACGTAATATTAGTTCACATGTCAAAGTCAACATGCTTTCCTTTAGTACAGGGGTCGGCAAACTCCGGCCTTTGAGCCCGATACGGCCTAGCCGGTAGATTGTTTTGGCCTAACGCCCCCTGGCCGATCCGGCCTAATCCCGTCCGGCAACCCATGGTGTAACAAACTTGAGCTTGCGGCTTTTGGCCCTCCGTGTGGTAGCTCCCTTCCCTATTTACCGTGGCCAGCGTTAACACTTCCGCTGACAGGGTACATAGGGAACATTCCCTCTCCTCCGTATGCATTGCCGAGGAGAGGGATTTCCCTTCAGGGGGCGTTCCTGGTGGGGGCGGAGCCATTAGGGCAGGACTCGAGAGAGAGTCCGGCCTACTGTGCTCCTGCCTACCCCTGAAATGGCCTACTGGCCAAAAAAGTTTGCTGACCTCTGCTTTAGTAGATCAACCACAGTATTTTTTTAATGCATTTAGCATACTGTGCTTTTAGATTGTTGTCTTCAGTATAGGTATTCAGTTTTTGTATTCTCTTTGTAGCCTACAAAAGATTTCATAGGTCTTGCCGTCGAAGATGATAAACTCAAGTGTATGTACAAACTGGGAAATGACGTGGCAGAAGTCAATGTGGATTCATTTGTATCAGTCAATAAACCAGATGAGGCCATTATGGACAGAGTTGTTCTAGAAAGGTAAGAAAATGTTTTAGTTCTCTGTGCTTTTATAAGTATTACTTTCTAATCCTTACTCAATTTTCACCCAACTTTAACTTGAAGCAAATATGTGTTGATGAAAGCAAAACATAGAAAAACATGATTGGTTCATTTCCCTTTAAGGAAAATTCAGAAATCTAATGGGACAAAATCTACTTTACTATATTTTTTCTAGTAGTAGTATTGTAGTCTACAATAATTTTAATATATGCTTTTATATTTTTTAGGATCTACCAATATGTCACATTAAATTATACAACAGCATATACATCAATTAGGCCAAACCCCGTTCTGAGTTACCAACAAAATGTGCAGCAGGGAACTCTGCTAAACCTCACTGAGGATGACGTTGTCTTTTACGTTGGAGGATACCCAGATGACTTTACAGTAAGTTTACATGACCGGTATGGTTTTTTTCTGTGTCCAATATCACTTGGTGTTTTTTACCTACCAATGGTAGAAAACTTGTTCCAATTTTTTTCCCAAGATTGATATTATATGATCTAACTCTGTTGTTATTTATATGTGAACGGGAAAAAACGAAAAACCTTTGATATAGGTTTTTATTTATTTTTTAGTTTTTTTATTATCAATACATTTTGACTGATTAAGGATTCAGTTAATCATGCTAGTACTTGTAACTTCATGTATATTCACAAAATTAGTTAAGACATAATCAATCTAAATCTTATATTATGGTTATTTTTTAAGCCGTTCTCTGTATTTATATGAATCTTTTATTATGTTTTTTTAAAGACATTGGGCCTGATTTATTAAAGTTCTCTAAAACTGGAAAAGATACATTTTCAGCGGTGAAATTGGGTGATCCAACAAACCTGCAATGAACCTGGTCCAGGATTGAAAACATTTGCTAACAATTAGCAAATTACTTTTAGGAAATCCATTCCAGATTTGCTGGATCACCCAGGTTCACTGATAAAAGTGTATCTTTATGATTTACCAAGTCTTTTTTTTTACAGCCACCAAGAGGATTGAACTATCAAAGATACAGAGGATGCATTGAACTAGATGATCTGAACCAAAATGGGATCAGTTTGTACAATTTCCGCAGGACATTTAACCTCGACACCACAAAAGTACAGCCTTGCAAGAGGTACTGCTGTTATGTAAAATGTATGGCACTGTATGTAACTTTGTATGACAGTATAATAAACAATATCATCCAGGAATCAGTTTTTGTTAAATCATAGATTGTTAAAATACCTAACAGCTTTATATATATGTCTGGGAGTCTGATGAGAAAGGCTTTTTAACTATATTATCTATAGCCTAACATGAATTTGCTTGAGTAAGTAGATAGGTAAAAGTGTACTTAATGTGTACGATCGCAGTTAAGATCAGTATTGGATGCTTCTAAGAACCATCTGAGTTTCTATGAAAAAGCTTCTGATCTCCTTCTAACATGTATCTAACATTCTTCAAAGATGCTTCAAGCTGCATTGCCATGTACATATCCCTAATTCTGTTTTGGAGAGTTTTATGGGAGTTTTAAATATTATATATTGATTTGCTTCTGTTTGCATCAGAATTGCTTTTCCCCCTATACAAGTCAATAGGAATGCAAAAGCAGCTTGCAGCAGATTGATGCAGCTTACAAGGAGGTCATGGCAGGTAAAAGGGAGGAGCTAAAATTACCCATTTATATTCTCTTACCTCTGAATGATATCAGAAGCCTTTCAAATTGATCTCCAATGCACGTGGAATGCACCTGAAAAAGAGCTGACTTGGATTTGACACTGAACCAAAGGTTTTAGAAAATGCATTCTAAAAATGGATGGTAACATGAGACTTCTGGTGTAATTCACAGTAGTTTACCAACTAGTTAGTATCCTATGACAGAACTGGCCTGATTTGTTGAAGCTCCCCAGGACTGCAGAAGATAGAATTTCATAGATAAACCTGGGTCATCCAGTAAACCTGGAATAGATTTCTTAAAAATCATTAGCTTTCAAATATTTTCATTTCTGAACCTGATCCATTCCAGGTTTGCTGGAGCACCCAGGTTCTCCCATGACAGTCTACCTTCTACAGTCTTGGAGAGCTTTAATAAATCAGGCCTAATGTGAAAACATTAAATTCCCTGCATTCTAATGAAATTCATTTTGATAAGACACATTGTGATTGTGCAGCAATTATCCTCACAAAATGCTTTGTGGGTTCTGTGAAACAAAAAACGTCTTTGTACCAGTATCAGTTGTTGTAGGTTATCCATGTACTGTATATGGGTGCCTAGTGTACCAGGCCTCATGTTTAGTGTTCATTACAAATCAGTAGCAGACATATCTTACATACTTGTTTTATCCCCCCCAGTTAACTTATTTCTATTACCATAGATATAAGGAAGAATCAGAAAAAAGTTTCTTTGAAGGAATTGGATATGCCTCCATAGATTACAATTTTACACCTGGAGTTCCACAGTTACGCTATGAGCAAACTCTTCAGACCACAGCAGATAATGGAATAATATTCTTTGCAGAAAAAGAGGTATTTCCTAGACATATCTTTGTATGCTTATATATTCATAGCTGGTAATGGTATTACAGTTTGCTGAAGTAGGATAAGTGGGGAATATATGATTTTTTATTTTTTGGGTTTTTTTTGCAGGACAAATACATTAGTGTTGAAATGGAAGATGGTTATCTTTACATGAAATATAAGCTGGATTCAGGTCCAGTACAAGAAATGAAGAGTACTTTTGAACCTATAAATGATGGAAAGGAGCATGTGGTATGTATTGAATATTGCTTTTCAGTGTGTATGATTTAATAATCCAACGATAATCATTATAAAAAATGTAGGGAATATAATTCATATTGATTTGTGTTGTAGTTTGTGTCCTACTACCCTCTAAACCTACCTGTAAGATTGGTAATAGAATGAAACTATAACTAGAATAAAACCATACAATTCCATATATATATATTTATATACACTGAAGTAAAAAAAAATAACAGGTCAGCATTATTGTTTATTTTCCATCCAATAAAATTTCGTAATAAAAACCATATGGCTAAACTAGAGAACTGTATCCTTGTGTTAAAGCTGTGTGGTTTGAGCCTATTCCTTCCTGCCTCCCCATTCTCAGAAAATACAAATTTACACAAGACTTTGGCAATGGATCAGAGTTGTAGGGAAGGTTGCAAAAGCTAAATATATTTTTCACTTCCACCTGTAAGGAGAACCTGTTATTTTGTGCAACGTATACATTCACTTTGAATTTCGCAGATTATTATTGGTTGAAATAATCCCTTTATTCTATGTCTTCCTCAGATTGAGTTGGCTGTTGGGCTAAAGACTAGATTTTTACGTTTACGTGAAGTAGTGAAAAGCACAACTGCTGTTCCTAATAGTGATTTATTTACATTTAATACTTACTACTTGGGTGGAGTGCCAACATCGCTTAGAGAAAAGTGAGTAAATGCTGTACAGTCATGTCATTCTTTTTTTGTATATTGTGTTTTTTTTTAATATAACACAAAACAAAACAACATAGAAATAAATATTTTTTTCTATTT
Source organism: Pyxicephalus adspersus (assembly GCF_032062135.1). NCBI lineage: Eukaryota > Metazoa > Chordata > Amphibia > Anura > Pyxicephalidae > Pyxicephalus > Pyxicephalus adspersus. Next base: position 44,274,446 of record NC_092862.1, on the reverse strand, counting down.
CTCTCGATTTAGATATGACATAAAAACTCCTCCTTTTCGTGGATGTGTTAAAAATGTTAAGTCTCCACAGAGTAGAACTGAATTCGCAGTAACATATGGAGTCAGTAGGAGATGCTATGATGGCTGGAATGTAAGTTGATATTATTGAAGGTTCTACATGCTAAATGATTCAGGTTTTCACACTGCAAAAACCCAACCACTGGTAATTTCATTCATGATAGTGGCCTGAATAGAGTTTTACATGCAATCATTTGCTGTAAATGAAGACCACCAAACTATGAATTTATCCATGTTAGCATGATGACATCTCACACAGAAAAAGTTCACTTATGCAGTTTTTCTTATCAGCATTAACTCCTTAAAAATGATAATTTTATTTCTCACATCAATCAGTTATGGATACATGTACTGGTTTTGAGTTAACTTTTAATGCTTTAGAGCAGTGGTCGCCAACCGGTGGTCCGGGGGGGGGGGGGGGCGCGCACCGGCCAAAACCACGGGCCATGTTCCCTGAATCTCAGGCTCAGGGAGGTGGGTGGGTTGTGTCACAACCCACTCACTCTCCCATCGCAGGCTCAGATCTGCGATGGGAGAGTGGGTGGGTTCTGGCATCATGACGTTACTCTGAGGGAAATTTCTCTAAGGGTGGTGGAAGTGTTAACGCCGGCTGCGGTAAATAGGGGAGCCACAGCAGGAGGAGGCTCAAGAGCCGCATGCGGCTCCAGTAGTTTGTTTCAGCCTAACACCCCCTGGCAGATGCAGCCGGCAACCTGCGGCCCTAAAGCCGTGGCTAGGATTAGGACAGATCGGCCAGGGGGCATTAGGCCGGAACAAACTACCAGCCAGGCCGTATCTGGCCTAAAGGCCGGAGTTTGCCGACCTTTGCTTTGGGGCATCATTTGTTACTTTTTATTAAAGATTGTAATCATTTTAAAGTGCTTTTTAATAGAAGATTAATATTATTTTTATTATTATTAATATAATACTTTATTGTTTAGATACCTAAATATTGTAATTCAAAGTTGGGTCTAGAAGTGTCCTTTTGTCTGAATGTTTACAAAATACATTGATACTTTCAAGTTTGTTCAGTTCTTAATAAAATTTTACAGCAGCCAAAATTTTAAATTTTATCCTACTAGAGCAGTCTGTATGAGTTTGTATATATTTATATATACATAGTTTCCCCTAGCCTTCTATTAGTGCAGTTCTTAACAGTGATGTTCTCTTTGTGTAGATTGTCCGTTCAGCGGAGTTCTCTAATGGTGGAACGCTGGGTCTGAAACCAGATGGCTTCACTTTCCCAGGTGACTTCCAGGCATCATTTGGTTTCCAGACACCCCAGAGAAATGCTATACTGCTTAGTCATCAGACACAGGTATGTCCTCTTATATCATTCTTTTTTATGTATCCACACCTCCTATTATTATTATTTTTACACAGTGTTTATACAGCGCCAACACATTATGCAGCTCTTTACAAAGTCAGTAGTCATTTCAATAGCTGTCCTTCTAATAGGCTCACAATCTAAGGGATACCTTCCAGGTTGTCAAGTCTTATATAGTTTTTTTGGAATATATTTAAAACCAAACTAAACCTGGCAAACACATCTGTCTGCATTCCATTGCCTGGCCCCACCATCTTTTCCATTTCCGCATGATCTTCGGCCATCTTGATTTGCCATTCCAGGATTACATAATCATACGTTATCCCAGCACACACGAGGGAACCGGGGAATGCTGGGTTTTCCTGTAAACTAAAGCTGACACTGCATGCACAGCTCAGCTTTTTTGCCAGAAATCTGGCATGATCCAGCAGGAAGGTCATTCCCCCCCCCCCCCCCCCCTAACTCCAATGAAATTCATTTAGGGGAGGGTTCCCCAAAATTCAGTAATTATTCCAAGCTGTTTATTTTTAAGCCTTTTCATGGTAATATGATTGAGAAACACTGGATTACAGGGATGTTTGTTAATATTTTCCTTTTTATTTCTGACCATATTAATGTGTGTGATTTATGTCTTTCCACAGTCTAATGACCTACTGGTCTCTATAAAGGATGGAACTGTATATGTAGACACAAAAAATGCTAAGCTGCAATCAAAGGGCAAATATGCAGATGGAACAATGCATTATGTATCAGTAATAAAGGAAAATGATGAGTAAGTATAATTACACTAATCAGATTAACTTGTTCCGGCTCTAAGTGCAACTATACAGTGGCTGTATATTGAAGTGGCCTACATTAAATAAAATTATATAAATATACATTATAATTACAATCACAAATAGAAAAAAGTTGAAAGAGACTAATTAACACCTTGGTTAAAAAAGGAAAAAAACTTTACTGCATTGTATATATCAGTCTGTTCAGCTTGAGAATACCATTATAATTAGTGAATAAATTATAATTAGCGGAGGATTAATATTTGTCTGCTGATTGAATTGGGATTTATGCCCTGGAATAGCACTAAATCCCTAGATTCAAGTAGAATATATATAAAGAAGAGAATTTCTCAGGACAAAGATTTTTTCAGGACAAAAGGCTTTTCAGGATTTTGCTTTAATATAGCATCTGTATGAAATTACTTATTTTGTGACTTTTAGAAGAGTTGTCAAAGAGTACAAATGATCTTCACCATCATTTGTAAAGCTAAAATATTTTTCTTTTAAACCCTTTGTAGTGGGTTGTTGTGTAAATGACTTGATTGATTATTTAGTTATACCCCAAGACGAATGGGGTGAGGATTTAGTGAATATTTGCCATATATCCAGGCCGGTGTTTTTGCATAGTATAATGTTTTTTGTTTGTATGATGACTACTGGATGATCTGGGGTCAAAGAGGTTTTTTTATGTAAATGGAACAAAGGGAAATATATCATCTCTACAATACAACTGTATATTTAATGTGAAGCCATATTGATTTAAAATGTGATTAATGGGCAAATGCTAAAATCAAAAACGTCTAAACAAATGTAAATAAATCACAAATTCTTCTTTTTTAGGCTAAGGCTTCTAGTTGATGACAAGGATGAGACAGAGAACACTGATTCCTCTGGAACTTCAAATTTATCACCCACTGACATTTACCTTGGAGGAAATGGATTTCAGGGCTGTGTTACTAATGTTTTTGTTTCCAGGTAATAAATAGCAAATTATATAATACTTTGTACTGCATGCCATTAACCGTGACAAAACCGTGAGCTAAAAATATGTGGCCTATGATTCAAACCACTTTTTTTTACCTAATTTCATGGGCCTTTGGTTAGCAGTCTCAAACTGGTTAGCAGTCTCAAGTCTTAAAGCTGTCTGAGCAACAGTACAGATATCCACTCCCATTATTTGTCATGTTGGTGATTGTCACTTGGAAAAAGAGAAGTAAAATCCACAATTGTCACTGAAACAGTAATATTGGGGATATTTACCTATTAAGGGCAACTGTGTCATGACAACTTCCATTGGTGGAATGATCTCCTACTTTGGGGTGATTTCCACTTTCTTCATGTCATGTTACTTGGAGAGCTAGGCAAACCTTCCCGAACAGACAAACATTCAATTTAGAAAAAAAAAATCCGGAGGTTTTAAACTGTCCATACTTTATCCATAGCACACAAAAGTTCTGGCTGTAGTTTTACTTGATGATGATTTGGGTCAAGAATTACCTTTAGTTATCATTATTAGACTAAAGCTGCCTGTACACTTCAGAGGACTAACAGACATGAGAGTACTATTAAGCTGTCATCAGAACTGCAAATCCTTTATTTTTTATTGATTATTATTATTATTATTAAACAGGATTTATATAGCGCCAACATATTACGCAGCGCTGTACATTAAATAGGGATTGCAAATGACAGACTAATACAGACAGTGATACTAAGACTCCATTATCTTCTATAGCACTGAGCAGAGTATAATACCGGTAATATTGGGTGACAATTCTCTAGTTCTTCATACCTATACAGTAGGAACATCCACTGATACAGGCAATAAATATTAAAGCTTTTGTTTGGAAGCTTTTGTGCACAACTTTCAGAGTTCAGTTCCTCTTTAAGATCCATCAACAAATCTATTATAACTTTAGTATTACTTTTTCAATGCTGTAGTATTTAAACTCAGGAATAATGGTTTCTTGTACTTTTATTTTTTTCAGAGCATCGTTATTCCCCACTGTTCAGGACCTTTCTGTGAACACAGAGAAGAATAAAGTGTCATTAGGTGCATGCAGGCCAGACGAGGCCCCATTGCCTCTCATTTTAAAGGCAATGAAAACGCCTTTAAGTCTCAGTCTTAATGACTTTGGCATGGTAATGTAATTTCTTATGTCATTCAATATTTATAGGATTGTCTATAGTTTCTTGACTACACCTCTAACAAAAGTTTTAACACACTGTACTTTGAATATATACTATAAATATAGTATGTACGGGCAGCACGGTGGCCTTTGCAGCGCTAGGTCCCAGGTTTGATCCCCAGCCAGGACATTATCTGCATGGAGTTTGCAGGTTCTCCCCCTGTCTGCGTGGGTTTCCTCCCACATCCCAAAAACATGCAGTGAGGTTAATTGGCTTCTCCCTAACAATTGACTAACTCCCTTAGACTTAATGACATATGACTATGATAGGGACAATAGATTGTGAGCTCCTTTTGAGGGACAGTTAGTGACACGACTATGGACTATGTACAGCGCTGTGTAATATGATGGCGCTATATAAATACTGTGTAATAATAATAATAATATTATGTATAGAATAATATGTACATACTATGTATAGTTATTTATAGTTCAACGAGGAAATGTTGAATGGTTGAAACAGATTTAGCCTAAAATGATTAAACCTATTAGGACCCATGTAGTAAGTGGAACAGGGTGAAATGTATGTATCACTTTGCAAAGTGAGAATACTCTACTACTTTACTGCCCTTTATGTGCAACCTATATAACTTAAAACATGCTGAGGTTTCATGTAATATCACCATTGTGTATGTATGACAGGTATACTAAATATGTTAGTAAATTTACTTTTTGTCTCCTAAAACAGTATGACACAAATTTAAAAAGCATTCAGAAGACTCTGCAAAGCTGTCCTTTTTATAGAAACTTGACATCATCCCTGGGATCCCTCAGGTTTGGAGATTCTCCAGAAAGTCACTTGGTCTATAATCTAAACAAGCAGATTTTAAAGGAGAGGTAAGAGTGTTACTGAGAACAAGATAAATCTGTCTTTTGTCTTGTAAATATAAGATGCAAAATGTCTTTCTTAAGAGCACAACTACAACAGAAGCTTTTTATTTGATCTTGAAACAACATGATCATGCCTAGCTTCTCACTCATACGTAATATACTCTATGTATTACAGAGGTCCATAAAAGAATCAAAGAACTAACAAAGATTGTCAGTCAAATGTCCAATTGTTCAAATGTTCAATTGTTTGTTCTGTAGTTCTGAAATTCTGACTGTTCCTTATTTCTTCTGTATACAGCAACACAAACTGTTCACGTTTCCTAAAATATAGTTCCCTCACTTGTTTACATGCTGCCTTTGAACTTTGACTCTGAGCCACACTAAACTTACTGGTTCATAACATTCACTTCAGACTTACCTTTTTTGACTACATCTACAATTTCTACTATCTGGCCAATATAGTTTTTTAACTTGCCTACATACTGCCTCTAAATTCCCACTCTGAGCCGCACAGGCCTTGGGCTAGGTACACATGTGCAATAATTGTCGTTAGAAAACGAACAACTAACAACAGATTATTTATATATTTATTTAATAATTTTAAACAGTTGTATAGTGCATGATTCTGTACATGCTGTAACGCTACAATTGTTCAAATATAATCCACCAGTTATGTACATACACTGATTACGTTCATTTAAACGATGCAGGAAGTGACGTGTATGGGAGGAAGTGTACTGCAGAACCATCACAATCACTGAACGACAGTACACACAATAGAAAGTGAACAATTGTTGCCCAAACGGATCCGCAAGGACGGTGTTTCATTTCCTGGGACATTCCTCATTTGTCTGCGTCGTTGTGCACTTTTTTGTTAATGATTATCGAACTATAGGTTGTTAATCATTTGTTTCCAACGACAATTATTGCGCGTGTGTACGTAGCCTTAATTGACTTCATTTTTATTTTGGCCTGATTGCTAATTTATGAACAGCTTAATAATAAAGATAGCAACACATTCATTGCCTTGGCATTAATTTTAAAAAATGATTGTGTGGTTGATCACAACGTTTTGAAAGGGACTCAGTAGTACAGTCAGTTTAGTTTAAAAAGCAACACATTCATAGGGATCCACAGGATTCTTCTTTTATATAAATGCTCCAAAGTGTTTACATAGGGAGAGGCCTCAGGCAACAGCTCAATATACCAGCACAAGACAAACTCAATGAGACAAAGGTCAATGCACTATATCATTGTTATTTATAGAAGGATTGGTTACAGAAGCCACAAATACATATATCTTGGATGGCCTATATTTAAATGTCTAATGAGGGGCCAATTCCATTAAGTGGTACCAGAAGGAAAACCCTAAGACTTTTTTATTGAGGACACAATGGTAATATGACAGAGTAAGGTTAGGTACACACATACAATGGTTCTTATCTGATAATCGACTCAGGGTTGATATCGTCCGAGAATTTTGCGTGTGTACAGTGCTCAACATCTATCGTCCGAACGACCGTCCTAGTGGATCCAGGGATGATGAACGACAAACGATCATAATGGAGGTGAAAAGGGAGAGAGTGAAGCGGCAGCGGGGTGCCGCTCTGTCCTTCTCCTCCTCCCCTCTCCAAAGAGCAGAACGGTGCTGTATGTATGGAGTTTGTTCATGCATCGTGCAGTCAATAGTCGTTGGAAAGGATTGTGAAAGATGCTTTCCAATGACAATTATTGTACGTGTGTACAGAGCCTTACTGCATTTTCTTGGTTTATAGATACCATTGCCGAAAATAATAAATAATAATAAAAATACTAAATGTAAGCAGTGTAACATTTAATAAATTAGTGAAGAAACACTATGCAATAGTCTATGATCCAGTTATTTCCAGTTATTTGCTGCCCACATCTTGACTTTTGTCCTTTTCTGGGACCATCATGTGTCACCAATCCCACTGGATGAGTAATCTGTAGAAATAATACCTGTAGCATTCATTCAGGTATGTTATGACATTAATCATTTGTGTTCATGTCTTGCAGGTCACACTTTTCATTGGAGGTACGCGCTATGAAATCGTCAGGCTTGATATTCCTAATGACTGACAAACAAGCATCCACTTACCTGGCTCTTCATATGTCCAAGGGGCATTTTGTGTTTTCCTTGGGAACAAAAGATAACAAGATAAAAATAAGAAGCCAAGACAAATACAATGATAAGAAGTGGCATACTGTAAGTATCTGAAAATGTTGGTAGGTTTAATAAAAAGCATGAATTTTGTTGTGAAATGTAATTTTCATGGTAAACATATTTGATGTTCTGATTTGCTTGTGACTGTACAATATCATATGGGGTTATTTGTTCCACTGTTCCTGGGGTTTAGCATTACAAATCTTGCGCACTTACATTATCATCTAGTAAAATCTGGCCAGATACAAATGTCTTCTTAAAAAATTAGTGTGTTAGTGGTTGCACTTTGGTCTTGTGAACCCTGTCCATAGGATTGGTCAATAGGACTCAAGGCTGTTTACAATGGGGGATGTAGATGATATGTTTACACATTCAAAGGAACTAGTTATTATTAAGCTCATTGACTACCCATTTGCAGCTTTTGCTGATTTGGCATCTTTATTTTTTTAGTGCACACAAACTAAAGGCACTGGTCCTGATTTTTCTAAATCCCTCCAAGGCTGGAAATAATACACTTTCATCAGTGAACCTGGGTGATCCAGCAAACCTGGAATTGATTTCTTTAAGTAATTTGCTAGCAAAGGTTTTGAATCCTAGACCAGATCCATTTCAGGCTTGCTGGATCACCCAGCTTCACTGATGAAAGTGTATTCTTTCCAGCCTTGGAGAACTTTAATAAAACATGCCCAATGAAAGAAAAATAATATGTTCTTTCCTGTTGTATTTGATTTCAAATAGAATTATTTTTTCTCTAAATATAGCCATTTTGTGCAATAGTGCAATATGTATTTTAGTAGATGAGCAATTATAGCAATGATTTAACAAATGTCTAGTTGTTTTAGATAGCATAACTGTTCTTGTACAATTTGAACATTTGTTAAATATTGTTGAATATTGGCATTCATGTTTTTAATATTATTTTTTTTAAAAACATATTATTATATTGAAATATATCATTAAATATTACAAATAAGTATTTTTTTCTAACCTTATTTCTCATGAATGTTTTAAGGTTGTGTTTAGCTGGGACGGTCTAAATGGACGACTTGTCATTGATGGGCTGAAAGCTCGAAAAGGAAGTATGAACAAGCAGTTAAGTCTGGAAGATATGACATTACTCTACCTTGGTGGTCTTCCATCTCTTAAAATACAGGTAATAAATATTTCTGTACTTTAGTAATAAATAGTAAAATAATAATATTTTGATGTATAAATGATAGTTAATTGTATGTAAACCCTTACTACAGAAATATCCTTAACAGTTCTGGTTTTCATTAGATGCACACACACAGCTTTATGAGCTTGAAAATACTGGTGGATTATGTGTGATATAAAATGGATTGATTAAAATGGATTGATTAACCTCCCTGGTGGTATTTCCGAGTGTGGCTCCGGGTTAATTTTCAGTACCAAAAGCGGTAACCCCGATGCCCAACATCTGCTTTCCCTGGTGATGCTGGCCGGGCATTCCCAAGCTACACAGATGCCATGCAGCATCTGCGCCCCGGCATGTGAACATTGAAGACGGAAGGCCAGGGGTCGCAGATGCCACCTAGGTGCAAACGTGCAGCTGGAGGGCTGGACCGTGCAGCTGGGAGGCGAGAAATTTAAAATAAGTATTTTTAAATGTACTGTTTTGACATTTAAAAATACTTATTAGTCAGACCGCCAGGGAGGTTAATAGCTCCTGGAATTAATATGGTCCCGCAGTTTAAAACATGGAATGGGAGGACAGCTATTAAACATGTTTCCTAATCATCTTCATTTATTTTAGGGTATGCCCAAAAAAGCTTTTACTGGTTGCCTGAAAAATACAAAGATAAATGATGTTCCTTTAGGAAAACCATCACACACGGTTGGTGTCATCCCATGTTATGAAGGCTCTTTTGAACCAGGAATGTATTTTGCTCCAGAGGCAGGATACATAGTTGCAGGTGGGTACATTTTCTCATTAACAATATCAGCTATTTGCACTAGCTGAGCTATCCACAGTAAACCAAACATTTTTCTTATAGATGATGCATTTGACATGGGACTTGAATTTGAAATAAGTTTTGAAATTCGACCACAAGACATTTCTACTGTATTATTACATCTGGGAGACAAAACAGACAACAGAATGAGCCTTTACATGGACAGCGGGAAGGTAAGAAGGGAATTGTGCAAATCTAATTACTAGTGCTGTCTCAGATGGGCCATAGTTAGATGAATTTCTATCTATGAACAGTGAGGGAAAGACAGTCACAGATGTTCTAACAGCGCAGCCCATCCTGGAATGTGTCCCCAATGAAGGAGAGGCATGTGCACTGCCTAGTGCCTCCTTCCCTCTTTTCAGTGAGAAGTCCTTGGAAATCTCCTTAGAACTCCGATGATCTCAAAATATTTCCTTATTGCCTGCTGGATTAACCTTTTTTGCATCAAGGCAAAAAATATCTCATACATGAAAAAGGTGAAATTGTATTCACACTGCAGGACTTCGCTATCCCAAAGCCAATAACTAGCGAATTTTGATACTGTAAATTGAAAACAAACAAACTGCTACTAAAGAAGCAAAATGTTTATGTCCAACTAATTCCCTTATGTTTTTTTAGGTAACCTTGTCTGTGAATAATGTTGGTGGTACTTTTAAAGCTTCGGTTACTCCTCCAGATGTGCTGTGTAATGGAAAATGGCATACTATCACAGGTGAGAACATAATTCCAGCTACCAGTATTTGATAAAAAAGCCAGACACTAAAAACCAAAGAAGACAGCTGTATGTATTTATTGCTTGATATGGTTAATTATTCAAAAATGGATAATTCTGTTTTACTACTCAGTGCAAAGTGCGTTAGCGGTATGATAATACTAATTCATTATCCACTAAATAGGCAGATGAGATTCTGCAAAGCTGCAACAGTGAATACTGATGTGACCATCCTGCCATGCATGTGTGAATCACAAGATTTGCTTAACATACATTTTTTGAGTACAAGTACAACAGTTTCCGTGTATGTCAAATTTATAGCATTTTTAGTATTTTTGGATAAACATGTTAGAGGCCAGTGAAGGCATGTTTCCTAAGCTATGAATGAATTAATGAAGGGGGAGACCTTCTGTGAATTTGTTATTGTTCTTTGTGTCACCAATATAGAGATCCATCACCATATTTGTACTGGTGACCATTGTTACTGAGACAAAGGGCCTGATTTATTAAAGCTCTCCTAGTCTGGAGGCGATACACTTTCATCAGTATAGCTGAGTAATCCAACAAACCTGGTTTAATGGATCACCCAACTTCACTGATGAAAGTGTTTCCTCTCCAGCCCTTGGGAGCTTTAATAAATCAGGCAAAAAAGTGAGGAAAAATCCCCAATCTTAGCATTGTTCTTAAAACAAGAGGTATAATCAAATCTTCAGACAGGGATACATGATGTTTTGGTGTTAACCAATATGTGATTTCTCTCACTTTGTCAAGAAATCACTGCAGTAGGAGAAAGCAAAACCCCCCAAAAAATCTAAACCACGTGTTAACCAACCTGTCTTGCTTTAAAGCTTAGGGCTCCTGAGATAAGTACTACGACAGGGTTCTCTAATAGGCTATCCACCATGATTTTCGCACAGAAACCATACCATAAAAGGGATTTTTTTTCATGGGGTTTAAAATAAGGTATTTCAATAGAAACAATTTATTTAAGTTTTATTTAGGTATTTATTTCGAAAAATCATTAGTATGTTAATGGGAAGGCAATTAATTACCAGGGAAGGTAACGTATATGAAGATTATATTGACAAGCACATTTTTCTGACTTTAATCTAATATTGACTAATAACATTGCATTTTTTGCCAGCATCGATATTAAACACTAAAAGTATAGGCATAAGAACTGATATAAAATATTTAGAACAGCCTCCATAAGCCATGAAAGCCAGACAGTTACTACCAGTTATCATTGTTCTAGATTTTTCTGCCTATTTAGTTCTGCAGAATAAATTTCAGCCAGCATAGAAACGCATTCAAAAGCTGTAAAAACCCTCAGACATTAGGATTTTATAGCACACATTGTTGTATTTTCCAGTGCTTAAGTTATCTTTCATTTTACACATTTGGTTTATACTGAGTGGCGCATTAAGTCATTATGAGTTGAAGTAAGTAACCATTAATTTTCTCTTTATTTTTCAGTGAGTCAAAAGAAAAATGCTGTTCATCTCTATGTAGACAATGAATCTAAGCAGACGACCGGGACCAATTCTGCACTGCAATCAAATACCAAGGCTCCATTGTACATTGGAGGAGTCCCAGGTAATGCAAATCAACCTGTTCCAAAAAATAGAATACCCTGCTCCTACCCTTGTGCAGGATTATAGAGATTATAGAGGGCAAAATTAAAGCCAAAAATGATACTGGGGAGGTAAAAGCCACAAGCTGCTTCAACGGTTCTGGGCATATTTCTGCTGTAATTGCATGGTGGATGGTAATGATCATTTAATCATCATGATCACGTCATAAAGCTGTAGCCATTATGAGCTTGTAGTATTACAAATGTTTCATTACATACAAATGAACATGAAAATACCCCTATAAATAGTTAACAACAAATTTTTTGAAATACTCGTAATCTAAGTTTTTGTGGAAACTGAATACGTTTGAACCTTTCAAATACTATATAGCCCTATTTTGGTTTATCTTAACCTATGTGACCCATACTAGCCAATTAGAATCGTATATTTTGTAGTCTGATGTAAAAGTGAGTTCTGGATTGTAGAAATCACAAAGAGTACAAGAGTACAAAGGCCAGCTCATACACCGGGAGACAGAAACTTCCTGTCAAATATAATGGCAATCCATTTCTATGAAAACTAACTTGGAAACAAGAACCCTTTTTTTAATAGGATTGATAGTATTCAACAATTTTTTCTTTCTTTTCCACGTTTGAATACCAGTCTGTAAAGTGAAATGAAAAGTGCATATGAGGCAGAATCTATGTTGCTAATACTTAACAGGGTATTCCTGTTCTGTTTTTACAGAAGTAATATTGTAATGTAACATAGTTTTAAAATCTAAAATCAGTCATGTATTTTGCAATAACAAGCAGTAGGTTTTTATGTCTGCTCTATGACCCCTTTCAGACAAGTGAAATAAAACCATGCAGTCAACCACTCCCAGGAGCATAGCTAACTGCTTCTATGTACCCAAGAGCAACACACCACACTACAGGTCAATGTGTTTCCGCATGTTCCACTTGCATTCTTGTCGGTGGTGCAGTTCTTTCACCAAAAAAGGAAAAACATCTGCATCCTTAGAATGTCACTTCCAGGAATGGTGCAATAACCACATTGAATTGCAAATGCAACCATGTGCAAAGGCATACGCAAAATGGTCCTTACCCCTTCCATTTGGTTAAATAGGAACAGTTGACCGCATGCTTGAAGCCCTGTGGCTTTGCTGTGGCTTAATGCATTCAAGAGATTAGTCTAACTCAGCATCTGAGCATACATTCTTTAAAAAAAATGCTCATGTTTATAACCTAATAAGTGTAATTAGTGCTGTATTGTATGCTCTTAGTCTACATACTTGACCATCACCTTTGTACTTGCCTGGCCTCATTTCATATCATTCTCACAAATCATTTTGTCTGTCTACAGATGCATTGGAAATGCCATGGCTTCCTGTTAAAAGATCTTTTGCTGGCTGTATGAAGAACCTGAAAATCAATAAAAAAGATATTAACCTCAGTAAAATCCCAAAACTTCATGGTGCCATCAGCCTAAACCGATGTCCCGCAGTGTAACTGCTAAATCACGTATCACTCTCCAGGGAACTTTCATCGATATGGATCTATTGAGAACTGCTGCACAGACTTTTTCCCATATTAAGGACTTGTTCTGAGCATGGATAATGAACATTAAGGACTCTTTACACTTCATTTGCAGTTTGTTAAAATTTAAAGCCAATATGAACTGCAACTACCTCAATTAGAAGCGCTGTTATTTGCAAATGGAATGGATCCTTGTGGGAGAACATGCTGTTTGGCTGTGATAGATTATACAATCTTGGAACTAATCAAAATAAACTCAAAATGGAGACAATGCAGACTGTTTTTCTTTTATCTACTGTATTATCAAAAACTGGGATAAAACAAAATAAAGATTTTATAGTTACAGCATATTTATTAAAGCTGCCCAGTCCTACAACGCTGCTCCTAAACTTCAATTTAAATACATTTAGTTTCTTTCTCCTACTATATATATGGTTTTACATGTTAATATTTTCCAAAATTACCATAAACTGATACACTGATTTGATAAGTTTTCCAATTAATAAAAATTTTAAACTGATATGTGCTAATTGTATATATTTTGTTATAACAGCATTTATAATTTAAATGTTTGCCAGCTGGCTTGGTTATGTACTGAGGTTAGGTACTGTACTTGGTCATTTACTTTTTGAAAGCTGAACAAACTTAGAAAATAACCCTTCCTTTTAGGTCAAAGCAAAACTGATACCAAAAGATTTAACCAAATATCCTGAAAAACACTTCAAAGGTCATAATATACATATAAGAGAATATAATATCAGAAAAAAGAAATAAAAGACAGAGTAACCAGTAAGTGTAGCTCATAGTATTCTTTGTCATGGCTGGACTGCCTGCTGGACTGATCCTTGTACAATGTTTGGGGGAAATGCTATGAAGACCAAATGATGCTTTGTTGCAGTTGTTCTTAATGGTGCCCATGTTTATTACCAGTGTATCAGTGTGTCTTAACCAGGGTTCCTCCAGAAGTTTTTGCTGGTTCCTTGAGCAATGAGCAGTTTGTGACTCTCAGGTGACTGCTCTTTTTGGCTATCTGTAAGGGTGGCAGCCTTCCCAATTGCCAGCAGTGTAAGGCTACGTACACAAGTCAGATGATTCTCAGCCAACACAAGTTGTCGGGCGAGAATCTGACATGTGTACAGAGGTTGTCCATCCTGGTGGATCCATGATTGACAGAAGATGAACAACACCAATGGAAGTGAAAAGAGGAGAGCACAGCGGGGTGCCGCTCACTCGTTCTCCCTGCCCCTGTTTCTAGAACAGAACTTCAGTAATTTACCTTTCAGTCAGTTGTCATTAGAAACAATCCTGAAAGTTTGTTTTTAATGACAGATATTGAGTGTGTGTACATGGCTTAAGAGGCATTCTTTCTTTTTTGAACAACTGAACAAATTTTTATTGAGTTTTTCCAAATAATAAAAAAAGTAACAACAGCAACAAGTATAAGAAGGTAGCCAAGAAAAACAAAGTAATAATTTACTAAATAACCAGGAATATAAAAAATATATGACTCTTGAAAAAATTACAGTGTATCACAGGTTTCAGTAGAAAGCAGTATAACACAATATAATCCTTCTGGTTAAGAGGTAGCAATAAAACAGAGATGTTCTTTCAATAAGCTTACTATATAAACAGCAGTAAATATATCTAGCGATTCAGTTCTCTAAACATGACATTTCTAGGTGAAACGAAAGGAAGTAAAAGGAATAGAAGAAAAAGGTAGGGGGAGAGGGAGAGGGTACAAGGAGAATGTAGGGTGCAAATCAAATATATGGTCATTAATTGGTAATAGGAGGAGATACATTGCCATGTCTTAACTGAAGATTATAAACATGGAACCTATTAGTGGCAGACAAAAGATATGAGTCCCAAGGGCCCACATTTCCTGTGAATTTTTCATATGTATCATATATTCTGGCTGTAAAATGTTCCATAACTGAACTTCTTTTATCCTAGCATATAAGTCCATGATGCCCAGGGGCAAAGTGGATTTCCAGTATCTAGCGAGTGTTGACCTAGATGCATTTTTTTTACTGACCACCACATTAATGTACTGTGGGTTGTGGTTTTAATAGTTTTAGCAGGGGTTCCATGAAGACCTGAAAGGTATTTCAAGGAGGTTCCCCCACATTTAAAAGGTGAGAAACACTGATCTATATACATTATGAGTGCCAGTGAGCATTGCTTTTGCTAGGTCAAAAGATGCCATCTTTACTTTACATACTTTGCGCTGAATTAGGGGTTCGCACATCATGCTTGGTTCTCCTTGTCCATTGAAAGCTGAAGACAAAAATAAATTAAAAAGCCTTGCACCTCCATGGCACCCCAGGCATTTAGTACGACTTCACTATTATAGGCAATGCTTTTCCCATAATCCATGTGATGCTGATGTATTTACTCCTTTGGGTAACTGATGTATGCAAAAAGATAGACTGAATCTTCTATTGATCAAGAACATGCTTCATCAGTTGTTTTTTGTTTATGATCACACACATCTTACCTCATAGTAAACAATACCAAAGTTTGCTTGTAAATACATCTGCAATAATGAAGCAGAGAAGACAGCACCGTGAGTCTAATGGTTTAAGCAAAAAAAAAAAAATCATTTAGTTTTAATGATAAATGTACACTGATTATTATCCTGTACAGCTACCACCTCTTACAGTTTCATTATTTTAATAATGAGTGATGTTAACAAGTCTTTGCACCTTGAATTTCTTATATATCAATTTTCTTGTAAGAAGGCATGATCAATGCTCTAAAATCTCTATTTCTGAAAATAGCAACAGCTAAGCAAGTCAAAATGTCAGCAGAGAGCTTGTCATGAATTGTTACCAGCCCCAGAGGCAAGGATTAAAGTGGACCTTTCATTAACATCCACATTTTACAACCAATGTCAGAAATACAAAAATACATTATTATTTTGAGTAGAAAAAAAAATTTTTTTCTTTTTATAAATAAAAAAAAATACTTGTTCTGATGACCTAAAACTGAGAAAGCCTGATCTCATTGTTTCATTCTACAATCAACGTTATGTTTCACATAAAGACTGTATTTTCTTTTCAGTAAGACAGATCCTGTCTGGCAGATTCTCATTTAAATAAGAGATTGGGCCATATACAATCAGAATGCAAGATCTTTATATGTAGGAGGCAAATATGGGCTCATTTTTTATTGCAAAACATGTATAGAAATCTAGTCTTTTAAATGCTAAAAACACTCATTGATTTCTAAAAACAATGGGGTTATATTGGCCTACGGCCCCACCAGGTTTTGTTTCCACGCTCATCTGTCCAACCATCAGAAACAATAGAAGAACCCTGTGTAAACTCACAGTTGGGGGCTGCATTTTACACATGGCTATGTATTACTTGTGTGTCATACAGATAGAGTCACTTTTCTCCTGGAGGAAGGAAAGGTAAGTATATGTTGCTATTTTGGCAAGGGCATTCAGCCACATACAACATATAAAACGGTATCATTTTGGTTTCAAACACATTTTAATTGCATAATCATTATACATCTTTGCAGTACTTTTTTGTGGAATGCTATGACAGTATCTTGATCATTTCTGTGCTTTGGGTAATACTACAGATTTTTTCACAACTTAATTTTAATTCAATGGGTCTATGTCTTGATAGACACAAATGTCATCCAGAAAGCAAAGCAGCATTGTCAACACCATGCGGTGAAGAAACTGGTTTACTGCAAACAATAAAGGCAGATTGTGAAAAGAAATGAACAGTTTAATGCCCAAACCACTTTTTTCCTTTTTAATATTTCTTCCTCATACCTTAATGGCAGCCTTATACCGAAATGCTTAACCTCAGTTACAGAGAGTTCTTCTTTGTGTGGCCCCTTAATTTGTCCTTTAAGATGGGTCACTGTATTTAAGTCTCAGGCACAGAAAGCTAATTGAGTTAAATCTTAGTAATGCCTAAGGCTCCCTAAATCTCCCTGAACTACATGTGTTTTATGTAACCAATATAATCAGAGACTTTTCAGTTTGCTCTAGCAATATTATTGCATTTTCATTTATTAGGATTTTTGTATCTAGGCCATCTTCCATCTGTAGGCATACTCAGGGAGCAATTCTGTAATGTGTAATTTGCTATTACATTTGTTCAGTTCCCAGCTTTCTATTCCAGTTTAGAGATAAAATGATTTAATAATTATTGATATCAATGTATTCTCTTGCATTGGATGTGTATTGGATTTCATTATGTTCTAATTAGTACACAAGGTGTTAAATGTACATAACTATAGATTGGAAGAAATGTTTTGTTTGTTCTACTGTATTATAATGCATGATTAAAATGTTTATCAAGAGCATGACTACCAATATAGAAACATAATGCAAGATCTTTGATAAAGACAAAAACATTTGAAAAGTTCTGTAACATGAACAACCACTTACTCTTTGACTTTCTCTCATTGAATCTGTTTGTTCTTTTTGTAAAAAAAATAATACAATTTTAAATGTGTAATGAATAAAATTTAGAGAAATTTAGATTCATGTAAATGTTGGTAAGATTGGCAGTTCCATCTGCAGTTAGCTTTGTTATTCCGTCCCCCTTTACATTAATATAAAACATTATTTATATAGCACCAACATATTATGCAGCGCTGTAAATTAACAAGGGGTAGCAAATGACAGAAATAAAACAAACAATGATACAGGAGGAGAAAAGGACCCTGTCCTGAAGAGCTTACAATCTATAAGGTGGGAGATCTAGCACAAAAGAGGAGGGGAAATTTGGGATGGTGGGTGAAGGTTGGAGACACAGAATAGGACAGGTGGATAATTTTTGAAAAGATGGTTCTAATGGCTAAATGAGCAGAAAGTAGGATCAAGCCAAATAGGATGAGGAAGAAAGTTCCAGAGAATTGGGGCAGCCCTGGAAAAGTCTTGGAGTCATGCATGTGACAGGAAGTCATTATTAGGTCATTGGAGGTGAGAAGACAGGAGATGGGGGTGTATTCTTCTAGGTTAGAAAGGTAATTGGGACAAGAGCTGTGAAGGGATTTGAAGGCCAAGCACAGGAGCTTGAATTTGATTCTAAGGTGAAATGGAAGCCAATTAGGAGAACTGCAAAGAGATGCAGCAGAAGAGGAGCGGTGGGAAGGATGGATGAGTCTGGCTGCAGCATTCATAATAGATTGTAGAGGAGAGTGGATGATGTTACAGTAGTCCAGACGAGAGATGATAGAGTGTATACAAGGGGTTTGGTGGTCTCCGGGGACAGGTAAGGGCAGATTTTGGAGATGCTGCACAGATGAAAGTGACAGGACCTGGAAATGTTCTGAATATGGGGGGTAAATTAGAGGGCAGAATCTAAGGTGATGCTAAGACAATGTGCCTGAGGGGAGGGCCAAATAAAGAGTTATTAACAGTTAGGACCTGGAAATGTTCTGAATATGGGGGGTAAATTAGAGGGCAGAATCTAAGGTGATGCTAAGACAATGTGCCTGAGGGGAGGGCCAAATAAAGAGTTATTAACAGTTAGGAATATGTCGGGGAGATTTGGAAGTTGGCTGGCAAGTAGCATGAAACCTTATCCAGGACTGAGGGGGACAGGTCAAGGGTGGGCAGATAGCGTCATATACATAGACATGGTACTGTAAACCAAAGGGGAATATGATACTACTGAGTGAGGACTGACCCTTGGGGAACACCAACAGGGAAAAGAGGAGGAACTACTATCGAAAGAAACTTAAAAAGGAGCGGTCATACAGGTAGGAAGCAAATGAGGAGAGAGCAGTGTCACTGATACCAGTGGAGTTCATGATTTGTATTAGAAGGGGGTGATCAACAGTGTCAAAAACTTGAAAGATCTAGGAGGAAGGAAGGAAATTGTGCATTGTGACTTAGCTCTGAGGAGGTCATTTTAGTAAGGGCTGTTTCAGTGGAATGGGCAGCTCAAAATACAGTTTGAAGGGGCTCAAGTAGTGCATTGGCGTTCAGATTGCCAGTGTGTCATTTATAGACAAGGTAATCAAGAAGTTTGAAATATATGGAAGAAGGGAGTTAGGTCAGCACTACTAGGATGGTATTCTCCACTAGGAAGTAGGGAGGAGTTTATTGAGGGTTTCTTTAGGATAAAGAGAAAAACAGTATGTTTGAAGGTTCGGGGAAAGAAACCAGTAAAAAGAGAGAAGTTGAATAGTTCAATTACTGTAAGGCCAGGGTGGTCACAGACCGATAATGCTATCCTTTACTTGATAGCATTAGCAGGTTGGGACCTCTACTTCAGTAGCAGCTTATATTGGTTAGGCCAAAATGCAGCCTAGACTGCTGATTGGATAAAGAAGGAATCACACAATGGAGCAGATATCTCTCTGATTAGTGTGTTCTTTCTGACATTGGCAGAATATGGGTACTGCTACAGAGCCGGGTTTGCTCTTTCTTCCAAGATTAGTACTGATATAGAGGGTTACAGGATTATAGAATATCATTTTATAGATAACAATATGCATATTTAGGGCTACAGACATTTAGGGCTACAGTCTCTGGTACACCAGACTCTGTTACCTCCCACTACCGTGTCCCCACCCGATGTATTTTTAGATCATCAAATTTGACTACCCCAATTTTATTGAGGCACAGTAATTCCTGCCCGATTCTCCCCCTCTCACGGTTCTATCTTCTCCCACCTGACAATAATCTGATCTGTTGACAATATTACAGGGAGGGGACAAGGCTCTTCCGGGCTACTTTGACATTTATCCATGTAGAGGAGGATAAAACGGCCCAGCCTGAATAGTCAGGACTGTGGACCCATTTTGGTTGTTATCTTAGTAACTACTCTTCCTCTCACGGATGGCTGTTTTTTAGGAGTCTTGTGGCCAGGTCAAGCACCTGGAAATGGCTTCTTACCAACTATTTGTATACGCGGAATACCTCTGCTTTCTAGTGATGCTTTGTTGACCTTTTCTTGTTGGACACGACACAGTATACCATTTTGTACAATTTTATACTCTGTTTCTTGCACTGGTATATATTTTTTTATATTTTGTACGCTTTTATACTTTGTTTTGTCAATTTTCCAATGTCTTGGATATGTCCCCCCCCCCCCTTTTTCCCCCCTCCCCCCCCCCCCCCCCTTTTCTACCCCTTCCCCCCTCCCCGATTGTTGTAAAACCTTTAAAAATAAAAAATGTTATAAAAAAAAGACATTTAGGGCTCTATTTATAAAACAGGGAATCAGACATTCCCTCATGAAAATCTTCCAGGTCTATGTTTGAGGGAATGTCAGATTCTGTTTTTTATAAATAGAGCCCCTAATGTTTTTTTCCCTAATTACAATTGTTGTATTTCTGCTTCCAAAATTTCCCTTGAGTTCATCTTAAAAATGTAAATGTACTTTTTAAAAATTAAACAAAATTATACCAAATAAATATTGTATCTTTACTAATTTTAATTTTTTTTTTAACTGCTGTCAACATCAGCTTTACTGTTCTCTTCATTTTAACAAACTTACTTCTTTATGTCCAGTAAGACAGTGATCCCCAACCTTTTGGAGCTTGCAGACCACTAATTTCATGGACTCCAGGCCACGCATGTGCGGGGAGCCATGTGTCACTCAAAGGGGATAAAACTTTCCCCAGAGTGACGTCATGATGGCGGAACCTGCCAACTCTCCCATCGCAGGTTTGAGCCCGTGTCTCTGGACACAACCTGCCCACCGACCTGAGCCTACGAGGCATACAGGAGACGTGGTGGGGGCCACGGACCGGGGGTTGGGGACCCCAGCAGTAAGTAGAGCTTACTCCAGACCCTTAACATTATTGTTTAGTAGGAGAAAGAATACAATGTTGGTTAGTGGGAGAAGGACTGCCCACTTGCATTGGTGGTTATTGGTAAGAATACCCCCCTAAAGATAGCTATATAGATAATTGGATATAGATAAATAGTAGGTATTATTCAAAAAGACAACGAGAGACAGCCCTGGGGCTACTATGCTGGCTATTGTGGATAATGTGAAACTATTCAAGAGTGGGAGGTCAATTTATTAAAGTTTTCAGGAGACCCTTGCATTCTCTGAAACAACCTTGTTTAAGAAAATTTGCTAAGGTTTTACCTCTATAGTGCAGAAGGAGGGTTTATATCACACAAATGGATGAAGAAAGTATGCTGAACATGTGAACACTATTGAAATCAATAAACGCATTTACCTGCGTTTTTCTGCGTTTTATCAGCGTTTTCATGCATTTTCATTTTTTAAACATTGCAGGGAGCATTATAGAAAACATTTTTTCAAGCAAACATCCTGGTGTAGATTAGCCTATTAGAATGCATGGGGATTTCAAACATGGGCTTTTAAAGCCTCAGGTTAAACTCTGGGGAAAACCTTTCTGTAGACTAAAGCTGCGTACACACTTCCAATTTTTATCGTTGGAAATGAACGACGAACGACCGATTGGCCAAAAATCGTTCGTAAAAAAAGTAACCAACGACGCCGACGAATGAGGATAGTCGTTGGAAATGAACGACTGGACCAGCGGATCGGATTGGACGACGGTCGTTGACCATCTATCGTGTGTACGGTTGTTCAGTGATCGTGCATGTTCTGAGCATGCGCGCTGAACGAACGTTCGCTCACTTCCTGTGGTGCACGTCACTTCCTGTATCGTTCAAACGATCGCATCTATCGTGTGTACAATATCTTTGAACGATCATGTCGTTATCTGTAGGTACAGGATCGGTGCCATACGATCGTTCGCAGATATTGTGCAGGATCGTTCGTCGTTCGTTTACCAACGATAAAAATTGGAAGTGTGTACGCAGCTTAAGCCTAACTAAGCTGCTGTTCCTTTCTGTTAGCATTTTCACAAAGCCATCCTTTGAATAAACCACTATCTAGTTTAACAATATAAGAATGAACATAAATCCTTCCAATTGCCACATATTTACATTCAGCTTTAATAAAGAATATTGCTCCCACAACATTCTTCAAAAAAAAAACTCTGACCAAACACCAGGTAAAGGAGGCCATATGTGCTGTTTTGTTAATCTATTTAAGCAAAATCTTCCCCATACTCTAAACATGCTTTTATTATTGCTTACTTTTTCATTGGAGACATTTCCATCACTTTCTGTCCCAATGACTGCACAGAAAAAGGAAAACAGACAGGGGTAAAGATCTGTTCTCAATTATCCTCATTCAACCAAAAACAAAGTATGTTTTTTCCTACATTTGTATTTTAAAGAGATTACAGTATTAGAATAAGAAAATATTACAGTAGATAGAAAATCTTGCTGCCTGACCTGATATATTGGAGTAACAATGATTTATTGAATGGTAAAACATTCAGAAAAACAGGCCATTGCTTTCATTCAAATCACTCTACAGCATGCTGACAAAAGACAGGTTTTTCTACATAAGACTTTGGTAAACAATCTGTAAGACTTTATACACTTTTTGTTTTTATGTACATGAAATGTTTTTAACTTAAACTGAAAGTAGAACTGGGCATTGGTGTCTTTTTTTGCAAGTAGCAATATTTTTCATAAAACCAATAAGGATATGCAAACCACAGCTAAGGTTTCCATTTCTGTCTTAGAAAAAGTATCAAACTTACTATGTCTGTTTTGTTTCAGGTTTGTGAAGAACATTATTGTTAGGGCCCAACTTCCCCAGCCAACTCTTTAAAAAACGGGCCAGCTGACAGCCAGAGGCGCAAACTGCAAACCTTATATCTGTTCAGTGCCTGGTTCTAGTAAATGAAAAGTAAACACCGCTGTTCTATTGTTTTTATGGCATCTAAAAGGCATCTAATGTTGAACTGATAGAAACAGTTACCAAAAATGAAGTATGCGTGGATAGCCCTCTACTTATGGCTACCCTTCCTCCATCACATTAGATGCATTCATGTATGCAATGTGTTTTGGCATCAAAATCAGAAAACAACATTATTCAGAACACTTCCTGTCTTAACCTCCTGCAGGTTTACGAATTGTGTGCCATAGATGAAATCCTTCATGGGCCCAACAGCTAAATTCAGATGGTGCTAAATCTGGGCTGTAACTTGAAAGTGTACCATTTATTATTATTATTATTATTATTATTATTATTAATAATAATAATAATAAAAAACAGTATTATATAGCGCTATATTATTAAACAGGATGTATATAGCCCCAACATATTACACAGCGCTGTACATTAAATACTGTACCTTGGCACCTACAATTTTTTACACTTTTTATTTAAAAACTAAATTATAGTAGGAAAAATTGTAACAATGAGATGATTTACTTTTGATAAGGTAACAATAAAAAATGACAAAACATCCAGTGACTGTGTGTGTTAAATGCACCCAAACCATACCTGTGGTTTTTGAGTAGGAAGAGAGAGAAAGGTAAGACTGATAGCTGTCCCCACATGGCTACTCTGACTCATACATCTCTGTTGGAGGAGTTCTGCATGTAATCAGCTCAGTACCGGAAAGTAGGCATTATAAAATTGACAGCACAGTACACAGAGTGAAGTGGTATGAAGTTTTTTTACTGTACAGCACAGTGTGAAGAGTAAACTAGTGTTCAGTACAGAGTGTACAGCACAGTGCGCAGACAAAAGTGATGTGACGGATGCAAGGCGCAGCATGCAGAATGGAGATGAGGATATATAGAACTTAAATCAGAGTGTTCATAGTGGAGCTATGCAGAGAACTGAATGTACATAACAAAGTATAGAGTGGACCCATATGGGGATTTTAATGCAGAAGTATAATTCTGGCCTAACAGTGGATGTTGCAATTACCGACACAAGTACTAATTTTGGAAGCACACTGTATTGTTATATTATAGTTATGTATTGCAATATATATTAGGACTTATGACTTAGTATAACGTGTGCGCATGCCTGGAGGCTTTACTCTTTGCATGACATTTAATATCTCTATCTCTGTTAAAGTGCACCAGTCATAACACTGAAGATTTGAGATAGAGATTAGCAGGAAGTGCTGGAACTGTATGCCACAAGAATTATGCTCATGAAAAATGCTTTCCAATATTTATATGAACCTGTTAAGATGGAAATCTTCCATTGCTCCCATGCTTTGAAATATGCAGGATTCAGGTGTGCTTTTTGCAGGCAGTGGGCCTGATTTATTAAAGCTCTTGAAGACTGGAGAGGATACACTTTCCTCTGTGAAGCTGGGCAATCTAGTAAACCTGGAATGGATCTGGTCCAAGATTGCGAAAACTTTCTAACAAATAGCAATTTACTTTTAAGAAATCCATTTTAGGTGTGCTTCACCAATAAAAGTGTATCTTCCCCAGTAACTCAACCCACACGCATGCTATTGTATAAAAATGCCCAGTTGGCCTTATCTTGCCTTGTAATGTAATTCAAATGATACAAGCATTTCTGCTCTTGTATTTGTGTCTCTTATCTATTCTGACCCTACTATTTTATTACAAATCATTTCTGTAACTTTGCATTTTACAATGATTCAATCCAAAGCACTGCTTCAAATACTTTGATAAAAGAATATGCACTTGTAAGGGTACATAGGTATATCTCATGTGATATAAATTCAGGAAGTGGTCAGGAGGAATGAAATGATGAGTATGGACTTCCTATTTCACATCCTGATTCAGCAATTTTCTGTTCAGAAATGAGTAGTTATAACGCTTAGGAGTCATCCAAACATGTTGACACAATGCTGTTTTACCATGTGCACATTCTGTGTTACTGCTACCAGCACTATTGCTAGACCATCGGACTGGAGTAAAGGTTAAAGTATGTGTGAATGACGGTTCTAAATGAATGACATGTTACTAAATGACTTTACTTACTTTACTGTTGCAAAAATCATTTTTTTTATTCTGAGCTTTTGTCAATGTCATCAGTTTTAGATCAGTTTGAGATGCTTCTAAGCAGGGCCAGATTTCCATCCAGGCTATCTAGGTCATTGCTTATGCACCACAGCAGGCTGGGGCAGCACCTAGCATCCCAGACATGGACTTTGGAAATAAAAGTCCCTCAGCACTGAAATACTTTTCTTTTAAAGCAACCAGCTGGCACCTGCTGAAGGTCAGGCAAAGCGATCTCCTGCCTGACAATTAGATCATAGTTCTGGCAGTGCAGGAGAGATGGTGCTGCGCTACCAGAATTGAAGGTAAAGGTAAATATTCAAAAAAAGATATTTTTTTTCTCTGGTATCTTATTACTAGAGTTTATTTAACCCTTTCTGGGAATGGCTAACGGCTAGTATGTACCCTTCTATTCATTCCGCAGGGTAAAAAGGACAGATAGCTGGGGGACCCCTTATTCATGGTGGCTTTCAGATTCAAAAAGGCTCCCTGCCCCAAAGGATGAGGCCCTCCTGTCATTGTTCAGCCAATCCAGCAAGGGGGCAGTCAAGGATAGGAATAGTTTCGTGTTTAAAATTTGGTTGAATGATTGGAAACATGACATCAAAACTACAAGTGTTGGAATAAAAAAATGCAGTTCCTTTTTCATTTAATGTCAGGCGGTTTATTATCAGCTTTTGGAATAATCATTGCTAGAGTATCAGAATGACTGCAGAATAGGATTTTTTTTCAGTTAAAGACAATTTTCCAGTTATGCAAAGTTATGCAAACAAGGACCTTCAGAAACATCTTTCAGGAAACAGGGCACAATAAATCATGACATATATGTAGCCCCCTGTCCATAGCATCAGTACAGCACATTTGTCCACCCTTTAGCGTTATTTATTGATCCTGCCAGTAGATATAGGATATCTATCAGAACCCAGGATAAAAACATAGATCACACATGGCAAGGCACAAATTGTGATAGTTTGTCTAATCATGCTTTATAATTTTGTACTCATACATAAGACAAGACAACAAATACAGACTAGGTCATTATTTTTGCTTTTCGTATGTTTTTATCTTTTCGTTATCATTCATAAGGTAGCACAATATTTTAAAAAGTCAGAGTTGTATGGTAACATCTAATAAGTTCACTGATATATAAACCATGATATACTGGCATCGGTACCAGGGGGTTACCAGATATAAGTGGACCGTCCTAGAAAGAAAAAACATTGGCCCAGAAATGCGTTATCCAGAATGGTCGCACTGTAGCTTGAAATGCAACTGGCATCCAGTCAACAATTCCTTTAGAGCTACAACCCTGAGGTTTGGGTAGAGAGAAACTGGTCAGTTCAAAGGCAGGCAATTCCCTAAGGAAACAACACCAGCAGCCTTGGTACAGAGAAGTAGGGAGTGTGAGGGAAGAGGGGTAGAGGAGAGAACACAGGGAGAAGACAGAGGGAAGTAGAAGGGAAGGAGAGAGATATTGGGGGGGGGGGTAGGTATAATTGAGAGAGAGAGGGGAAGAATTAGGGTGAGAGAGAACAGAGAGGGAAAGAGAAGGTGAGAGAGAGAGGGAGGTGCAAGGTGAGAGAGACCAGAGAAGGATAGAGAGAGAGAGAGGGAAAAAAGAGAGGGGGTAGGAAAGAGACATACAAAGGGGGAGAAGGAGAGGGGGGGGGGGGAGGGAGAGAGAAGGAAGCAAGAGATCAGGGAGAGGGAAACAGAGGAGAAAGGAGAAAGGAAAGAGAGGAGAGAGAGGGTAAAAACATGAGAGAGAGGAAGGGAGAAGAGAAATAGAAGACAGTGACAGATGAAGAGAGGGATAAATAGAGGGAGAGGGGGAGAGAGAAAATGGAAAGGGGGGGGGGGATTGAAGGGAATAGAGAGAGGGAGAAGGTGAAAGACAGAATGAAAGACAGAAAGGAGGAAGTGAGGGAGACAAATAAAGTGAGGGAGGGAAGAGAGGGGTGAGAGGAAGAAAAAGAGAAAGAACATAGAGGGAGGATATTGGAAAGAGAAGTAGAGCGGGGGAAAAGAGAGAAGGAAGAGGGGGGATAAAAGGGAAAAACAGAGGAGAGAGTGGATAGGTAGAAGGATGGAGAAAGAATAAAGACACAAAGGATGAGTAAAAAGAGGAGAGAGAGTGAATGGAAGAGAGATAGAGAGAGGTAGGGACAGAGCAGAGAGAGAAGAGAGATGGAGAGAATGAGGGGGTCAGAGAGGAATGTAGAGAGAGTAGGGTAAAGGGAGGGAGAATAGAAAGAAGAAAGAAGAGTGATACCCTGCACACTCTTTGCACTGTATGTGATCTCTGTATAAACACTTTCACTCTGTGCTACTTGGTATGTAGAGATTTGACCAGAAGCAGGTTCCAGTTCCACATTGAGATGTTGTATTGCCATGGCCTAGGTGGCCTTGTGGGAAATCTGGCCATGGTTATTGGTGATTATAAAGCTGCCAATCAAATCTAGAGGACTCCTGGATTAGCCATGACCAGGGTAAATGCATTACGATGGAAGGTGCACACTTCTTGTACGAAGCTGGGATGTACAGTGCATTGCCTGCGGCTGCTGGGACTGAATGATTGGCCAAGGATTGAAAGCAGAAGACGAATTAATGATGGAACTGGGACAGGTGAGTGTATTTAATAAATTACTATCAGGCAGGTAAGATTATTTTCTTGCAGCATGGACATTGTAATAAAGGGCCTGCCTGGCCGCAGTTTCTTTTTTTTTTTTTAGAAGTTCCTATAGAGGGCCATTTCAGACTTGTGGGTGACTGAAGTTTCCACCACAAGCTCCACCACACTCCCAATCAGTTGTATAGGAGCAGTTGGGAACCATTTTGTGCCCACATTCGTATGCAGCTGAGGTTGTGGTGCAGTTCCTGAAAGCAACAAGTTACTTCTGGATGTGCGGTTGCTTTTCTCCCTCTGGAAGAACAACAGCATCTCAACGTCACAACAAACGCTGGGGTTAACAGCAAAGTAGTTGAAGAGAAGGAACCCTGCGAGGGGCTTTAGGCGGTGTTCAGTCAGCGGTGGGGTCATGGTTACCGCTTCCTCACACTGCCTTGGGGGAGACACTACATACAGAATAAATGAGCCCATAAATGAATGAGAGTGGCAGAGTTCAGTACCAATCACTGCTGCCAATTCTACATTACCAGCACTGCGGTGTGGGTGACTGGCAAGGTGCCAGCTGCCAGGAGACGTGTGACATTAGCTCCTGCAGCAGCTCTGAGCCCAGCCTTAGTCTTTGGGTTTGGATGATGAGCATGGTGCAATTTTAGGTTCCTGTCATGAGCAATACAAAGAAGTAGGTGTGTGCTTAGAGTTCATTACACAAATTTATTGATATTGTACACAATACTATTCAGTCCCTTGCAGAGCAATGCTTCCAGCAGGCCATGCAGGTGATATAAATAGAAGGCAGGCTCCTGAGGCAGCAAGGCCTCCCCTCCCATGAAGGCAGCACCCAGCCATCAGAGCTGACACCAGCACAGCTTCATTATTATTATTACAAAGACAGAAAATACAGAAAGTGCAGCTGGGTCCCTCCTCTTCCTGCTCCTCCTTCCCTCAGAGGAGTCAGAGACCTGACAGCTGCATGTAAGGCTGCAGAGCCCGGCTCATCATACACAATGGCTGAGCACAGCTCGTCCCAGCACGGAGCGGACGATCACTTGGACGATGCCGAGCTGGCACTGGTGGGCATCAACATGCTGCTCAACAATGGCTTCAGGGAGTCGGATCAGCTATTCAGAAAATACAGGTGAGCCGCACCGATCGGTATGTGCAGGGTGGCAGTGCGGATGCTGTGATGTATACATCCTGCAATGCCAGGACTTGGGCTGTACCAACCTGTGCCCCATCACTGTGCCAGGGAGCTCTGTATATTATCACTGTGCCAGGCAGCTCTATATAACCATCACTATGCCAGGGATCTCTATATACCATCACTATGCCAGGGATCTCTATATACCATCACTGTGCCAGGGAGCTCTATATAACCATAACTGTGCCAGGTATCTCTATATACAATCACTGTGCCAGGGAGCTCTATATAACCATCACTGTGCCAAGGATCTCTATATACAGTCACTGTGCCAGGGAGCTCCATATAACCATCACTGTGCCAGGGATCTCTATATACCATCACTGTGCCAGGGAGCTCTATATAACCATCACTGTGCCAGGGATCTCTATATACAATCACTGTGCCAGGGAGCTCTATATAACCATCACTAGGGAGCTCTATATAACCATCACTGTGCCAGGGAGCTCTATATAACCATCACTGTGCCAGGGATCTCTATATACAATCACTGTGCCAGGGAGCTCCATATAACCATCACTGTGCCAGGGAGCTCCATATAACCATCACTGTGCCAGGGAGCTCTATATAACCATCACTGTATATACCCATCACTATGCCAGGGAGCTCTGTATACCCATCACCATGCCAGGGAGCTCTGTATACTCATCACTGTGTCAGGCAGCATTGCAGGGTGCCCATTGGTGAGGACACAGAGACTCTTAGTGTTACATTGTTTTATTAGTATCCCAGCCTTTGTCCTGTCTCAGTCATCACACTCATCTATGCCAATACACAAGGTCAAATCAAGTTTTAAATCCTAATAATCACTGTGCCAGTTAGAATGCCATGGGTAGATCACTGCACCATGCATTTGCCCAAGTCAAATTCTCCATCAGCCTTTATGGGTGTCAATGGGCAATCCATGTGCCATGTAAGATCTGGGTTCAGTCCCTTGTGTGGGTATGTATTACTCAGGATTTCTGGAAGTCATTGTATATGATTGTGGTGTAATCATTATGAGCACATTGTATTGGCACATCACTGATGATAGGGAAATGCTTTCCAGCCTTGGTCCTGCACAGATTCTTTCTATGAACATTGTAATAAAATAATGTACGTTATTGATTTCCAGCAAATGAATGTTCTTGTCAAAGTATATCACAATCTACGATACCATCTATACCATTGTATGCCAACTGACTGCCAGTTTTGTGCATGGTTGTTCTCCTTCTTGCCACATTCATACATGCAATTTTACATGAACGATATTCACCCAATTAAATCCACCCAGCTTGATCACTCGCCACATCCGAGAATCATTGCTGATCATCATTTTAATACCATTGTCCAGGTTTTGAATGAATGAAGTCAGGATTAGTTTCTTTTGAATGACATTGATCTGGCCTCTGTATTGGTCATAATGGTTCCAGCAAGGACTTAGCAGCCAATTGCTGACTTTTTCTGAATTTTTCTGGTCTTTAGATCAAAGAGTTACTAAAATTGTAAATATTTTCCTGTGACAGGAAGAATCATGCAAATGTTTTCTAAACTGCTTCTTGTACCACTCTCAAACATATTCAATATTCTCAGTTGAATCTATAAATGCTGCAGTTTAGCTGCTGATTTCTTCATATTTCTATCAATAAGTACATTTTAAAGCAGATCTCCAGCCAAATAACACTATGTAATGAATTTTTGTTGATAAAGATAAAGAAAAATATTTGTTTTGGTTGAATATTCATCCTAAATTTAGATATCCCCCTCCCATTGGTACTTTTTACTGGACGACCTCGGTCTAAAGGCCAGCATTATTTAATTTGCTTCTTATAAGCCCAGGTTGCCCTGCACCCTCCTGCAGCCTGTGATTGGACCGAATACAGGGAAGCAGCACAGTGATGACCACCCCTGCCTGTGATTGGGCTGTACAGGGAGGAGCAGCGCTGTGATGATCTCATCTCTTTGTGATTGTGCTTCTTCCTCCTATCAGCATACTTTGTTATCGGTACATGAGCTGATTGGCTTTTTCTGCTGCCTCTTTATCTCATACATGAGCTCTGCTGTACTGAGGGTAGCCCCAGGTCAAATTATGGTATATATATATATATATATATATATATATTGCATTTACCAAATTTATTTAATGGTGTAATATTGATTACATAACTACTTTAATTTGATTTTCTTCTTTGTGCCTACAGTTCAGCTTTGAGCCTTCCTTAACACCTTGCAGTTCTGTTGTAGTGTTACCTCATTTACATTAATGTAAAATGTTTCACACAAAATGTATGTAGCTTTCAGGCAACTAATTTATTTTGAATGGGCTGCTAACACAAAGTAACAGTCCCATAAAGATATATCAACCTTTTTTTTAACACAACACAACACCTATGTTCCCTGATACTGTAGTTTTGTATTGATGCACCTTTCTAAATGAATGGTACCACAACCCAAAAGACCGGTACTACAATACACAATGTGGCTTTCCTTAGCCAATGCAGAGGTCTAAAAGGGGAAACCAGACTGTCACACTGACCAACTGGCTTAGAGACATTGTGAATTGATGTCCCAGAACAAATCAGCAGATCAATATATTTTGAATACTTGTTCTAAGTTAGAAAATACTGAAACAAAAGCCAGCCAGACTATTAGCATTTGTTTTAATGGTAACCTACATATTTTTCTACAAAAATGTTAATTGGACCATCTGCCTACCCAAACCTACTGTGACTGCTATTAGAAATGCCATCATCAGAAAGCCACTTTCCTTCCCGTTTTATTCACACATTAGCCATGTGACAGGCTGCTGATATACAAGCCCCATGGGTGTTGTCTGATGTCACACAGCTCATATTAGCTGATTGCACAGAAGGCTTGGACATGTAAGTATAATGGGAACATTTTACAATGAAATCTGGCACGGCTTGAACCATTAGAGTAAGAGCTGCACTGCAAGTCACTATAGGATGGTCCAATTGTGCTTGCATTTCTAACCTTTGTCTGATGTCTATAGTTCTGTTTAGATTATAAGAGGTGTGAGAAAAGACTTTACTTTATGGAGATTGATCCAAAACTGGCTAATCTCAGAAGAAACCCTAACAAAACAAAGTATTCTATAATGACTGCTTTTACACCTATCAGTTTGGATTGTCTACAGGTTGCCCTATTCATGTGATCATAGCCCCCATATTTATGGACAGGTGCCCGTGACCAGCTTCAGATGATATATATGATCGCCTCTAACTGCTATTTGTTGTTGATGAGCTGAATGATCTGTTAATACCCTTCATCTCTCCAAAATCCATAATAACACAATTATCCATGGGATTGTCCTCTGGAACACTTGTTTGATTAGTGTGTTTTTGCAGTAAATAATTGCATGGCATGAATTTTCCTTATTGTATATTTCCATATAGTCAGTCCTGGAAATAATCATTGAGTCAAGTGGCCAGTGTTCCTAAACAAGTTTTCCACATAACATACTTGAGCTTTTAAACCCTTATGGAATACATTTTTTCTTGATTACAAATAAATAGTTGTTGGCAGTAGATTGTTGAGCTCTAGAACTAGGCAAGTATTTTGCATCCTGCAGAAATATCCCACTTTTCATGCTATGGCTCAGGATCTCATACATGAGGACCATTAGATCCTTGTCCTTGCGCACCAATTATTTTAATCATAATCCCCTTTATCTTTGCCATCCAATCTTCTTAACACCTGACTAATTCATCCACAGCTCGGTTCAGACACATTACACATCTTCTATTGACGCCTTTGGCCAGACCCTCCTTTGATGCTGTACACATTCTGTTCAGTGTAGCTTTTGGCAAACCAGCATTTGTTTTTATCTGGAAAAAAAAATGTTACAATGCACTGTAACATGTTATTCTAGACACGGAAGGGAACATGCACGTATTAAACAACTGAGATAAAGAAAGGTTTATTATTTAACTGGCATTTTTCTGGTGGGTTGGAAACATTTGAACATGGGCTGCAGCCAACAAGCATATAGAACAAATAAGGAAGCCAATAATTTAACTAGGAAAGGCAGTAATCTGTCCATAGTGATGGAAAATCTGTTGTACAACAAGTGGATTTTAGTGTGATTATAATGAATAAATAATTATAGTTATAAGACCCATTGGTGGTGTATTATTGTAGACAGTCACTGTTTTCTGCTGAAAAACATGTGCTGAAAAATGCAGGTTATAATTATTTGCATATCCTACATCTGATACTTTGGGCCTGATTTATTAAAACTCTCCAAGGCTGGGGCGGACACACTTTTATCAGTGAAACTGGGTGATTTCAGCAAACCTGGAATGGATGTGGTCCACGATTGAAAACATTTGCTAACAAATAGCAAATTACTTGTAAGAAATCCATGCCAAGTTTGCTGGATCACCCAGCTTGATTTTGGAAAGTGTATCCTCTCCAGCCTTGGAGGGCTTTAATAAATCAGGCCCTTCAATGCTCTCTGAGTCACTGACCCAAAACAAGTGCAGGCAACTATCATGTACGGAAGGGGGTAGTGATAGAAACCCACATATTTATCGAATAACAGGTGTATTTATTTGACAGGTTGCTTGATTTATTTTATGAAACTTCCTTATTCTAAATGAATTCGTAAGGGCTAAACTCAATATAAGGCAAGCTGAGGGTTAAAAAGAAGTCACTGGTGTTGCTTGTGGGCTTCCTGCAGCTGGCATGCCTTGCTCTGCATTGTGAGGTGGTCCTTGGTAGAGGAAGGCTTTCCTTCTTATTATTAGAGCCTCCAGCAAGGAGAACAGTGAGCAGCACAGAAGTAACACCACCAAATCTCACTCTGATCTTTACTATGAGCCTGTAGGCAAAGGAGTGCCTAGGCACCCTCACATACTAGAAACGGCGCTGCTATTTTAGGAGGAATTTAGGATAAAAGTGAAATATTTCTGGGAACTAAATACCATTTCTAAATGTTGCCTACAATATAGCAAATCTTGACTTTGGGTTAATACACTGAGTAGCTCGGCAACATTTTACAGGTATTCATTACCCCTCCCAGAGATCACAGGACTAGCCCTGACTATGTGCCTGATTTATTAAAGCTCTCCAAGGCTGGAGAGGATACACTTTCATCAGTGAAGCTGGGTGATCCAGCAAACCTGGAATGGATTTTTTCAAAGTCATTTTCTCTTTGTTAGCAAATGTTTAAAATCCTGGACCAGATCCATTCTAGGTTTACTGGATCACCCAGCTTCACTATTGAAAGTGTATCCTCTTCAGCCTTGGAGAGCTTTAGTAAATTAGGCCCAATGTCTACTTTTCTCTCCAAAAGAATATCACTATTTTTGATCAGGAATTATCCAAAACCAGCATGAAAGTACTATAATATGGGTTTAGAGATGACTCAATTTTGATGACACACAACCGATAATGCGTGAAAATGCAAAGCACAATAATAACTTATAATTCCAGCCAAAATAGTTTCTCTAGTTTTGTATAAGGTGAGAAAGAATAAGATCTGGTGTATTTATAGTTATTTTTATCCTTCCTAAAGGGTAAATCTACCCTATTTGCCACGAGAAGTGACAGAAAGTGAGGAGTGATCTAAGATTTCTGCAGAACAAAAACAGAGAGAATCTTACAGTACGACACTTGTTTGTTGCAAATAATGTATTTTGCCATGACTTCATGGAGGTTTACGGTCACTTTATGATACATATCAAATTTGTAAGGTCAAGGTAAGTCTTCCTGCAGGGAACATATAATGCAATAAAGACCAGATGAAGGTTTTAAACTTTACACATTCTGAGCAAAAAAAGAAAAAATGGCTGAAGGTTTGTGTAACAATCTCTGAATAAGGTGAAGCTTTGTAAAAAGTCCCCAGGGAGAAAGGTTGACGACTCTTGATAGAGTGCAAATAATTCCTAATGACCTTTTATGTTTTTGCTAGGATTATATTGGAATAAAGCCAGGCTAACATGTCTACTGTTATATAAAATGAAAACAAGAAATCATGTTTATGATCAGCAAATTTCTGCTAACTAATAGACAACTCTCAGCCGTTGGGTGCCACCTCATCTGCTCAACTGATAGAATTTAGGTCATTCTGTGAATGCTCATTATGCAGCTTGTTTTCATATATAGTGCAGAGGTAAGTTGAGTGGCGTGTAAGCCTTGATGCTTTTTTTCATACAGGAAAAGGAAAAAATGTTGAAAGATTTTTTTTTTGTGCATGTTGCTTTAGTGTCTTTTTTTTCTGTTGTTTATTCATCACAAGTCACCACAGGTTCCTTATCATAGGCGTATCATACTCCTAGGTAAACTACTCTATTTTTATATTATTTTTGCTAGGCCCATACTACTTTTTGTGCAGTTATTATGTGGTTAGCAGTGGGTGTGTTTGTTGCGTGGTGAGTATTAGGCCTATTAGTTGTATAGGAAAACGAACATGAACACATACCTCAACACTGGGACCTGTTGCCTCCATACGTAAAGACCTACAAGTCTCTTGAAGTTGGACCTCTACACATTTTTTAAGTATTTATAAAATACCTTATAAGAGTAGTCAAACTGAAAATTGCCTTTATTCATAAATGCTAAAATTTTTATATTTAAGGTCTTGCATACCTTGATAGAATACTTCTTCGATTATGCGGTCACATATTTACTCTTTTACCTTTGACATTATGGTAATCATGTGCTTATCATTGTTTTTGTTTTATTTATTTTTAT
This sequence comes from Pyxicephalus adspersus, assembly GCF_032062135.1. Taxonomy (NCBI): domain Eukaryota; kingdom Metazoa; phylum Chordata; class Amphibia; order Anura; family Pyxicephalidae; genus Pyxicephalus; species Pyxicephalus adspersus. The sequence goes on along the minus strand of NC_092862.1, from coordinate 44,238,943 downwards.
CATTGTTTGACATAATAGGACCAAACTCATCTGAGCAATGACTCCATTGCTTGTGATAATTCCTGGCTAGTGGTTTATTATTCATTCAACACCTTTTTTCAGTAGGAGTGATGTAAGAATGGAGAATTGTACACTGTTTGTTCTAGATTTTGTCATTTTTTACACTTTTTTTTACAAGTTATAGTGTGATTTTACAAGTTAGTGCTAGCTGGCAGATTAGATCATGTGAAGATGTTCCATGTTTTTGACCAAGCTAAGAGAATATCACAAGGAATACAAGTATGACACCTGGGGATAGTGGCTTGTAATCCAGAACTAAAAACATTTTTTTGTTTTGGATAGGGTGGAAAAGGGTTTGATCTCCGATCAGGCTGTCTGCGTCTACCCTGGAATTTGTCCAAGTCATCATTGTTAGGGCAGGTTCAGACCTGCTTTGGGATTAGATGATCTCATGTGGCTCTTGGTGGCTGGCACATTGCACCTGGTACCATCTTCATATTTTAAACTTGGTAAAAGTGAGTGGTACTACTATCATTCACTTCCTCTAACATTTACTCCCTTTGGGGCTGCTGCTGCGAGAAGTTACATGTAGAGTCTCCCCAGAAGCAGTGGTTCCTTGGCATAAGGAAGTGGTAAATGCAACACAAATTTAATGCCCATGTAATACTAGCTTTACTATGACTCTAAGCAAGGGGAAAATCCAAATGCTTGAGTAGTCATCCATACAAGAAAAGTTAATGGAGACACTTTTTCATGTGATAGGTGTTTAGGAAAGGACTTCCATCTCTTCAGGGATTTGCTATCACTTCCTGTTGAGTTGTTTTGTAGTGCAGAAGGTAAAGAAAAACTTCCCTAATAGATTATATATATAGTAAATTATTCTGGTAGGAGTTTTACCCTTCTCTACTTTACCCAATATATACAATTTGCAGGTGGTTGGAAAGCATAGTGAACACTTCCAAAATTATTTTCTAAAGGTGATAATGATGTTTCTGCTGTTAAGAAGATGCACTGCCTGCCCCCCCAAAATTCTAAAGGCTGTGGGAACAGGGTTTTGATCTAGGGTTATTTCAGTTGGTCAAGTCTGGGTTCTGCTATGTTATGAGGTCAGTTTATTACCTGAATATACTGAATGACCATGGTTTTGACCACTGGGAATCTTCAGGATGTGCTGGAGAAGACTTTAAGCATCTGCCCAACTCTCCCATAATTAATACAAAATTTTGGCAAAAAAAAAAAAAAAATGCAACTCTGGATGTAATAAATGTTGCCCAAACATTTTGAAACAATACCACAGTGATTAGTGTATAATATACTTCTGTCTCCTGCACCCCACGCCATCTTCACTCTCTCCCAGAGTGCCTGGAGATTCCTCTTCTTTAGATTTCTTTGATACTTTACCTTGGTCCCTATGTCACTATAGGACAAGGTAGAGGTGTAGGGATTGGCAAGGAACACCAGGAATCTGACACAACTGGAGTTGTGCCAAAAGATATTCTGGGCATCATAGCCCTTGTAAATTGGCAGCACAGGGCAAACAGGTATAATTCTCACCCTTACAGGCACCTTCTTTGCTGATTGATTTCTTTTTTAATTTTTCAGGTCAGTTCATCTTAGATTCAGCTAAGTTATAGCTATAGATTTGCATTTAAAGGATTTGCATTACTTATTTACATAGCTGGTGTTAAAGCCTCCTGACACTTTCAGATTCCTGTTATATAGATCAATGGAAAATTACCCCAATGGGTCTCTAATAAATAGTAATAGTAAAGCCTTTACAATGTGTTTGAAAAGTTTTTCAGAAAAATATGAAAATGATTTTCATTTAATTTGCAGATATGATGAAAATAGCTAGCTGCTGCGAACTGTCAAAACAAAACCATGTCAAGTACTTGTATGCCAATACTTGATAAATTAATTGGAATTTTGGCAAATTTTGATAATTGCATTGATTTACTGAACTTCCATGTGAACTAACTTTATTTTTTACATGGCAAATGACAATTAGAATGTGATAATTAATTTTAGACTACAGAAATGTGTGCACCATTAGGTGAATTACATACTACTGTGTCCAGCTCTGTGTACTAACTCATTGTGTACTCTGTATAGTTGCGTGCAATGTCCAGCACTTTAAACACAGATTAACGTTCCCACAACCAGAGCAAACAAATGCAACCCAGCATAACACTGATGCAAACAGACTGGTTACCATTGTGCACATACAGGTAAAGTGTCTGAACAGGCATATAGTCACATGATGTAGACATGATCACATGATATAGACAATTCAGTATTTGTGTACGGGTATATATCATATGTGCCAGATTATGGTGGCTTCATGTTGTTGTTGTCTATTGTTTCTTTGGGTAGTATATGCAGTTTTTTTATTTTATTCCATGGTCAATGCCCTGAAAACCCAACCTGCAGCTTCAGCTTCATATGACAATAACTAACACTGTTTAGTATATCATCATGACATTTCATTAGAAGAGTAGGAATGTGAGAGGAATAAGATAGTTGGAGAATACTAGAAGACTTGACTTGATGGATGCTTTGCCCATTTACCGATGGCTGCTTTAAATCCGGTTAGGTTAGTTCTGCTGGGTGGTTTCCTGCTCAGGGAGTGTACATTCATGTTTTCTGCTTATTCTGACTGATGCATTTCAGTAATAGCTGTAGACAGTAGTAGTGTTTATTCATCCATGTGTACAGTGACATAAATGGGGGATTTGAACTTTTTACTAGTATTTGTGACCCCAGCCATGTATCCTTAGTTATGTCTGTTCTACCTGTATACAGTTCAAGAATCCACAAACTTGTGCAAATGTTTCACATTGCTAAATTGCTTTGTTTTCATTCTTAGATTTAATGGGTCTGATTTATGAAAGCTCTCGAAGGCTGGAGAGAATACACTTTCATCAGTAAACCTGTGTGATCCAGCAAACTTGGAATGGATCTGGTCCAGGATTCAAAACATTTGCAAGTAAATAGCAAATGACTTTGAAGGAATCCATTCCAGGTTTGCTGGATCACTCGGCTAAAATGCTATTTGTTTATCATTCCTAGATTTTAATGGGTCTGAAATATGAAAGCCCTCCAAGGCTCCAACTTTCATCTGTGAACCTGGGTGATCCAGCAAACTTGGAATGGATCTGGTCCAGGATTCAAAACATTTGCAAGCAAATAGCAAATGACCTATGAGGTTTGCTGGATAACTCAGCTTTACTGATGAAAGTGTATCCTCTCCAGTCATGGAGAGCTTTAATAAATCAGACCCAATGTGTGTTGGTTTTGCAAGTATTTCATATCCAGCAGTTAATTAGAGCAAGAATTGGCTTTCAGTTAATAAGTCCGGCTGTATGGATTCCTTGTACCATGACATTATTCACAAAACTCAAAAAATCAATTAGAGAGCTGCTATTAAACACTAGAAGTTGTGACTTTGCTGCATTATTGTATGTGTATGCAGGGGAAGGTGGTGATGCCCACTTAGGCTTCTGAGATTTCATAAATTATGTTGAACTATGTTGAATTATGTAGTGGTGAAAAGCTGATACTGCAGTAGGGGGCACTAGGGAGGAGGTCAGTACTGCAGCCTGCTTTCACCTCCAGGGAACTTTTTTTAGCTCTAAGAAAAGTACTAAACAGTTAGGTTAAGTTTTCTGCATGATTGCAAAGTTTTCCTTTTTGATTGACTGGGGTGTACCTGTACAAATAGAACAACTTTAATCTGGGTGTTTGTAGATGTTTAATCTTTGTTTCTGTACAAACAAAGGGTGACCTTTATAATAACCATTGGAAGAGCTAATTCAATAGCTAAAGGTGGCAGAATGCTGTGTTAGAAAACCAATTTCCTGCACAATTACTGAGCTTATGGCCATCATAATAGTTACAGTAATCATTCAGTATTACCAATAGAAGCTGTTACAGTGTAGTGGCATCTGTCGCTGCAAATATCAGGCTTGTTCTGTGACTCCATTGTGATTGAGCTGCAGTGTTTGGAAAAGGATTTCTGTAGTTTCCATGAAGTTTTCTAACCCCTGGCCAACACATAGTAATAGTCATAGTAAGTCATAGTAACGCCTTCCTTCTCTTTGCCCTAATAGTCTCCTTCCCTACCTTTCTATTTGCATATGTTTTATTTTTACTGCTGATTGTTCTTTTTTTACACAAATGTTTTCATTTGTATGTATTTATTTATTTTTGTCTTGTAGTGTTTTAATAAAATCTACAACTTTTTCTAAAAAAAACTTTATATATTTTATATCATGTATAAATTATCTTGTTATGCTTTGTACCCCCAACATAGATGTAATTAATGTGGAGAATCACATAATAAAATAATACCAGTATATTGTATGTGACACATATACCAGGGAGATTCATCTGCAGTAAATAGGGAATGTAAGATTCACTACTTTCTTAAAATACCCCTCCTTTTTTTCAAACTTCTAATAGTAAAAATTAGGAAAAATAAAATTTCCTTATGATAAAAACAATTTGCCTTACAATAATAAAGAAATGATTTTGATTTGTTTGCCCCCACACAATATTATAATTACTAGGCCTGCACATGACTTCTACTCTTGAAGCGGTTGCAAGCCATAATGAATAATGGATAGATTGCTGATTCTGGTTTGCTTTGGTTCCAATTTTCAGTGGAATTAACCAGAGGTCCCCAAGCTGTTTATGTGCAGTTCACGTTGACTCTAAGGACGTGAATTCTTTAGACAGAAATTATTCATATTTTCTGGAGGGGGGGGGGGGGTGCGTATATTCAGTGTTATTACAATGCATAACATAAATTCATAGGAATAATACTTATAGGAATAATATAGATTTAGGGCCATTTTAGACTTTGCTGTTGACTGCTGCATTCTTAACCACGCTCCCAACTGTCTGTATTTAACTGAATGGTATCAGTTGGTAACCATTATGTGCAGGCAGTTACAGCAGATTGCATTATAGTTTATGAAAATGAGAAAGCTGTTTCTGGCAGCCAGTTTTCTTTTCTTCTCTGGACAAAGAACTGACCACAACCGCAAGGGCAATACATGCAAAAGTGTTAACCTGCATTGTGATCTGCCACTTCTGGGCACAGAGCAGCAGATTGTGAAATGAGCCCTAAGCTATGGTAACTGAAAACATAAAAATTAACACAATTTTTGTATAACCTTATTTTATTAGATAAAGCCCTCTAAAATTTTTTGGTTGCACTTTCCGCCCACACTTATGTAAGAAAAGTGTAGTGTTGAAAGTTGCGGAAAGCTTCAAATCTTTCTGTATCTTTTAGTGCCTATTTAGATGTTTACAATGTGCTAACTTAAAGAAATGCACATATCATGTGTGCTTTGTTGTGATATTATTTTTTTTTGCACTTCATAGATCTAAATGGGCTTATTGTACTTTTTTAGTCCATTTAACCAAAGATGTGGTTTGCAGGGTTCGTTTGTTCATATTGTATCAGTGAACAGCAGTAGTGCACATGTTCTATTGGTCAATTCATGGGCAAGTTACATGCAACTATGGAATAATGTGTGATACAAATTGTCTGCTCTTCTGAGGCTCTGGACTACTATTGGAATATTTAATTTGTTATGGCTGGGTACTGTGTTTGATGATTCTCTCCTGCATTATTGAAAGGATTCTCCATTTCCAGCTGTTTCCCCCAGAGAAGTCTTTCAATTGAGGATCCTCTGTGACCTTTTTTTACCCCAGCAGAGTAGCAGTTGGTAGTAGGATCTCCTGGGGGACGTCTTCTGTCCATGCTTTGCCATCATGTTTGAACCCTGGAAAAGGGGAGGGTCCTTTTTTTTAGGAAGAAAGATCATTGAGCTCATAACTGGAGGGGGCCTGAAGCTGCTTATTACTTTTAGCCCAGCGACAGATTATTATTTTTACAAAGATAATTACAATGCTTGTCAATCAAAACGGAGCGGTAATGAGAAGTCTCAGAAAACTATCATTACTTCTGGCCTGATCAATGGCATTCCTTTCTAGAAGTGATTCTAAAACAGAAGTATATGGGATTGAGGTTGGTGTTAATTTTGACAAACCCCATCAGACACAAACTTGTCATAAACTAATTAGAGTATAGTTGTATGCTAACTGTAATACATTTTATTATTAATAAACAGGATTTATATAGCACCAACAAATTACACAGCGCTGTACATTAAGTAGGGGTTGCAAATGACAGACAAATACAGACAGTGACACAGGAGGTGGGGGACGTAACACACAATAGGAGGGGAGGTATGTAGTTGTAGGAAGTAGTGAGGGTTTTGGGGGACAGAAGAAAATTGGTAGGCAAGTTTAAAAAGATGGGTTTTGAGTGCTCTTTTTTTGAGAATTGGGGCACCTCTAGAAAAGTCTTGGAGCTGTGTGTGTGATGAGGTTATGAGTGAGGAAGTCATTAGTAGGTCCTTGGAGGAGTGAAGGGAGTGACTAGGGAAGTATTTTTCTACCAGGTCAGAAAGGTAAGTGGGACAAGAACTGTGGAGGGATTTGAAGTCAAAGCACAGGAGCTTGAATTGGATTCTAAGGTGAAATGGAAGCCAATGAAGAGGGCTACAAAGAGATGCATGCTAGTATTGTTTGCTTATTTTATATGCCTTGTCCAGCTAGGAACCCTTCAGTAGTGCTGCTTCTTGGGTGATCTGTCAAAGTTGTGGATAACCCTACAGAAAAACCTTTTAGGCTGCAGGTATTGATTCCTGACATGTGCTAGTGCAGACCTTTTTCCTAGGCTGAGATGATGTCATCAGTCTGCTGCAGACAGCGGGAAGCATTCCAAAGTCACCTCTCCCACAGTAATCAGAAAGAAATATTGGCACTGGGACTTGCCTGGGACTTACACTTTAGGGTGAGATTGTGTCACCCTAAAGTGTGTAAAGTTTAGAAAGTAAATTCTAAACTGATAGTATCTAAACAAAGATGGCAAGACTCATGGCATCCCTCTAAAAAAAAGTTTTACCTTTTTCAGAACTCTTATATATTATTTATTCATTTTTGTTTTACTAATTCAAGTCCCATGCAGATAATATATTAATTCTCATTGGAAACTGCTGTTAGCTATCGTTGGAACATTAGTAGGAAAGAGCTGTTCTATGCAGAGAGGATTTTGGTCCCCTGAGACAAACATTTTCGACTGTTGTGGGTGATGAAAATCTCAAGTCTGTACACAGCTTTAAGCAAGGTAAAAATGTGCCTCCAGCTTGTTACAACTTATTTAAAGACATTAATATTTAAAATACATCTTAGAATCTGCTGATGGTGCTAAATCTCAGAACCATGTTTCTGTGCAAATGTGAAACCTTTGATTTGTATGTAACCAGGGCGCAGCTGGGCTTTGTGTTTTCTTATAAAAGTTTTACATACCAGTACATTAAGACCTAAATGTGAGTTTATCACAGTGTCCCTAACAACAACACCCTGATTCTTAGACAGGAGTTATGTAGTGTGTATGCATGTATAGATGTCAGGTAAATAGGAAAGATTGACATTTTAATGCTTTGTATTTCCTATGTTTGTATGTTTATCTATTTCCTTCCAGAGCTTTGCTAAAAAGTTTGTTGTTTAGGCTAGGTCCACACGGACGTTTGTAAAAACACATGTAAACGTTCCTACTGCGTTTATATACACTTTTATTAGCGGTTTAAAGCCTGCCTTTAAAACGCTGGAAAACGTCTATGCTGCATTTTCCAGCGGTTTCCCGTGTTTTTAATGCGTTTACGTTTCAAGTGCTTATAAACGTGGGGGGAAACGTGGGAAAACGCACTATTCAAATCAATAGAAGCATTTTCACATGTTTTTTGGCGTTTTTTCAGTGTTAACCCCACGCTTTAATTTTTTAAACATTGCAAGCAGCGTTATAGATAATGCTCATAAACGTGCCTCAAGGAAAACTCCTGGTGTTGATTAGCCTATTGGAATGCATGGGGATTTCAAACATGGGCTTTTATAGCCTCAGGTTAAACGCTGGGGAAAACGTCCATGTAGACTAAGCCTTACAGAGCTAAATGCCAAATTATGAGAACCAGCTTGAACCCCCAAACCCTATCTATGTATGGAATTCTATGTTGTTTTTAATTAGGAAAAGATCTTCTCCAAGAAAAAAAACTTCTGCTGTGCTCTTTAAAAATCCAAAGTGCTGTAAAAAAAAAAGTAGTTTCAATGGCACTCTGTAATAAATATAAATGTAGGAGGATTTTGTATAAATATTAAAACATTGGTTTAAAAAAATGTAAAGTAAACAATTCAGTGAGCTCTAAACTTTTAACACCTGGCATAAACACTTATTCCTAACCACCACACCTAACTTTGTAGTTTACACAGGATTTACCTTTCACTCCCAGAAACTTTATGGAGTGGTGTGGAAAGGTAAATCGAAGCTCCCATGTAGTGAAGTTTTATTTTGCCCTAGTTGACGTTAACCCTAATAGTTAAAATAAAAAACCCAACTCTCACCCTAAAGAGACCTAATGCTACAATAATCTCTACCACTAAACAACTCTTTTCAGCAGCCTTGCTCCCTTCTGTAACAGGAATCTCACTGTGCCCCCATGAAAAATTTGCAGTGCGGATTTATTTTAGCTCCCTAAGGCTGAAGAGGATACACTTTCATCAGTGAAGCTGGATGATCCAGCAAACCTGGAGTGAATTTGGTCCAGGATTCTAAACATTTGCTAGCAAATAGCAAATGACTTTGAAGAAATCCAATCCAGGTTTGCTGTATATTGATGGATGCTTTGCCCATTTTCCGATGGCAGCTTTAAATCCTGTTAGGTTAGTTCTGCTGGGTGGTTTCCTGCTCAGGGAGTGTACGTTCATGTTTTCTGCTTATTTTGAATTATGCATTTCAGTAATAGCGGTAGACAGTAGTAGTGTTTATTCCTCCATGTGTACAGTGACATAAATGGGGGATTTGAACTTTTTACTAGTATTTGTACCCCAGCCATGTATCCTTAGTTATGTCTGTTATACCAGTATACAGTTCAAGAATCCACAAACTTGTGCAAATGTTTCACATTGCTAAATTGCTTTTTTTTCATTCTTATATTTAATGGGTCTGATTTATGAAAGCTCTCCAAGGCTAGAGAGGATACACTTTCATCAGTGAACCTGTGTGATCCAGCAAACTTAGAATGGATCTGGTCCAGGATTCAAAACATTTGCAAGTAAATAGCAAATGACTTTGAAGGAATCCATTCCAGGTTTGCTGGATCACTCAGCGTCACTGATGAAAATGTATCCTTTCCAGCCTTGGAGAACTTTAATAAATCAGGGCCAATGCCTCTAAAAGTAATGCTGCGTACACACTTGCAATTTTTGTCGTTGGAAAGGATATTTCACGATCCTTTCCAATGACAGGGGACTGCACGATGCATGAACGGTGCTGTACATACAGCACCGTTCATGCTCTATGGAGAGGGGAGGGGGAGAGCGACGGAGCGGCACCCTGCTGCGCGCTCCCCCCCTTCCCTTTCATTAGGATCGGCTGTCGTCCATCGTCCGTGGATCCGGCAGGTCGGTCGTCCGGACGATGGACGACACCGACTGTACACACGGCAGATTTTCGCCCGATAATTGGCCGATGCCGATTATCGGGCGATAAAAATCTGACGTGTGTACGTAGCTTAACTGCTTTGACAGATCATCTATATTGAACTTTTTACTAATCCATTTGTTTTGGACAGATGGTTTTGGCAAAAAAAGTTTTGGCTCTAAAGAGACTGTTTTACAAGTAGGTGGACGAATTTCTGCAGGCATGACATGTAGTGACCTAGAGGCATATCTACATTCGCTTCTCAAAGCTTGTGATTATGGCAGAATGTCAAGCTGTTCTGCCACAGCTTTACCTTTCAGAAGGAAAAGAGATTGAGCAGTGATAAATGCCTCTAGGTGCTTATACTTTATATCTACAGCATTTTGTACTATTTTCCCCTAATAATCTGTTTACTTATCTTATAACAGAAATAAATATTTTTCATGAATCTTACTGTATATGATGATTCAAACATTTCAGATTCTGCTTTCCTCCCTTCTGTTGGCTTATGACATTTTTGTATCGGTGTCAGTATCTGGGTTGTTAATACCGGGACTATTGGCTTTAACAGCTGTCAGCAGTTGTCTCCAGACCTCCATTCATCTATATGATGGATGAAGATTTCTCCTGAACACACAGAACGTTGGCATATCTCTTCACATCTTTGAAACAGCAATGGAGTTGTATGAGTCTTTTTATCTGCTGAAGTGTGGACCTGTGTCATTGTGCGATGTGTCCTGCAGGAACCTGCTTTCGTCAAAGAGATGAGTGGAGCTCTGTAGTCATCCACTGACAGCTGTCAAAGCCGATGAAGGAGTGTAGTTGTAAAGTTCATGGATCTTCATGCAAGTGTCAGGACACTAACGTTATCCCCGTTTTAATTTAGGTATACAGTATATTCAGTAAACACTGCAAGAGACATCTTAAACAGTCTAATGCCAGTAGAAGAATTCATCGTCTTCTCTGATCTTGGACTTTCAAGTCCACCGCTCATTGCCTCATGGTTGCTCACTGAGACCACCTTTCATTGGATAAGATAGTACTAGTAGAGGGGCAAAAAGAGGCAGCCCCAAACACAACTTACAGTATGGAGGTAAGTATTTGCATATTAGATGATTAATTGGATGCCCCATGGTATGCGACAGTTTATGTTAAATTTAATGTATGTTATAAGTAAAAAGTTTAGTGCAAAGAGAGGCTCAAACAAAGTTCCCAATTCAGACTAAATGAACAAGCCATGCACATTAGGACTGATTTAATAAGACTTTCCAATAATAGACAATGATAGGTCAACCTGGGTGATTAAGTAAACCTAAAATGGATCTGGTCCAGGATTAAAAACATTTGCCACCTAACAGCAAAGATTTTTAAGAAATTCATTCCAGGTTGATTTTTTTTTAAAGACTTTACCCTACTGCATGGTATCCGCTGTGAATACTAATTTTCCATGAACAGTGACCTTGTATACTTGAATCTTCTTTATGAGGTTTTGCTGTATACGTCTTTGTGATATCCACATTTCAGATGTAATAGAAGTTTGTTTCCTGGCATAGCATCCATATACCTTGCGTATGTTCTTGGTAAGTTTGACATAAATATGCTGCCCATCTTGGCGTGTCTTTTCATATCCTTGTCAATGCTACACTTGAGTGAATCTAACCTTCTGTGTCTATTTCCTGCATGCACTGCTGGCACTTTGTTCTGTAGATAGATGGGTCATTGCAGTGCTAGCTTTATCTGTGCTTAGCAGCAGGCGCAGTAGTTACAGCTTTTAGGTTGAATAGACTTTTAATGCTACTATTGATTTTTGTACCATTCTGTACAGTGAATAATTCAAAAGTTGTCTCTGTATAAATTTATCAGCTCTCTTGATCTGTTCTATGAAAACATTTCTTTGGAGTGTGTCTGCTGCATAATTGTTTTGTTGAATAAAACTTAAAATCATAAAGTTATTTTCTAGCTTGGAGTATTAATCAGTGAAATATATATTGTTTTTAGGTTACCTACTTTGCCCTTGCCATTTTAAAAATTCCTGATTTTCAAAAACCACTAAACCCAACATTTGGATGAAATCCTCTAAGCAGAGTTGACTTTTATCAATTTTGGGGACTCCAAAAAAAACCCAAAAAATATCTCTCCACCTGCTTCTCAATCACTAGGGAATTTTGGATATTCATTTTCTTACTTTGGGGGTTATCCCTTTTTTTTAATAGAAAAACCTTCTTAATAGCCATGATAGACAATTATTTAAAGCTTGGAATTTAAGTTGGATGAGTGCTCTCTTCAATATTAGCCAAAGTCTATAAATATTAGTTTCAGCTGAAAGGCATTCAAAATAAGAAATAATATTAATGAACTCTTTCACAAGCAATTTGCTATTTACTCCTTACAACCAAATGGTAAATATCTAACCAGTTGGCTGAGAGTTCAGATCAGGAAAAGTCTAAATGCATTATGGAACATGAACTTGTCTTCTCTACTCCCTACCTATTTCATACCTTCTTACCTTTGACATGAAAATAAATTGGTGACTGTTGGAATTAACGTCACATGTTCAATCATCTCTTACTAGGAGACAAAAGGCCACGTCCTCAACTCCAATTCCTAAAGGTCACATTCAGGAAAAATTGTGGTATCCATTCATTACTTAATTTATGGCTGTCTATTGTAGAAATACTAAAAATGTGTGCAGATCCTGGCCTGCATGGACCAGATTTAGGGTTTCCTTCATTAGACTATTAAAGGTTCATTACATACATTTTCCTTACTTTTAGGAATATCTTTTTGGTAGAAAATATCATTGAGATCTTAGTTACAGTCGAACTCTGACCTGGGTGTCATTCAACCTGAAAGACTGAGGAATCTTCTTTACCGCGATCTACGCTTTACTATTTCTATGGGGAAAGGAATTAAACTAGTTACTACTTGGGCACCATGTATATTACTATTAATAACAGTATTTATATAGCGCCAACATACTGTGCAGCACTGTACATTAAATAGACATGGCAAATGACAGACAGAAAGACAATGGGCCTGATTTAGTAAATCTCTCCAAGGTAGGAGAAAATACACTTTCGTCAGTGAAGCTGGGTGATCCAGCAAACCTGTAATGGATTTCTTCAAAGTCATTTTCTATTTGCAAATGTTTTCAGTCCCGGACCTGATGCATTCCAGGTTTGCAGGATCACCAAGCTTTACTGATGAAAGTGTATCTTCTCCCGTCTTGGAAAGCCTTAATAAATTGGGCCCAACGACACAGGAGGAGCAGAGGTATACTTCTCAGTGTTGTGGGGGAGAATACTGGTTCCAAAAAAGGTGGAAATAGTTGCCATTGTCAACCTTTCCCTCGTTACTGTTCTAACTGCTAAGTGTTGGGTTTGTTATCACATTACTGACTTTCCATAGTCCCCATCCCATCTTCCAGTGATGCCAATGAACTGATTTTACCATCTTATGTGATTGACTTCAATGCTTTAAATGTAAAAAGCTGAAACTGCTGACATAAATACAAATTAGTCATAAGCTTTCACTTGTAAAACATATAGTTTATTATTACGGGTAGATCTAAACTGCACATATAAACAAAGCCACTTCAGGTAAATTATTATATTCAAGTAGACATAATTTCATGATGTATAACAACATCCAACAGTGGCTTCACTTCCTAATAACTGTGAAGATCCTTTGTAAGAGCCATGAGTTAAACTAATGATTAAAGCTGCTGTGACATTTAATCATATTGGTAATATATACTTTGTTCTGGTTACACTTGTCTTCTAAACCTTTACTTTCAAAATAGTATGGGTGTTGTTTTTAAATGGGTACTCCCTGCTGTTTAAGCATGACAGCATTTACATAAAAGATATTTTACAATGATACTGTATATTTCTACATCACCGTTGCTCCTGAATATTGTTGCTTTGGTGGAGACAGTTTTCTCTGTGCTTTGTTTTATCCATTTTGTCAGTAGATGCTATTTCTGATCCTTGCATCTGGCATCCAGCCCTCCCTGGCAACACCTGCATGATGCCACTAGCAGTTACGCACGGCATGAAGCATCAATATGGACATGGCCGCTGTTAACAGAAAGGTCAAATGGTATTTTCAGATTCATGAACATCTTACTTTAAGCTCATTAGTGCTAATTACATGTGTTCTGGGACCAGTATAAGCAAGATCCATTGTCCTCTTGCAGTAAGAACTAAATTGCTGGAGGCTCAATTACAGTGGGGAACTTCATGGTAATTGTGATAATTCTGTCATCTTAGGGTTGTAGGATGTCAGTACATTTATTTAATTGGGGGGTCTATTTATAAAGCAGTGAATCTGGCATTCACTGAAACATTCCCCAGTAGAAAATCAATTAGTTCCATTAAAATGTTAGATTGTTTGGGAATGTTTTAGTAAATGTTAGATTCACTGCTTTATAAATAAGCCCCTTAAAAGTGAAAAGTGTGCTTATATTCAATGTTCAATACTTCCTAATTTATCTATAATATATAAATTACATTGTATGGAAATCGGGGCAGTATTTAAAGGAATTCAACAAATAATGCTGACAGAGGAATAGGTAGAGGATGGTTCTGTGCTGGGATTCAGAAAGCTGCTGTCGGTATAGGGCCTTCCTGCTGGCTTCCTTTAAACAAGTACATTGTGAATTTAAAGCCATACGTTCCAGTGTAAGGAGCAGTAGATACTAACATAGAAAGAATTTATGTTCTCTGAATTTGTCCTGTCAGTCTAGTGCCCACAGGCCATTTTCCCATGGACTCGGCGTTGTGGAAGGTCTTGGTGCCCAATAGCACTGAATATATTTGTTAGGACACAGGCTTCACATTCCAGCAATCTTAATCAACTTGTATACTTAACAGTCCTAGTCGGCTTCAAGTGTCCTTTTTTGTCGATTCACATTTAATTTCTTATCTTGTGGTTGCACCATGGTGTCCAAATACCGTGTCACCTCTGTCAGCTGTATTTGCTAAATTTTGCTGTATCAAAACATTTTTTTTTTTTTTTTTTTTTTTTCTGCAAGTAATGCAAACCCCCCCCCCCCCCAACCCCCCCCCCCCCCCCGCAGAAGAGTTGGATGTGTGTCAGCTCCTGACTAGTGGGGAAGTTTATATTATGGTTTTAGTTTTATATCATGGGCAGGCACTAAAGAGACCCCATTGGTGGGTGCATACCAGGTTCTACTCCTTATGCCAGAGTGAAATGGACCAGTCATCATCATGGGCATGGCTGATAATGCCCTGTTTTCATTATTTGGACTGCATTCTTGGTCACTGTGGGGGCCAATAATACCATTTATGAAATCTATTTCTTTAAGCTAAGGTGACCGTTAAGATGCAAATTGGTTTGTTTGCAAAACAGAAAAGCAACAAAGAGGAATTTTTCAGCTGCAGTAGAATCATAAAAACGAAATGCATTTTTTTTTTATCATAGGTTGTTTTTAAATAATGGTGTAATGAATGAACCAGTATAAATGCCTGCATGATTGGTGTGTGACCATCTGTATCAGGTATATGAATATGTGCTGTGTATTTTAAAATATAATCATTTTGATGTAAATCTAATATCATTTAGTATACATCTACTTTCTCCTTTGTCCCTTAAATGTTTTCTTTTCTTGGATTTTTAAATGTAAATAGGTCCCATGTTACAATCTTTTCGTTAAAAGCTTTGTAGAATCTAATTTGGTTTTAGTTAGGCAGTCTCCCATGCTACGTTGTTGGGAAATCTAAAAGGGGTTGTGTGAGGTGTGGACAGACAGATGGAACATTCGTGCTGTCTTTTTTTAACCAGGATCAACAGAAGATTAAATGATAACTGTAAATAGTTTCATACCTGCTAACACAGCGGCATAAGTATTTACATTTTTTCTTAAATATTTCCAGTAAATATTGGTTAATTTTGGAATTCATACCAGCTTTCACATAAGAATTATGCTACGTACAGCTGTCATCTTAATTTGACATGTAATATGTTTAAATTTAATTTAGAAAAAATAACCATTTATTTGGGTTAAAAACATGTTTCCAGGGTCCCCATGCACTCACCACATGCAGAAAAAAAATCATAAGTAGCTACTCTACATCAAGCAATAGATGACCCAATAATCCACAAACGGTAGGAGCATACCCAGTTATAAGTGTGTAGGAGTTTTTGAAGGTGGTTGAGGATCATTGCTAGGTTCAAGTCAAAAGAACAGACTTTACTTTTCTATTTTGTTGAATACAAAGAGTTTTTTTTTCAGGAGTATGGGTGGGTTCCTAGGTAGATTGGCATTACTCTTCTTCTGTGTCCCATCTGCTTAAGACTGTTTTAGGCAGTGAATAATGGAGCATGCCTAAATGGTTCATTGAAATCTTCTGCGCACAAAAGTTCTGAACAGAGACAGATTCTAGATGACAGAAAGTAAATAAGTATCAGCCTTCATTTTGCAGTGCCTGTGTATATCATGAATGTATAACCCATTGGGTTCAATAAATCTTTCAGGCAACTTTTAGAAATACTCTGTGTAGTTTTGCTTTAATTATCTGAGGAACATCTGCACAGTACAGCCAGGAACATGAGCCTAAAAGGTGCGAGCTGTGGGATGATGTGCCTGCAGATGATGATAGTTCAACCACAATTAGAGGAACTTTGGGCCTGGGCTGTAAACTTGTAGAATGTCTATATTACGTACTTTAAAATTTCCAAATCATGTGTCTGTAGTTTAGAATTCTGACAGCGGTTTAGGGATTTAGAGTTTTGTAGTGGTAAAAGGAAACATTAGATGTCAGACAAGTATACTAATGATTAAGGTCTCACTGCTTTTATCTCATCAAAATTGTGTGGGCTCACACATGATCTGTCCTATGACAGCTTTAGGCAGTTTAAACACCAATTGACAATGCAGTGCAGTATATGCCAGAATATTCTTCTCACTTGTTGTTGTGTGAATTCTGAATTAGGATTAGGATGGTTAGGATGATAAATGATTGTGGATAATGAAACAAACACTGTATTTAGCACCTTCTACTGTTTGTCTAGTAATATAAAACATTGACTTTAACTAGTAGTCTATTGATTCCCTTTGTTACCTTATGTAAACTTTCCATTAGGTGTTCATATAGCAGATATAATTATAATGCAAGCTGTATTTTACATTGGGGTCACAACAGGTGATATTTATTAAAGGAGGTATAATGATGGTAATTTTATTAGCTGTAAAAAATAAAGTCAGAGCATGGATCAACTTGTTGCTCTGGTCAGGATTTATGTTTGCCAGCCCTTGGATTTATTATTTTATTTTGACTGTATTTTTTGCAAAGGATGATCAGAAAGTAAACTGTCAGGTCAAACTTGGGCCAACATACACCCCTGTCAGGATCAATAAATTCAGATTAAATCCAGACCCAGTATCTATTGCTGCAAGACTGGATCCCATCTATCTAGCTGGAAGGCTTCCTAACCAAGCTTTTTCTGGAATATATTTCATGGGGCTCTCCTTGTAAAACAGGAAATCTAACATTCTCTCAAACAATCCCATATGTGAATAAATTACTGACATTGGAACACATTGGCCTTGAAGATTCCAACGAGAAAAAGTTTGAGGGAATGTCTGATTCCCTGTTTTATATATGGAGTCCACAGATGAATTAACAAACTTTAAAGGAACAGTCAATCTGCATGGAGTTTGCAGGTTCTCCTATGGTGCTGAAGGACCAAGATCATTGAGTGATGTATATTGTCTAGCCTTGGCTGGCTATGAAAATTTTTAAATGCAGATATCACCTTTTTATTTGGATATATTTAATAGTATTACAAGTACATGGTTTAGTAAAAGGCCTAAAATCCTTGCTCCATTTTGGATAGCCTATGCCTAAACCCATATACCCTAGAGATGCTGGGGGAGGGGGTTGGGTTAGGCACAAGGTGTAGAGAGAAGAGAGAAGGTGTACTGGGGAAAATCTGGCAGCCTTGTCTTGGTGAGCCCTAACAAGCACAGAATATCGGTATGCAATTTAGATAAATGGTTATTTTATGCTTTTTATCTATATGATTCATTATATCACTATCTATATTATCCATTAGTTTTAGTTCTGGGTTGTACAGAAGGTTACTGTGATGCAATGGAACCTTTGCATATCTGTGCTTGTTATCTTAAATTAGGGAATCAACCCCTTGCATTTGTGGTCAGATTGATGGCATGCAAAGGAATGAAGCTAAATATACATGTAGGCCAATGATTTGACTAACAAAACTGCCTTTACTTTTATTGCTAAAGGCACGCACTACTTACTGTGTCATCAGAGCATCTTGTAAACTTTGAATGTTGTATTGGTCTTAATCCAGTACACTGAACATCACCTTTTTGACTCTCATTGTCTTTCAGTATGTTCTTTGAATCACCTAAATTTAAAAATGAATTTTGTTTATCGAGGTGATACAGAGATATGTGCATTTTTCAAAACACTTGCTAAATAAAAAATGTTCAAAGGCAACCTGGCCATGTACACACACGTTAGGCTTAACAACTATTCAACTATAAACTATTAATAGCACATGCTTCCATATATATTTCTAGCAATTTCAATTTTCCCTTTGAAAGCAAAAATGATCAAATGGATTAGAACTACCTACCACCACCCCTACTATATAAATACTTTTAAACAGTACAGACATACTTTAAAGAGAAATACAGGCATTCACTGCTGACCTTCCAAAAATTATAGCTTTATGCAAAAATTTTGAGTCATTGAGGTTTATTTACTAACCTAGCTATGTGAACAGAAATTTTAATAAACAGTGTTGTCAGAGTTAAATCAGAATACCTTTCCTACATGTTTTGGTTAATTGAAGAAAGGGGTCAGTGTGACAACCAGACCACCTTGCAGTAGGAGATGTACTCAATGCCAACCTCAAGCTTTTAAAGGAAATCTTTCTTGCTAGAAAACCAGACACAAAGTGTAGCTAAAAAGATGTAGTTACCTGCATGCTGAATTGTAATCAAAACAGCAAGAATAGCTACTTTATGTTTGATTTAGCTCTGAGCCAGCATTGCACAGCATTACAAGAACTGCTGGAGCTATTAAGAGCTTTAATCAAGTGTACAATCATTATACCAGTATGATAACTTTTTTTTTGTTATAGATTTTATTTTCTTATTTATGTGAGAAGGAAAGGGAAATTCTATTGTGGAGTAATACAGAAATAATAACAGAAATACAAATTATGCAATAAAAATATAACCAAAATTCCAATGCAGCAAACAGATTCCACTTCCCCAATGTACAAACATTTTAAACTTAGATTGCCATCAATAATGTAGTCATACATGGAGGATGAGCTCTTCAAAATGTGAATAACGCTGGTCTTACTGTGAAGTCACAGGCCGAGTTTTCAGAACACATAAAAAATGGTTTTAGACTACTCATTGACTTTCCAAAACAGGTTGGAAACACTTTTTTTAGTCTTTGTGAAAAGAAAGGTAAATGAAACAGCGTGAGACAAAATGATCCTCCACCTACTACAAGAAATGCCTACTTACACACTTGCAGCCTGGAGGGCTGGAATACCTGAACTTAGGAGTTTGAATGAGCTTACCATATCCAAAATAACGGAGAAATCCAACAGAAAGGAAGGAGGAACAGAAATCTCAGGTCCCAGTATGGACCAAGCACCTCATAGCGACCTGCAGAACCTCCCATTTTTTATTCACTTTAGGCTATCTTAAGCAGGATCAACCAGACCACCTCTAAGTAAGACATTGCAGTCCATGACAAGAGAAAAATAGGGTTCCTTATAAATAAAGCCAGGACCTGCCTAATGTCTGGGAGCTAATCCAGCTCACAGACCTCAAATGGGACTCTCACTGAGTAGTAGTATACGCAGTAGCAGTAAGTAAGTAAGTAAGTTGCACTCCCTCAAAATCCACTTGTCTTTTTTTACCAGGCCACCACCATAACGAGCATGGGTGTAGTCAACTCCAATTGTTCAACTGTCCATTCCAAAGTCCTCAGCGATACTAAGTGTATATTATTCCTTTGTAAGAAATTGTCTCTTTCTAGTTGTGAAACTGTCAGTTCCAGGTCATATGTTTGTACTTCCAAGCCATGGGTCTTTTCAGCAACCTTGGTATGATGGGCCACATTCAGCCAATCAAGGCCCCCGATGTAGTAGGCAATTCCTGTATGAAGGTCCTCAAATCCCACCACTTCCCAGTGTTATTCATGGAAGGGAATATTGATGTGCAGATAGGAGCAGTATAAATGGTGCCACTTACTGGCTTGAGAATGCCAACCAGGCGAGTCTGGTAAAGAGAAGCAAGAGGGTTCCCACTCACAGCCTGCGGGTACTAAGCGGCCTGATGTAGTCTGATGTAGAAATAAGATTTAATTTTATTGTGATGTTAATTGTCTAGATGGCCTATTTAAACTATTTTCCAGGCAAGCTAAAGGTGGCTTCCCTTGGGGGACATTGTAATTATTTTTATCCAGTTTTATTTAAGTGGCAGAATCGCTTCTTTTGGAGTATGTAGTTTGAGCTAATCACAAAGCTTGGTAAATACTTGCGTATGAACTTTTTTTAAAGTTCATTGCCTGTTTTCTTGCTACTTGTTTGTTTCTTTTTAATTCTCATCTGTGTTTTTTTTTTCTCACACTTTGTACATGGCTATATTGTTTAATTTTTAGATCTTTAGGAGATTTGTTAACTTAATTCAGTTACTCATGATGGTGCAGCAGGTCACATGTGATCATTAGGAGGAGTATGACAAGAATTATTAAGAGAATTCTCTCATTTTGGATCTGCACAATGAGAGCCTTAGCAGTTAGTTTTGTTGTGTTTCTCTGGAACAAGAAATTAAATTATCTGCACTTAGTTTTCAGTGACAGGCAATGGAACATCATCTGTACTAGTGGTTCGTAGTGAGATCTCCCAGCCAAACCAAAGCTTGAAAAGCATGCCACCACATCATTACCTATATTATATTGTAGTATTGTTCATTAATTACCTGAACTAATATCTCAGCTCTCCCTGGTAGTGTGACTTTTTTGATTTTTTCCTAAAAAACATTGCAAATAGGCTATACCTTGAAATTGAGGACATTTGGGAGCTCACTGCAAAGGCATAGCCATTACTGAACATTTCCAACACCAAGAAGAAAGGAGGCAGCTGCTTTTGGTAATATAAGTAAGTAGTTAGGTAGTGTGTTTCGGGATTCTTTAATGTTTGGAGGCTTGGGAGGGTGAGTTTTTGTATTTTTTAATAAATGTGATCTTGTCCTTTAAATAATCAGTGACCACTCCCAACCTTGGGTGCTTTAGTAATTCAGTGATCAGTCTCCACATTATATATATTAACTCCGTGATCGGTTTCTGACATTCACTCTACTTTTAATCACCCCAGAGTATGTGCATTAGCCTCATATGACTATTTTATGCATAATCTAATTTAACTCATTGGTTATTATCCAGAGTATGTGTATTAACCCTTCATGCATCTTTGCCTCAAAGCCAGGTAGTCCTTCTATTACTCTTTATTTAACTGTACTACCTCTCATATTGCTCCCTTAAGATGCAAATGTATTGGTTAGTGAACAGGCTGGTGGTAAGGGGCAACATTAGAATCTGCATTGCTAAAGCAGAAAATATATCAGTATTTTATATAGGTAAATATAATATTAAATTAGAAAATATATGCAATATAACTTGCTGTACATGAAATAGATATCTGTAAATCAAAAAGCTGGCATTACAATAATAGTATCAATAATATATAATTCAGAATTCTCTAATTCTTCACATTGGTCCTCCCCATAAATCACACAGGACTCATGAACTTTTACAATACATAATTTCTACACATAATTTCTAATTTAAAATTTCTAATACAAAAAAAGCATACATAACCCAAGTTGTTTTGGTGTCTGCTGCTGTTTTGTTCTGTTATAATTTCTTACCTACTATGAACTTTCACAGATGTACAAAATAATACCTTGCGTGGCATTCCTCAGTGTTTACAGCTCTGCATTTCCGTACTGCTCTGCGCTGGCATATAAACAGAATTGCTTTTAACACAGATATTCATATTGATTACAGATGCTTTTATTCATCCTGAACAATGGCAGATAAATTGTAAAGTGCCATCGTAATGGAAGCTTTAATGTCAAGGGAAATCATTAAACTACAAAATGTTCTTTTTTTAATCCAAGCATTTTTCCCCTCAAGGTGCCACAAGAATGTGATTACTGTAGGATATAAAGAAATAGGCAGAGGATTAGTAAATATAGACTATTCTGGGTAATCTGTGGGCTGCTGGCACTCAGCCTGTACTGACTCATCCATTATTTCACTGCTCCGAAGTCTGTTTGGTAATGGTTACTGGATAAATCAATGTACCAGAGGTTTTTAAAGCATTTTACAGACTGTACAAATTTTACATGTAAATACATGTTCATGACCTTCACAGTTTAATTGTATAGAATTATCTATAATTTCGGGTAGTGATTTATATATGGGGGTTGATTTATTTTAATGGAATCTAGTAAATTCAGTCTTTGGTAGGTTCACTCTGCAAGGGATAATTCACCTAGCATAATGAATGAGATGGGATGACTCTCTGCTGGCTTCAGGAAAGAGATTATAAGGCTGTATTTTTTCATGAAAAATGGCAACCTTATAAACTTTGGGCAGGAGGTTAATGGTAATTTGATGGGGCAGTTTTTTTTTTTTTAGACTTTTTTTTATAGATTGGATGAACTGGAGATCTGAAGATCAAGGTGCAGCCACATTGCAGTCACATGGGACTCAGGCAAGGTTATGCAAACACTAGAGAGGGCCACAGCTCTGATAGACATGTAAGCAAGCAGCCTGGGTGGTGGAGGTTGGAGTTCTAGTAGACTGGCATGTACTAGGAGAGGAGAGGTTGCCAGGGAACAAATAGGTAACCCAAAGAGTAGTTAATAAACGGATGACCCATCTTTATTTATTTATACTTTTATATACTGCTGACATTTTCAGCAGCCACTGAGTCTGTAGTCACCACCAGTATTTCGGAGGATCTTCAAATGTTGTCTATTCCATATACATAAGGCATTGCCATAGTCTTAGGCAAAACTATTGATATACATTTAACCCACCAATATGTTTTTGGGAGTTGCAAGGAACCAGGATGTCACTTACAAAAACTAGAAGAACTTGCAGGGGGCAAGTGACCCACCATGCCAGTAGATTGACTTAATATGTTTAATTACTCCATGAGCCCGTGGTATACTTTCTGTATTCTGTATACATTTACTCATGGCTGCAAAGTGTGTGTGTGTGTGTGTGTATATATATGTATATGTGTGTATATATATATATATATATATATATATATATATATTCGTTCAAGTCAAATTTGTTTTTATTTCCCAAACCTTAGTACTGTATCCTTATATATCTGCTAGTTGTATATGTGTAATAACCTTAGGAATGTGTTTGTGTTTTGTAGGAATCACAGCCCATTGATGAGCTTTGGCGCAAGCTTTGTAAGCTTTCTGGTAAGTGATGAGAAATGAGAATTCGTTCTGACTGGCTATGTATGTTTATGGGTAATAGTCTTTACATATCAGTGTTTAACATTCCTTCTTTATCTTTTTCAGTCCACCCATCCATAGAGTATTTGCCTGTCCGTAAATGTATTGTTTTCTGTTCTGTATGTTAGGTCTGACCTTGATCTTTTGCCTTCATTTTACTTTTCCTCATATGCATTGATTTACAATCTGTAATGTTTGTTTGATTTAGAAAAATGAGGACCTTTATCATAGATATTACAGATCTAAAGAATGTTGCAGTTGAAACTGTTACGTAATGCATTTTCCACTTCATATTATTCAGTGGGCGCTCTAACTGCCTGTGCAACCAGTCGTAAACAGGCCTAAGGAAAGACATATCTGTTTTTAATTGCGTGCCATGGACCTTTTTTTAATATTTAGTCTCAGTGGAATGATTACATTTCACAAGTTTTACACTAAAAAATTAAAAAATTCCTGTGTACTGTGGAATACTTGTGTTCTTACTCCTTCAAGCTACCATCTGCCCATTGAGGAGCACTGGGTCATCTATATTCATAATCAGTTTGGCTTCTGTGCCTGAATGTAACATTATTTTTAAAAGGAAAATTCTGAAATGGCAATAACAATGCTGAAATTGCCTAAAGTGTGCCTAAATTATAATAACATTTCCCATCCTGCTGTGTTTCTGTAGTCATTATAGGCTTAACAATTAGACTCTGAGATGGTAAAGCAGACATCTGCAGGTGCTTTATAGTTTTTTAGTTATTTCAGAGTACCTAAAGGAAACCCTAAATACTAATTTTTCTAATGATGCCTTGGGATCAAACAGGAACTATGGGTTGGGAGGATCAGTCAGTCAGCTCAGTAAGCCTCCTCCTCTTCAAAGATCACAAGACCACCTTCAATATTTAGGTAGAAGGATATGATGAAGGGTGAGTTGTCATTAAACTTTAGGTTGGCTTTAATCAAATTGCCTTCTAGTAGAAGAAAAAAAAAAACAATTTGTAGTGCTGTCCTACACCCTTAAAAAACTTCCTGTATGTGTCGCTATACTTTTATTGTTCACAAATTCTTTTTTGTATAGTTTTAAAGAAAAAGAACGACGTTGGCTACAAGGTAACACAATAGTAACAATACAAGGCCAAGAAGGTATAAACTTTGAATGGTTTGCAATATATTGGGCCTGATTTAATAAAGTTATCCAAGACTGCAGAAGATAGATTATCATGGGAGAACCCAAATGATCCAGCAAACCTTTATTGGATCTGGTTCAGGACTGAAACAGTTAAAACGACTATTAGCAAATTATTGTTAAGAAATCCATTCGAGGTTTGCATGATCACATAGGTTCTCCAATGGTTGTCTAGGGCATATACAATTTCTAGGGCTAGATATCATGCAATATCAAAAGTGGTACCTTGGAATGACAAGGAAGGGTGGAAGGGTAGAGGAAGGGGAAGGTAGGGTAAGTAGGGGGGTAAGGTAAGGTAAAGGAGGGAAGTATAAAAGGGCATAATAACCTGTTAAAATAAACACCAAAGATAAAGATTCCATATTTCAGAAAAGTTTTTGTAGGATTTTTTTTAAGCACTATTTTCTTTTCCATTAAATGTTGTTAATTCAGATATTTCCGTCACACCTGAGTTGGTCTTTTGTGAGGGATTGAACTGGTCTCTGCCTGTGTGTAGTTGTGCTATTTCCGGCTACGTTTCCAGAAATTCTGGGGCAACCCCGAGAACTGATGATTAGAATAAATCTGTTGGGTACTGGAGGTGTTAATTAAAATTTACCCCCAGAGACAGGCTCAAACACCTAAAGACAGATGCTAACTCTCAGAAACACTAAATAAACTTGCTTAGTAAATGATATACTTACCATAGACCAACTAACTGGTCCTGGTCCACTAGTTAGTGGTGCTGGCAACAATGATGGACTCTTGAGTGGCTGAGAGTAGTTTTAGAATACCACCCTGCGGCCTAGATTGATGCCCAACCTCCACCAAGACAAAATTAATCGCCATTTTTCACACAGCCTCTAGGAATTGATTGTCTTCTCATTTGGTTACTAAAGTACTTTTAGAAAGGATCTGGTTGATATTTGATATGTTGTAAAAAAAACTGATGCCTTTAGGGCTAGCAGAAAGCAAAATACAGAGGCACATTAATGGTTTGTAATGTATTGATTTTTTTTGTCCATAGGAAATATCATGTTTGTCTGTATTTATAAAAATTAGACTTGGGAATATTGTATTGTAGTTTTAGCAAAAGGACTTGATAAACTGTTGTAGTAAGAACCATGCCAGAGTGTAAATGCCAAGGGTTTTCCACTTATGTAATAGTATTCTGGAATGAAGTTATCCAAGATTTCAAGCAGCACATTAAGGTTTGAATTGTTATGTGGTCTAAGTAAATATATTAGATAGATTTATATTAGACCAATCCTTTAAGATGAAGAAATAGTCAAAGATTGGGGTGGGCATCTTCATTTTGATAGCTAAAAAGTGTGTCTGAGGGTCATTAACTGTAAAGTGTGAGGTTTCCCGAAGTGAACAAAGATTGAAAGGTGAAGGTGTCCACAAGCACTATACACTATACACTGCCCTAATAGATCTAGGAATCTCAGAAAATACAATTTTACTATTTACCCAAAATATTTGTTTATGTTTATCCATAATGTACTTGGACATCCAGGTCTTATAATGGCATGAGAAATTTGTGTTAGTTGGCACTTTAAGATAGAGGGGAAGAGGCTGGGGGCTTATTTTCATGGAGTTTATAAAACAGAATGACCTAAAGACATGGCTAGCTTTCTGAATTGCCTAAATAGAAGATAAAGGGCGTGAGGCAATTCTTATGCAGTTGACAATTTGTCATTTCTACCTTTTTTCTCCTAAAAAATAACATTAATTGCAAGCGAAGCTTCCTCTCCATGTATAGGTAATAATATGATAAAAGGTTTAAAAAAGACATATGACTGTCAATCCCATGAACGCTTTTGATCCACTTATGGTAAAACTGAGCTGATGTGGCTTCACTCAGGAGCATTAATAATGGGATGTAGCCTTTGTAGATATAATTGCCAGTCACTGGAGTTTAACTGACAGACGTCAGTCTTGCTTAGGTTTTCCATCAGAACACTTGTCTTTTTTAATTTCATGTATATTCTGTCCAGCTTCACTGTGGCACAGACTGTATGTCATTGAGTTGTTTTTTAAGCGAGTCGTAGATATGTCCGCTCAGGGCCTGGCTTTTTCTCAGTTATAGTTGTCAAATGTACATGACAGCAGAGAGCTCCAAATTGTCTGTGACAGATGCATAATGTGTAGACACTGCACACTTCTGATGACTTCCAATGAATATGTTGCTGGGCTTAAGGCTGGAGAGAATACACAGTCATCAGTAAAGCTGGGTGATCGAGCAAACCTGGGATTGATTGCTTCAAAGTCATTTGCCATTTGCTAGCAGTCCTAGCCATTCCAGGTTTGCTGGATCACCCATCTTCACTGATAAAAGTGTATCCTTCGCAGCCTTGGAGAGCTTTAATAAATCTAAAATAAAGTTAGTATTAGGTGCAATAAAATACCTTCTCCTGGTTTCTTCTCTGCTGCCCTATAGTCCTGCTTTGACATCCACAATCCTGTTTTATTTGTAGAAATTGCACACATGGCGGGGCTGTTGATAGGCAGTGAATTTGACAGCCACCAAATATTCTCTGGTGGATAAGCCGCATACACACGTGTATTTCACAATCCTTTCCAACGACTATTATTGCACGATGCATGAACGAGTGCTGTACATACAGCACCGTTCTGCTCTATGCAGAGGGGAGGGGGAGAACAACTGAGCGGCACCCCGCTGCACGCTCTCCCCCTTCCTTTGCATTAGGATTGTTCGTCATCCATGCATCCGCCAGGAAGATCACTCGGACCATGGAGGATGGGCGCTGTACTTACAGCAGATTCTCGTCCGATATCGGCCCTGAGCCGATTAATGGGCAAAAATCATTGGATGTGTGCACGTGGCTATAGTCTTTCAGGTCAATATCGAAAAGCAGTTAGTGAAATTAAACTGGAACTTGGTCTTGCAATGTAAAAGGCATTTCACAGCTTTCCAAGCTGCTTTATCTATTCTGATGAAGCAAAATTTGAAGGCTGAAAAAACATCTTTACCATTACAAGACTACAAGACTACTTCTGGATATACAATACCAAGTTACCCACAGACACATTGGGTCCGATTTATTAAAGCTTTCCAAGACTGGAGAAGATAAACTATCATGGGAGAACCTGGATGATCCAGCAAACCTGCAATTGATCTGGTCCATGATTAAAAGCATTTTCCAACTAAGAGCAAATGCTTTTGAAGAAATCCATTCCAGGTTTGCAGGGTCACCCAGGTTCTCATATGTCTATCTTCTCCAGACTTGGAGAGCTTTAATAAATCAGGCCCGTTATAAAGCTTTCTGGTGACTTTTTATGTTACTTTTTTGGGTGGAATACAGTATTAATATTTTTAAATATAATTCACACAAATGCACATTGGCAAGTCTGCTAGATTAAATCATAAGTTTGTTTGCTATCCATATTAACATAAGGCATATACAATTCTTATGGTAGCCATAAACTACAGACATTTCAACAGCTCTGTTTAGGTCAAAGCTAGATGATTCCCAGGAATGTGTATGCTTCAGTTTTACTTGCTTTCTGGTGGACCAGGTACTAGATTTCCCAGTGAGAACACCAGCCATCAATAAAAACCTAATAATGGTTCTATCTCTTCCCCACTTTACCCAAATCTAAGAAACAAGTTTCAGGTAAGGGTTTTCTTTAAATGATGCAAATCATCAGTAAGGTTCCCCTTATTGCCCCCTTATATACCCCCTTAAGGTACTGTTAGCACACAGCAACATTTTAAAGAGTAATTGCAAATGTCCATTTATTTCCCCTATTATAATACAGAATGACTTGTATTATATAGATTGGTTTGCAAATTTAACACTATACATATCCAAAAAAAAATTAAATGTCAGCCTGTCAGAAATTAATAAAATGTAGCCGATATTCTAAAGAGTAATTTTATATAATTGCAATATTATTCAGAAAATATATTGTAAAATATTGTCACGCATTAGCAATGTACATTCCTATAGCTTTAACTAGCTGCTTACACGAATCAATTGACTACGAAATGCATAACATGTCAATTATCTCATTTTCCATCCTGACAGCCATTTTTGTACATATTTGCCAATACTGCTTGCTGTTCCTGCTAGGGATGGATGAGATGGTGTGTGTTTAGGAGGGAGTGTTGCCTGTGGGTGAGGAGTAGATTGAACTGCTGTGACTGCACAGCTCAGCACTGACCTTGGTGTACTATGCTTAGTTCCCTGTCTAAAGATAGTTACAGGACTTTGCATCTTAGCTAAAGGCCACACACAGCTTGAAAGTGAAGGGTTCATGTATGAGAGATTTTACCTGCAACATTCATCCCAATGCTACTCTGTATTCCATAGATTACAGTGCAGTGATTTGTTGCACAGTGAATATTTTATGTGATGCCAAGTATTATCCGTTTTCCTATTTTCTGTCTTCTTTCTCACTGTTTGCTGTGCCTCCTTGTAAACGAGATTTCAAATGCAGTGTTGTGATAGTATCACAGAATACATTTCCATCATTATGACCTCTTGATCATTAGTGTGATGATGGATACAAAGTGTTTTTTAGCATTAAGTAGTGTTCAGACTGCTACATACAAAAGCATACAAAAGTGATTTTTTTAGTTATTGGTATAGTTTAGTGGTATGAGTCATTTGCTGGCTTTTTATATCTGTGGAGGCCAGATCTCTTTGTCATAATTTCCAGGTTTGTTTTTATCCACTACGGTATATACGGTTAAAGTGTGTTTGTTCCTCCCATTGCTGTATTTTTTTGATTATAACATGCATAGTTCTCCCCAGAGGTTTTTAGCCAGTTGCTCCGCCTGGCTATTTTGAATACCCCGCCCAGCTCTTGGCAGCTCTCATCCTCGGATGCACGGATCTCAGTGAGGCTGCTCTGTGCTCTGTGCCATCCGCTCAGAGGATTGCTGCCGATGAGAGGTGAGCACACAGTTTAGCCTTCATGTGAAGGAGACACAGGCAGCCCCACCCCCATCTCATAGCACAGAGCTCGGATTACTGCCTGTGACATGTATCCACCTCTAGCTCTGCATGTCTTTCTGCATCCTCACAGCTCTGTGTGTACAAACCTCCATATCTCCTAATATGTATGTCACAATGACCTGTAATTTTCAGGCTGTACAGGGGACCCTCATAGATACTAGTTACTACAATTTCAGCCCCAGCTGTAAAGAATTTCAAGATATGGGGCTCAAAAATGTAAAAAGTTATGAAAATTAAACTTTGGGGTTGCTGTTTCAGAGGAAAATGCAACTAGGAGTCCTAAATTGAAAATGCAAATTGGAGACCCCGGAGCCACTAACATAGCAAGGAGCATTGGGATGGGGCCCCTAAATATATACCAACCTGTCACAAATCTATACCTATGAAACTACTGTCTGCTTCTCTTCTTTGGACACCAATTTCTCTGGGGGTAGGGGGTACAAAACTGAAAATATAGGTGCAAGTGTTGGGCACATTCTCCCCTTACAATCTCATTACTACAGCATCATTAGAACATAAAACACTCCGCCATTACAATGGGCTTCCCTGCCCTGTTACACATTCCTTTCCACTTATCTAACATTCTGAACTTCAATTGGGGAATGGGGAGGTGTAAGAAACCAAAAATATTGGTACAAGTGGGGAACATCTGTTACTAACATCCCCTAAAACTTCATCACTATGGCATCATTAGAAAATGAATTCTGCCCACTAAATGTTATTGAGGTTGAGGTACAGGAAGGTTACAGTCATGTGTAACAAGAAAGTGCATTTTGATGGACAGTTTTGTTTTTTAATGTTGTAATGATGCCATGGTGATGAAAGGTGATCGTCACACGTGTTTCCCACTTCCACCTATATTTTTGTTTCCCTGCACCTCTTAATGCTGGAGAAATTGGGGTTTGAGGTAAGATGCAGGCAGCACATTTTAGGTTACAATAGGAGGTTACTGGATACCCTTGACATAAACAACTGGGAGCACTAAATTTGCCGTGTTTTGCCACACCCCCTTTTTTACCACCCGGTTACAGCTTCCTACCACCTGGCTGAAAAAAATTTCTGGGGAGAACACTGACATGAATTAAAAATTGTGGCAAAGAGCTGTAACTAGAACCTTTGGAAATGTGGAGTCCCCTTCAGAGACCTTTATACAGTTTAAAACCCAACTCTAGTTTATAATTTATTTTTAAAAAATACAATTAACTATAATTTCTAAAAAAAAAAAAAAAAAAATATTAATTATATTGTTCCCTTGCTGACTTACTAGTCTGTGACTGAGCACAGCTCCTTCCTTCTGGGGTGTATTATGACTTGTTGCGTGGACAACGGTGAAGTTCTTCTCAAGCATAACAATTATTATATTTAAAGAGCGGACCCGGATTACAACCTTCAGTAATATCATAAGTTTTATTTACCATCACATGTTTATACCAATTATATCTGAACATTTTATTGTAATGTATGATTATGCTCTGTTGTAGGTGTACAAAATGCTACACAAATCTTGCAATAAAATTTTGCATGTCCCTGTTTTTTGTTTTTAGAATGCAATGATGACGTTTGAGGAGGAAAAAATGCAAGTGGCATGTGATGACTTGAAAATGACAGAAAAACTGTGTGAAAGTGATGAAGGTGTGATAGAAACCATCAAAAACAAGATCAAGAAAAATGTAAGTAGAATTCTGTATTATTGGTAAAAATACTTTATCTTTGATAGGGATAAATGCCTTCACCTTTTCTATACTGTATAAAGTACCCATTGCAGATATCAAATCAGCAGTGAGCTCATTGGTTAGGCCATACCCTATTCCAGGCCACTTTTCAGTCCTCTTTGCTGAGCTGCCGATTGACTTCTAAATCTCCAGGTCCAGTATTATGGGAAGGCAGGGAGAGTGGTAGATGTTGCCCCATACCGGGAGTTACGGGGTAAATTTCAGACTTCTACTTATGTTTCATAAAGCTAAACCTCTTACTTTGATCAGAATAGTTAACTTTGAGCTAACATTGCTCATATTAATGATGATAATTATCTTTGTTATAAGTCATACACTTATTAAAAGTAAGACATATGTGTTACACATAAAATAGACGTTGTGTACTCTAAAAGCAAAAGTATTAGGAGTTTATACATTCTAAAAAGTTTCCATTTTAGAACTAATTAATGTTCAAAACAATAGGCTCATTTTTGCTAGGTTCAAAAGACAGGATCTAACATGCTGCTCATTGGTAAATATCTTAGAAATATCTGCAAAAAGCTCATTTTACAATGCATATGTAGCAAAATGTTCAAGGTTGAAAACCCTAAAAAGGCTGACCTGTGTTTTATTGTTATGGGTTGCTGCAGCTATTGCAGATATTTACATTTTCTTCAAGCCATGTGCATGTAAAGGTCAAAAATCACAAAATCAATATGTATATGGGAATAGCTCCAGGATACATAAGGTAAACACAAAACCCATAAATATGGATAGTACATCCTTATTGTCTTATATATTACAGATCCAAAAAAAATATGTGCAGATATTCTTCCAAAAGTTTCTTGGAAGGGAGCACATGCAGTTTATGGCTAGGCAGTCACAGAGAATTTGCCACTAGAAAGCCATAATTAAATAACCCTTTTAATAACCATAAGAATATAAAGCCTAATAAAGCTATATGTCTATATGTTCTAATATAAGGTTCAATTAAAATAGATTGTTCCTTACACAGCACTTAAACCTCTGGTCCAAATTGGAATGGATCCCCTTACTCAGGGGACCTAAATAAACATAGATACGAGGAACAGGAGGAATCCCTCTAATCTACAATGAATTTTAAATACTTACAAAAGTGTAGGAGCAAGAGATCATCCACCAAGCAATGGATCTCACACTAAGAATCCCATCCTGCTACCACATATAAATAAAAATGACCCAGTGACTCAAAATCACAAAATGGTCTGCCTTCCACTTTCATGCATGTGCCACCACTGGCTGGGTGATATTGATTTCCCCCAATATAACTCTGCTATTTAAATGACTTGTGAGGAGCATAGTGTGCACTTCTAAGAAAAAAATAAAATTCTTCTAAAAATTAAAAAAAAATCTATTTATACAGTAAGTATGTGGAATAATCCAGAGCCTTTATAATGTCTGCATTTAATACACCCTTTTCTTTCCAAAGACATGGATTTACCTCTTAACAATGTCCTTGTCCCATCCTCCACCCTTCTGTCTCGGCGTACAGAGCTCTTTGACCTTTAAAAGAGTTAACACATCTGGCATTGCTGCCATGCTGGGTTGCACTTTTACAAGTATTGCTGTTGCTGCTGGCATGAAGAGATCTGATTATAACAGACAGATGATCTTGGATATAAACTTGGTGGTGTGCTTATGGATATTTTACAATAGAAATTTTACAGAGGGGAGTCTCTGTTCACCAAAAACAAAGGAGATGAAAGGAAAGCAGATTATTGCAGGCAGCTGTATAGAGTTCCTGAATTTACATCTGCTGCTGGTGCCTTGCACTGTGGAAGTGTGCAAGGTTCTGTAACTTTTTTTTGCATGCTTAACACAGAACTCTCTTTGACTGATACGGTATACATAGGTACCCAGAACCCTTACTCTGCATATCTGAAAGCTCCTGCACCAGTACGGTTCTGTGTCAGATTCAGATCCCGCTCCTCCATTGACAGTTACTAATGGCTAAGTTGGGTTCAGTGTTCATTCCTCACTACAAACATCACTTTAAGTGACAGCAGACATGATAACTCTAGGATAGTTGAAGCCATTAACTGTATAGCTTTATCAAAACCACCAAAAACTTGTGAAGAAAGTTGAAAGCCTCCAAAAGTCCCAGCCCAATACATATGCTCTGAAGTTGGCATGGTGCCATATCCAGAAGTCTGGGTTTTTCAGGGGTCTGCAGCATTGCATTGGGTCGATATAAAGCTCTGTGAAGGTATGGTGGGGTAATATGCCTTTATAGTTACTTTGCTTTATCGGGAGTAATCACATGTTTTCTTTAAATCTTACATCTACCAGCAATTTAGCTTTCCTCTTGTTCTTGGCACTTTTGTTTTTCCAAACATGCAAACTTGAAAGACAATATGTTGCTTTGATGAACCCACACATATGTCTTAAGCAGTTACTAAAGTGGTAGACTGATTATGGTGACAGCAAAACAAAGTACCATTACCTAATTCCTCGTGCCCAGCATGCTATTTGGCACATTTTCTTATATTAGATGTTATCAGTAAATCACACTGTGGTACTAATTTTATAACATGAATCAGAGGAATATAAAAATGATCTATGCCAGTTTTCATTAGTGACTCTAGTTGGTGAAGGGCAAGTGCTTTGAAAATGTTGGTATTGCTGATATCCCTATTTAATGTACAGCGCTGCGTAATATGTTGGCACTATATAAATCCTGTTTATTATTATTATGAATAATAATAATAATAATACAAATATCCAAACATCTCAGGTTTAGAATTAAGGAAAAGCAACAGGCAAAATCCACAGAAAATACTTCTGGTTTTTAAGGTTAATGTTAAAGAAGTGGACATTTTCTAGGTTAAAGTTAAAGAACAGAAATGTCCACTTCTTTGAGCTACAGTGGCCATTTTGTCTGAATTATAAACAATCTGACTCCTAGGGTTGTGTGATTGGGTATGGATGTGCATGGCACAGTGAGGGCCAAATAAAATATACCAAGGAAGATAGTAAGGGGAGGATTTACAGATTTTTCAAATGTAGTATCAGGGAAATCGTGGTGCACCAAGGTTAAATATGCAGACCTTCCTCTGGTTGCTGTGGTTGGTGACCAACAGCAGGGTTACAGATGTTAATTATAATGATAACAAAACACAATAAACCTAAAACTGCCAAAAACGGACATTCTACATAGAACCATGATATGTATTTACCTACAGTAGCCATCTTGGCTTTCTTAAAGTAAACTAAACCTATACTAAACTATTGGTACATATGTTTTCTTCTTCACAGGTTGATGTTAGAAAGTCTGCCCAGTCTATGATTGACCGCTTGCAGAGACAGATCATTGTTGCAGACTGCCAGGTTTACTTAGCTGTGCTTTCCTTTGTTAAGCAGGAGCTGTCAGGTGAGTGCCCTGATTAAATGAGATCAACTATTCTCTTTGTTGGCAGAAGTATTAATAGCCTGGTACATATGTCAAAATGCTGTTTGTTCTCTGGAAGATAGTTAGACTGCCATTATCTTCTCTGTTTAAACATTTTGTAAATGACAAAACAGATGCCAAAAGAAGTCTTCCATAATGGACACAGAAATGTTTAGTTAAAGGTTTGTAAATTCAAATGGTAGATCATTTTTTAACCATCCCTATTCTATATCTGGTCTTCCAATTATGGTTTGTGCAGACAGGATTTATTTTCTGGCACCCTGATAGTAAGATCCTGATTCATCCCTGGCAGAATTGTAACAAGCAAACCTTGGCTTACCTAAGCTTGACAGGAGACATTACAAATGGAGTTTCTAGTTTCACCACTATGCTGCAGCATCTACTTTCTAGTGGGAATCGCTTTTGGAATATGGTGAAAAAATTTGGACTAGTGATCACTAAAGCTGCATGAAAAACTGTGCCGGGATGATTTGAGATTACTGCTATTTCAACCTTAGTCTACTCAAAAAAAAGTATGTATTTTGTAACGAATTT
Source organism: Pyxicephalus adspersus (assembly GCF_032062135.1). Lineage (NCBI taxonomy): Eukaryota > Metazoa > Chordata > Amphibia > Anura > Pyxicephalidae > Pyxicephalus > Pyxicephalus adspersus. The sequence goes on along the minus strand of NC_092862.1, from coordinate 44,204,015 downwards.
ATTCTATTACCCTTATTCATCCAACCATACAAAGGCAAATCTTAACAATTCAAAAGAACATTGAGATTCTGATGTGGTTTGTAGATTTCTTCATGACGTGTGTATAAATTGTGTTTCTAGCTGTGGACCACATACACAGCCTTAAGTGATCATTCATAAGCTCAGAAATTACCAGCATCCAATCAAAGTCCATCATCAAGTCAAGAAACAGAGTGATTTCTGGTTGCAGGGAATCATTGCTTAAGCTTAACGTGACATTTTTTTCATCTATTCACGTTCCATTTAATAGAGAACTGCAAAGAACAATAGTCTTAGAATGAGGAATTACAAAGCATCCAAACCAATTTTGGTTTTATATATAGTAGCATCAGTAAAATTATCTCTTATTGATTATGATAAAACAATTTGTACTTTTCTGTTTTTGACCTTGGTAAAAGTAGGTTGGTGCATATTAGAACGCTTTTCACATTGTTGATTATCTTACCGAATCAGCCCAAAGCTTCTGCAGCAGCCTTATACACCAGGAAATGCTTGTTATCATACACAAGCTGAAACAAAAGGGAAACCGGCAATCCTTTATCAAGCACTGTATAAAACTCTGATTATATACATTGATTAAAGCTTAATAGAACTTTGCCAACCAAATTATGTTCTTCCTTAGAAAATTGTAAATTCCCACTAATTTTTAATTTTTAATAAGATTAAAGAAGCCTTTTTTGCGTGGCTGCTCTTTCAGCAAATAAAAGGAGGTTAGCAGTTCACCATTCATGTACGCCATAACAATGGAGCTGCTGCAGTCCTAATGTCTTTTACAAAAGACAGCTCCAGAGGTTTAATGAATTAATTATAAGCGATGCACTTTAGAGCATTATGATGCCAACATAAAGCTGTTTAGAAGCAATTTACATGGCAATTTAATATAAATATTCATCAGGATATCAAAAGTCTGATAGAGTTTAAATCTACACATCATATAAATTAGACTGTGAATCTTCTGATTTATGTGGACTGTGTATACTGCTTGTATGTGCACTGGGTGTTATCCAGTCCATCTAATTTACTTTTTCAGACAAGGTATCATTTGCTCTTAACTAACAGTGAAGGTGGTAGTTCTGTAAAGTTTAATAAGCAGGAAGTACACTGCTTTAATTTCTGATATGTAAGGGGTATATTCTATTGGAGGTAAAAATACAGATTCATATAGAAAATGTAAGATGCTTTATTCCTGGCAGCAGGTAGGTATAATTACTTAAATATATAAGGAACCATAGAGTCTCTTCCTGTTGCTGAAATACTTGTTAAAGGTGGACTGTTAGAACATCTGCTTGTGTTTTCCACTTCCTCAGATTTTTTAATCAGAATGATAAGTTATCCTGCCTTTGCTTATGTTCTTGTTTCCATTGTTCCTTTGCTTCATTTCAGCTTACATTAAAGGTGGTTGGATCCTGCGCAAGGCATGGAAAATTTACCACAAATGTTATATGGACATTAACTCCCTTCAGGAAATGTATCAGAAGAAGCTGTCTCAGGAATCCTCGCCCTCTGACGCCGCTAATGATAATCACATTGCTGCTGAGGGGGTCACGGAGGAGGCTCTGAACAGACTGAAAGGTGCTGTGAGCTTTGGCTATGGACTTTTTCACCTTTGCATATCCATGGTGCCCCCAAACCTGCTCAAAATCATCAACTTGCTGGGTTTTCCAGGAGATCGTCTGCAGGGGCTGTCTTCACTGATGTATGCAAGTGAAAGTAAGGACATGAAGGCCCCTTTAGCTACGTGAGTAGCTATATTGCAATGCTTCAGTAGTTGGTATAGTGATTACAGTAAGTAACTAATATATGGTAAGGGATGCAAGGAACGTGAAAAGATAACATATCTCTATTGTTTGTTATTGCTTGAATTCATGAAGTGAGGGAAGATAAAAGGTCTACATGGCAGCAAGTGTCCCTCTTTTGCTTGCTTTGTTCCCCATCCTGGCTTCTGGTACACTACCACTAATGTGATCAGGGTTTGCTTCCTCCTGGTAGTCCCAGCAACCAGTGGGTGAAATGTACAAAGTTATACTTCACTTTTTTGGGGGGGCATATTATGCAGTATCTGTAAATAATAAATTACTTCTTGCTATATATTTTTTAGAGTATTTAGAGCATATATTTATATAGAATAATATATTTGGAGCATATATTTTAGCACAGAATAATGTGCAATTCTTCAAAAATGAAAGCTCCCTAGATATATTAGGCACCTCTTTGTATACGGTCTGGCCAAAAAAGTCACCCATATATTTGCTTGGACTGCCTTTAGCTTTGACTACACACATAACGTCAAAACATTAATTTCGTTCAAAGTTGCTTTGATTTTTTTTGCCAAAGTGTTGATGATGGAAGAGTGAGAGCTTCATAAAATCTTCTCCAGCATTTTCTCTGTGGTGGTCAATTTATGCGTGAAAAATATTACTTGTGCTTCCAGGACCACTCTCACAATCTTTGCCTGACGAATCCTGACATTTTCATCTTGATATATGCCTGTACCATCAGTAAGAAAAAAATCTATTGATGGGATGGTGGGGGGGGGGGACGTAATTCCAAAGGTATTCATCTGACTTCATTTTTGGGCAAGTAACAGTGCTGAACTTAACCATCTGAAGCAAACCCAGATCATAACACTTGCCCCACTGGCTTAAGGACTTTTTTTTGGCTAGGCAGCATATTGTGGAGATGTCCATCAATCCCTAAAAAGGGGAAGTGGTGGTCTTACCTTACTCATATATTATCAGTTATTTGTGTATTAGAAAATTAAGCTTATTATCGCTAAGTGCCAATATTTTTTATGAGTGGAATCTGCTAAACTGTGAAAATTTTGTAATCCTGGACATGTTACTTAACAAAGGTCATGGTTAAAGCCCTTAGCAATTCTAATGTCATGAGTAATATATATTGGTGTGCAGTATGCTCTTACAGAGCTTTATTGCATGCCTTTTATATTCAGTAATGTGTAGGTTTTATGAAGTTTAGTCTTTCATGCACTGTAAAATTTAAGCAAATTTTCTTTTATAAATGTTTTATGATATGTTTGTGTTAAATAGTACTAGAATACCATGGTTGTAACTTCATGGTTATAATTATTCTTACATAGATTTAAGTCAAACCAATGCTTATAAAGCTTATTCTCGTTTAAAAGTTTATTCTTCCATCCAGACTTTCATTTTTGATTTTTTTCAATGAACGTAACTTGGAAAAAGGGAACATCCTCCCTCTAGCCATCTATGTACACTGATGGCTAAGTTTTAAGGCCTATATCTATTATTGGGGTAAACTGGTAGGGTTCATGGGGTTGTAAGAGAAGTGCTAGTACTGTAAGAGAAATGCTAGTATGGCATCAAAAATGTTTGATGCCATACTAGCATACAAAATATGACATATTTTTCATATTTTCAGGCAGATAGAAATAATTAGGTTTTTTTTTCAATCTTTATGGTGTTCCCAATAATTCTTTTAATAAACCATATGCTTTTGAGATTCTGCTGATTAGAAATTCAGTTTAGATTGTTTATTAGTTGTGATTTGTTCCTATTTTAACATTTGTTCCCACATCTTCATATGAATGTTACCTTGTCTTATGTATACATTGCATAACTATAACATGTAGCATTGTTCTCCTCTTACTGCAGGCTAGCCTTGCTGTGGTACCACACTGTAGTTCGTCCATTCTTTGCACTGGATGGAAGTGACAATCAAGCAGGACTAAAAGAAGCAAAAGAGATTCTGCACAAGAAAGAATCTGCATACCCCAACTCCTCATTATTCATGTTCTTCAAAGGAAGAATACAAAGACTAGAGGTACTCTGACAAGAATCTTAACAATATAGACCTGTTCCTATCAGCCAGATTTCAAGTTTTCATTGTGGGTTGGAGAATAAAAATGTCTGGTTGTCTTTGGAAAGCACTTGTTTTTAGATAAAGGTAGCTACCTTCTAACTCAGGGGTCTGCAACCTGTGGCTCCGGAGCCACATGCAGCTCTTCAGCCTCCTTGTTGTGGCTCCCTTCGGCTGCCGCGGGGAGATCTCTGATGGGGGATCCCCTTCCTCCCAAGACACTGCGGAGGAGGGGGATTCCCTATCCGGTGTTCTAATGAAAAAAATCTACCAGTGAAATAAATCTACCACGGGGCGTGTACAAATGGGTGTGTACAATGACATCCCCCTCCTTTGAACCCCAATTCCTCTGGAATGGGGAGATGTACAAAACCAAAAATGGAGGTGCAAGTGGGGGACACCTGTGACTAACACCCCCTAAAATTTAATTGTTATGCTATCATCAGAACATAAAGAACTCTGCCCATCAAAAAAATCTACCGTTACACATTGCTGGAGGCACCTGAACCCCAATTTCTCTGGAACAGGAAGAGGGTACAGGTGAACAAAATTAGAGGTGCAAGTGGGGGACACCTGTGGCTAACACCTCCTAAAAACTCCACCCATCAAAAAAACCCTACCCTGTTACACATTGTTGGAGGCTTCTAGCACCTAAACCCCAATTTATCTGGAAACGGGGGTACAGGTGAAAAAAATTTGAGGTGCAAGTACGGGACATCTGTGGCTAACACCTCCTAAAAATTCATAAAAACTCCTCTGCCTATCAAAAAAATCTACCCTGTTACGTTAGAAGCCTCCAGCTTCTAATGTAACAGGATGATACGTTAGAAGCTGGAGGCTTCTAGGGGCATAGTTCAGTGTTTAATTTATTTCAAAGTAGGCCTACACATGCACACTTGTTGTAACAGGTAAAATTAAAAAAATATTAAAACTTTTAAAAGTTTATAAACTGTGTTATGTTTTGCGGCTCCAGACTATTTTTCTTTAGTGGAAGAGGAGGCAAAATGGCTCTTTTGATAGTAAAGGTTGCTGACCCCTGTTCTAACTCATTATCACTGTGAGAAGATATTTAGCTATTTCTTTGGTTTAGAGATGAACAGCTGTGGTCAAAAAACAAAACTCTTTCATGAGCAGAAATCCTTAGGTCCTAAGGTCCTAAGGTTACCTCACATTGTCATTTTAAAAATGGATTTCAGTATTATAGACATGATCCACTACATAACATAGCCTTATGAAATTACAATCAGCTGGAGCGCATGTATGCACACCAAAATTGGCTGTAAATAATCTTCAGGAGATCACCAGTTATTGCATTTAAAGATTGAATAAGGAAGAAAACAAATGACTATAGGGAAGATAAAGCAATGGATAATATTTAGAGATGTTCTAATGTCTTTCTACACCACTAAAAATGTGTGACAAAAGCTCTAATCCCTCCCTGCTATGTTGAAAACAAAATGAAATGTTCTGGCTGCCAAAGGCTTTATCCATCTGATTACAAATTAACTGACACATAAACCAGCCTTTCTGGACTGTTTTAACATAGGGGAACCCTTAAAAAAACTTTCAGATGCTAGGGAACCCCTGCTATAATTTGTACGTTTAATGTACAGCGCTGCGTAATATGTTGACGCTATATAAATCCTGTTTATTAAAAATAATATTAATAATATTTAATAATCCACAGCTCACAGTACATTAGCATGGTGGTCAGTGGAAAGAATGTCACCCTTAAAGAAAGCCAAAAAGATCATTGGTGTCAGTGGCAACTAATAAACCGGTAGACATTGATGACTTAGCTTGGTCTGCCCATGGAATCATCTTCAGGCCACACAATAATACCTGCAGACTTGCAGAGAGCCCATTGTTGGGATCATGTCCACATTGCTAAACATTCTATTAAGGCTGTCACTAAGGTCTTTTAAAGATCAGCAGGATCTGCTTGTAACTTGCTTTGCGTGCTGATAGCTTTCACAAGACTTATAAAGAAAAGTAAGCACAAATTTACAGAGAACAGCACCCTTCCATCTTGTGACTCAGATAGCTTTTACTTTGTCAAAATTGTATGAGTCAGATAAGAAGCACTTAGATCAGTGTGCCTGTGTTAGCAGGGGAAATGTTGCACTTTGCTTAGAATTATTAAATAATACAATGTTAAAGCCACGTTGGTACAGTAGATGTGGGTGTTTTACAGAACATTCTAAAGCACATTGTGTACCCTGACAAATTGCTTCTTTTTTTTGCACGTATCATTATACTTGGCTGTAGTTGTAAATACAAAGCAAAGCAGATGAGCAATAGGAGTAATTGGATAGTTGTTGAACAAGCCTAAAGGTCCAGGTGTTAAGTAGTGTTGGGGGAGAAAGATAGCAGTATAAATGACTTACCTCACTGTCTAGTCAAACTTTGATTGCCACATGGCTGGATAATTATAGGTCCTTCTAACTCTCCATTCTTTTACTTACTAAAGGAAATCTTTACTGAGAATATTTATCGGCTGAAATATTAATTTTTATTACTCTTTCTGTCACTGACCACTGCTGTATTTGTAGACATTAACTCAATTCAATATGGACATAAATTTCCAGGCAACTAACATTTTCAGATTTAGGTCAGCAATGACAGACCTCACATTTCTCTCATTTGTACGGTTTTGAAATAAGAACCAACCCACCACACTAAATTACAAAGTTTATTGGGATCTGACTGATGTATGTGAATTGTATATTCATTTATTTGGTCAATAAGCTTCCAAGTAATACTAGATCTATGTTTTTCCTGGGCCCTACAGCTATTGCATGGTTTACTTTTGGTTTAGGTAAACAGATATTGTCACCTTGCCTGTTCAGTGCAGAGTCTTTGCAAAGGGGCCTTATACGGACCCAGTGACCCTCACCTTTCCAATATATATATATATATATATATATATATATATATATATATATAAATCCCCTGGGTTTATTTTATTCTTGGTTTTATTTTTAGCTCATCTGTGTCCTAAAATCCCTCACAGAGGGCATTTCTCTGTTTGGGATATGGCACAAACACAGAAAGAAAAAAAAAGGAAGACCTAGGCACTCACCATGGGGAAGGGGTCTAGCAGAGGACTCCATCTTGATATATATGCCCCCTTTATATGCTGAAGAGGGTAAATTGTTCTTTTTAAACCTTTTAAAGAAAATCATATTGGTCATAACTACTTCTCTCCGGTGGTATAGTGGTCTGTCCTTTTCTCTGCTTGGAGGTGTAGTATTGATTTAACAGAGATTTTACAGAACCTATGTAAAAAGATGTCCAGTATTAGTATTGTTTAGATACATTTTTTAAGTCACTTATAACCTGTTTTTTCATCTACAGTGTCAAATAAACAGTGCCTTGTTCTCCTTCCATACTGCCCTGGAGCTTGCAACAGATCAAAGAGAGATACAGCATGTGTGTCTGTATGAAATTGGTAAGTGTTAGACGTTCCTTTGCTTACACATTTGATCTAACATAAAGGGATACATTTTTAAACCAGACTAATAATATGTACTCCAGTGTTCTCTGTATTTGGGTGGTTACTGAAGAGTTGGGTCACAATACAGGGCTGCCACCCATCTACAATTTCTTCTCACCCGGCCTAAAATCAATTCTGGGTTGAGCACTGTAATCATATGGTTGCGTTTACAAAATATGTTTGGGTGGGGGGTAAATGAAGACAGGAAACATTACAGATGCAATAAACATCATTGGACACCCAATTGACATTTTTTCTGATCTGTCCTATATTTCAGGGGCGCTCAGCTGAGATATATAGCCAAGTGTTATACCAATATTTCATTGGTAATAGTGTCTGGATTACCCTTGGCATCACAGATAGGACTGTTATATATGTGTACTTTTTTGGTAACCCTGTATTTTAGCTACAGAAATGGCTACTACCTTTGTAACTTAACACATAGTCATGGCCCTATATTCAACTTGAAATTAAATGTGTCTCATTAAAGGCTGTTAGTATAAAAGTCATATAGTAAACACTTAATAACCTGGGATCCTAGCTGTCACTCAGTAGATATATCTGGTGTTGTTTTGAGGACACATATTTGAAGGCGTCACTGAACTTTAGGAAACATCTATAAGTATGAATTGTGCAGTACCCTAAAAATTATTTTCTATTTCTTTCTTTCAAAAATAAGACATGCACCTGATATATAAGGAAACTTCTGTGTCTACTGTCTTTTATCAACAGTGTGCGATCTAAGGGGCTACCTTCATTGACCGCTAGTCCCAGCAGATTTGGAAAAAATTTGGTGCTATCCCTACTGTGCAGGTCACTCTTCTTGCTAAAGACCCTAAAATGAGGGGCAAAGTTTTTTTTTTTTTTTACCAACACCACTGCTTTTACACAGATTCATAATGCAAAACAAGGTATTGTAGGAGGTCAGGGAAATAAATCGGCTGCAGGGAAATCAATCAAGCAATACTGGTGACAAGTCACTTACCATCTGTCTGCCTATTTTGCCCCTCCAAAGTTCAGTTTCTCTTTAAAAGTGCACAGGTCAAAGGAACTTCCTTACATTTGTTAAAGTTCTGACCCACAATCTTTGGCATTCCATGTGTGCCCAGTGCAGGATTTTAAGAAGTGCCTTTTAGTTAGTAAACCTTCCCTTGCATAATTTACAGTATAAATGCACTGAAAAGTAACAACTAGAATGCCTGACATTTTTTCAATGGTTTCACTCATCTTTCCTAACACTCTTATTTTGATACCGTTGAATGTCAGAATTAAACTAGGTGGAATTAAAAAGGGGGACTGGAAATGTAATTACAAAGCTTTATATTTTAATATTCGTTATTAGGTATTTTCAAAACAAAATAAATCGTATTAAACAATATTGAAATTTACAAGGTATTAACTCTGCTAGAAAGCTTAAACTACCACTTAAATTGCCCAAAATATTAAAGTTATTATAAATAAAGTTTTTTTTTTATTTTACTAAGTTATGCTTTCCTGGACTTTACCATTTTCACATCTGCTCAGTTTGTCTATTTCCTGTTTGCTGCAAAGCACCTGACAGAGAGGTTTATTTTAGCAGTTTCTGTAAGAGTAAGCAGTGTATTATTCTGCCCGCAGTGCAGTCTTTTTATACATCTATATACAGTAGAGCTCTGCTCAATGTACTGTTACTCATGAGTGATGTTATTAAGCCACCCAGTGGCAGGAATTTATTCATTTTTACTGTTTTTTTTTAGGCTGGTGCAGCATGATCGAAATGAACTTTAAGGATGCCTTTCGATCCTTTGAAAGACTTAAAAATGAATCCAGGTGGTCCCAGTGTTACTACGCCTATCTCACTGCAGGTAAGTATTCTTCTTACATTTCTAGATCACATTTTTGTCTAATTTTAAAAAGCTGACATTAAGGCGATTACAGCTGTTTGCAAATCCCTGGAAAGTTTCTGGATTTTTGCATGAATAATTCATAAAAAAGGACCTTGGAACACAATTTTACACTGCTTCCTTTGAAAACACAATGGTTAAAGCAATTAGGGTCATTAAAGAAAATGTAGGTGAACCTTTGTATTTTATAAATAGGAACATACATTTTGAAATTAAGTTTTATATAATTATATATAAATCTTCTGTTGGACAGTGCAGTTGGATATAGTTTGGTTCAAGTTGTAAACAGAACTATTTCAGTTATGTATATTTTGTTTTAGATTGAAGCACAACATTTCAGCAACATTTAAAACTTATACCTTTACACACCTGTCCTATAGTTAAGGCCTGTGAGCCAACTAAATATGATCTAGGTAACACATTCTTTGAACTATGTCATTTTTGAGTTTTAAAGCAGGAAGAAAATAATATGGTATGATTGTGATTTGTACACATTTCTGCCATTCATCCATGTGTCAAATTTAAAAAATAATAACTTTTATATATTGTGCTTTCAGTGTGTCAAGGTGCCACAGGAGATGCGGATGGAGCACAGGAGGTATTCAGAGAAGTTCAGAAGCTCTTTAAAAGGAAGAACAATCAGATTGAACAATTTTCCGTGAAGAAGGTTTGTATGTAAAATAAGGAGCCTGTTACACAGTAGCCATAGGAAAGTAGGTTTAGTACAGCTGCTTAAAATCTAGAAAAAAAATTGGAATATGAGTAAATAATATTGCCATTGACTGAATGAAGTGTCCTTAGACCTTCTTCATGGTGATGACATGACGTGCTTGATGACTTCATGAACTGGGGTTAGTCGTGCTGTGACCAGATAAGGTGGGGTTAGTCTTGTTACACAGCAATCACAAAAATACAGATCCCAGAAACAACAACTTAAATTATAGTCCTGATAAAGTTAAATACTGGTGTATCCTTACATGAATATATTTCTGTTAATAACAGGGTGAAAGATTTCGAAAACAAACTCCCACCAAACAGCTGTGTATCTTGGCCGCCATTGAGGTGTTGTACCTATGGAAAGCGCTACCCAACTGTTCTCTGTCTAATCTCCAGCACATGAGCCAAGGTATATCTTGCTTTTATTGTGTTTTATAATCATTTTCAGGAGTCATTCCTTATATATGCTAATAAATTATAAGTAACAGAAAAATTGTATATGTTATATGTTGCATGCTATATGACTGACAGCTTTTTATAAGACATTACTTCTTTACTGTCCATTTCTAGTGATATCTGATCTATGTGTAGGTGGTGCCCTAAATAATGAGAGCTTTTCCCATTTACAAGAATACCTATTATTCTTTTTTTTTTGTTTATTGTATTTTTATTAATTTTCACAAAATATACAGAACAAAAAATAAAGAGGGTGTAAACAATTGAATTGAATACAAACTACAACCAAAAGAGGGTGGTGGGTTAGGGAGGAGTATGTTGCCATATACCAAATGTACAGTGAAATAGCAATGGGTAAACAATAATATAAACATTAGTACAGTATCACAGTCCTAGAATGCCTAATATTCCTAATACACACAAATTAGTTTCATTCTAGAAGATAGACTTATCATGGGACAACCTGGGTGATTATTTAGCAAATGTTTCAATCCTGGACCAAGTCTATTCTGAGTTTGTTGGATCACCCAGGTTTCGTGATAGCCTATCTTCTTCAGTCTGGGAGAGCTTTAATAAATTAGACCTATTGTACCTTTATACCTGTAGGCTCTGGTTTAGTAAGCTTCAAGAAAGCTACTCAATGCTTTGGAAATTTTGCTCTTCAGAGTGGCAAACTATTCAGTCACTCTTTAGAGTGACTCTAAACTATTTAACTAATACATTTTGTGTGTATGATGCCAAGAGCAATCCTAATATTCTTTTTAAAGCCCTTTTATTCCAATATGAAGTCCATCAGGATATACATTTATGTGCTCCATTGTGCTCTCTATACAATACAATTGGGAAACAAAATCCTTGTTGCAGTGGTTTTCTGGCCAATACAGTAGCTGCTCGACATTTAAGAAAAACACTTTCTAATATTTGTGTTCATAATATATCAGGTGTTTGTTACTTTTGCCATGTGTATCTCTTCAGACAGTTGTGAATTCTTCAGTAACTCACTTTATTGTTTGTACACCTTTGTATTGTATGAACAAAAGCTTGCCATGAGGTTGTGGACCCCTCTGTTGTTGGATTACGGAATTTGCTGCTTGGTGCTATCCATAAATGTCTGGGAAATGTTGAAGATGCAATTCAGGTGAGACATCAAAAGATATTTGGTAGCAGAGAAAAAATGTTACATTAAATTTTCATTCCAGAAAAAAAACCTCTTCCATTATAATATTATCACATTATCCATGTGATAATATTTTGAAATGCTCATTAAGCAGAAACCTACATATAAGAAGATTGCATTATGTGGACCTGACTTATAGCTATACTTTGTCTCTGTGTATTATAAATCTCAGGTAAAAAAACCTTTTATTTACAAATATAGTATTTGTTTTACTTATAAAGTTGTTTGGACTCATCTTTTGGAGTTTAAGAAAGGGATAGTGGACTGTTTTGTGTGAAAATTTTTTTTCCGGAAGACTGATAAATTATAACTGCTCGTCTGTGCACAAACACCATGATTAGTTTTACATAAGCATAATAGAAATATTTGTCTTTCAGTTCTTTCAGCGTGCTGTGAAAGATGAACTGGGGCGACAGCAGAACCTCTACATACAGCCGTATGCATGCTATGAACTGGGCTGCATTTTGTTGGAGAATCCTGAGGTACACAGGACTTTATAGTTTTCTTTGTTTTAAATGCAGATAGTACAAATACTTCACTTTGTATGAACATCTTGCAGGTAGCTGGCATGCAAATATGTTATGAAGAAATACACCGACAGAAAGGCAAAGTGAGAACATAGATGAGATTATCAGTGTTCTCCATCTTCATCGTCTATTCACAAGGAGGATGTCCTAATTAAATATGGGCACCTCTACCCTGACGGCAGCAATCAGACAGGCCACCTGTTATAGGTGCAGCAGGGCATGCCACTCAAGCTAAATCTGCTACCCCTGGGTTGGGAAGGGGGATCCAAGGGGGATTTATGGGAGCATTAGGTGTAATGTAACACAGTTGTCCAGTAGTTACATTTAAATGATGGGTTAAATGCCAAACTAAAGTTCTACTTCTAAAGAAGCTGAATCAGGCAGGGCAATATTTTAGAAAGGGACAGGCAATGTCACTTCTGCAATATCCCTTCCTATGTGCCTGATTACTGAGTTAACTCTCCAAAAAAGCTTTTCTGTGCATGCGTTGCTCAGCTTTGATTGCCAGGATACCCGGCAATCCTGGCTTTCCCTGTGCTTGCCGGGACTAAATGAACTCCCGCACTCCTGCATGGGAGTTAGGTCATTCTGGCCCGACCAATCAAGATAGCCAAAGATCTCAACGAGAAAGAGTGAAAGAAAAGATGTCCGTGCCCTGCAACAGAATAGGGACAGATGAGTTTAGTGGGTTTGGTTGCCTTTAAAGATAGGCTTGATATAACCCCTCTAAGACAGCACTGCTCAATTATTTTTTCTATCCCAAGCTAGAGATGTGAAAAGCACTTATTATTGTCAGTTGATTTGCAGTACCTTGTCTCCACTAATCAAAGGGCAGACTGGGTTTATAAAGACAACCTATTTCTTGTAGGTCATTGAATGTATGCTCTGTGGATGTAACTGAAGTACTGCAGTGCTTATTTTGTATGTCCAATGGTCCTCAAATAGTTAAGATATATGACGACTCATAATTTGAGTATTTGTATATAAACTTTGCTTGATTTTCTATTTTTGCAGACTGTTGCAAAGGGAAAAACTCTGCTATTTCAAGCCAAGGTAATTTTATTTGTCTTCTAGCATTACACAGGACAGAAATTTGTATGGTCGTACAGTACACAGGCTAAAACTATCGTTTCTTATCATATCCTATTTGTTTTGGCTGTAGGAGGACTTCACAGGTTATGACTTTGAGAACAGACTGCATGTACGGATCCACGCAGCCTTAGCCACTCTCAGGGAGGTGGTCCCTCAGTGACAGTGAGGACGAGACTTCTGTTCCACACAGCTTTCTGTACTTACAACACACAGAAGAGTATCACAATGGCTGACTGTGGATGATACGGGTGACTGAGTATGTTCTCTGAACACCAGCTGTGCCGATATCAAGAGACAATTCGCAGTTCCAGTTAAGCTGAACTGGCACAGAATTATGGCATTTTTAAATAATGTGCGAGACAAAACTCCATCCTGACACCAATACATGAAAATGATTTGCTACAACAGTGAATTTTCCACAGAAGTGTTGTAGTGACTTGTACAAATGTCTGTCCAACCCTTGTAATAGGCACAAGCCGCTGTTCTACTTTCTGCAGCTATACAAATGGCCTTGTGTCCTCTTTTCTTTCTGTTGGGTTGTACAGATGCTGCAGTTACAGAGATAACTGCATTAATATTATGAACTATAAATATCAGTAAGTTGAACTGCTGAGCAGAAAGATTAATTTCTTTAGGAACAAAGTACTCTGCTGATGATCTTCTTCCTACTTTCTGAAAAAAATCACTGCGTTTTAGTTGTTATAAACCCTTGCTAATGCAGACTGATCATTAAAGTCAACCAGACAGTACTATAGTACCCACTGTCTATTGATCCTTGGGCTTTGTCCAGGCTTGGGGTAGTTTGTCCCCTGTTGAGGTTTCAGGAACTGTCCATATGCTGTGCAATTTGAATTTGTCCTCTGCTACTTTCACAGCACCTCACATAACTACATTTCAGATTGCTGTGTGACCTACACTATGCCAGGGGTTGTGGATCACACCTCCTATGGTATTGTTTGAGGTACTTTAGATTTTTCATTTAAAAAATGAAAATAATAAATGTGCATTCAGGCTTTGTTTAAAGCCTAATACCATTTAAAACTATCTTGAATGGTATTAAGAAAAGTTCAAACCTCCTTAATTGCTGTCCTTGCCTGGTTCATTTTGTATACATCCTGTGTAATTTCTAGGTGTCATACAGTATATAATAATGGTTTACCATCTCTTCTTGATGTTTCTATTTAAATGGTACAGGAAGTGAGGGGGAACCTTGCCAGCAGGACACAGGCAAGAAGAGAAAGCATTCTATTAATGTTGCAATTATATTGACCCCAACTCCTCCCCACTTTTCCAAATTTAAACAAAAAACTGTGCATGTTGGCTTTAATGCAATTTTTAAACAAAAGGGGCAGAATATCAGGAGCGGAGTATTTAGTTCATTAGGGTAGGATCGTGCTGAAGGAGCCTGGCTTTTATTGTACAACTGCTTTAAGGGCAGAATAAAGCACATGAAACACAAATTGATGTACATCACCGCACACCCTATGCCTATGTCACAGATGGCTTGCTGTCATGAGTAGTAGGCTATAATGTATACTACTCTGGTAATTTATAATATATTAGGCAAGTGAGGCTACATTTTTGTGTTGTTATCTATTTTGAAAGTTGATAGGGAAGCGACCAGAGTGCAAGGCACAAAGATGGTCCAACATTCCTCAGCAATATTCCAGGAACCTTATGTTCTTACTGGCCAATAAGATTTAAACATCAGACTAGGTGCGAAGCAGAAAGGATATCCAACTCTTACTAAGAACATACAGATACATCTGCTCTCTTTTTTATTTGTTCAACCAAGGCAAAAACATAGGTTCAGAATTAGACTTTAATTTTAAAATTTGTACAATTTTACAAATAGTAACTAAACTCATAAAGATGTTGTATTGTCAATAGAATTCACAAATTTACCAGTGCCCTCTTGTGTTAAAAATTTACATTGCACTTTCAAATAGTGGAAAGTAAACTATAATGAACACGCTGGCTTACTGAATATATTTTATCAAGCTTTGGGGAATATTTTGTTCCATGCAAACGACTACAATACAGCAAGCTTCAAAGAAGAAATAGTAATTAGGCTGACAAGGATACCAAGAAAAATGGATATATTTATATTTTAGCTTGGCCATCAGGCTATTTCTGAGTACAGATAATTAATTGAGTTTATAAGTGTGGAAGGAGACTGTATAATACCTTACACTCTGTATTCATCTAGTACTCATTAGGGAGCAGGTTTACCAGCTGCAAAAAACAGCCCAGTGAAAATGTTAGTAGTCAATTCACTTGTTATATTATTACATAACCATTTTCTAACACAAATCGATTTGTTTCAATGGACATTGATTCCATTACCAGCATATTGCAATAGTACACAAGGCCACCATTACTGCTTGCCTAAACTACCAATTGAAGAAACACAATGCTTTGGTGCTTGTGCTTAGGATATATATTATCTCTACCTGGCATGGCTCTGTTGTCTGCCCTTCTACATAGAAACCCCATCCTGAAGCTCCAAATATACTCGAGTATAAACAGATTTTTTTTATCTTTAAATTGGCATTAGAAAAAGAATCTCTGTTTGGCAGATGACACCTGGTGTCATTCAAGGTTCCTATGCAGTATTTAAGTTTCTGCACACAGTTTTGGATTAGGTGGCTTTCAAAAATAATTTAGCATCCTTTCCAGAATATTTCCAGGACTTTGTCATCTTTTGTGTGATGCCTTACTTGACAAAAAAAGCTGAGTATTCTCCAAAGCATAAACTAAAATATTTTCAACTTCCAAAAAGGCCCATACAACATTATAAAACAGAATGTAAAAAGCTATGAGCTGTGAAGGGAAGTAAAAGGCAATGCAGTTAGGAAGCTGTAATAAATAACTGAAATGCATTTTCTTCTAATTCAGGGATATTTCGAGTGTTGTCTTATAGACATGCCACATTGTTAGTAAATAATTCATGGTGTGCTAAATATGCTTTTTTTAATGTTATTGTTTTTTTTAAGGTGTAAGAAAGTTGATTTGAGCTAGAAAGGGATTATTCCATTTTTACTGTTAGTTTTATGCCCAATATCAATAGTTTTAGGCTAGTTTTATGTATTTATAAAAAAAAGTATTTATTTCCATGTTTGCTGTTTTAGTTCCCTTTTTAAGTAGTGGATATAATGTGTTTTTCTACAAAACATGCTATAATTATAAAGCTCACTTTTTACATCTTCATGTTCATCTTTGTATGCAGGGTAATATGCAAATATGATAAGAATGAGAGAGCACAGATATGTTCTTTCATTAGGTAGAGCGATAAGAATCCTGCTTGCTCTAATATAGCTGTTTTGGGGAATTAGAATTCTTACAAACAAGTTTCAGATTAAAAAAAAAAAAAAAAAAAAGTAATCGTCAGGCTCAAGCCTTTCAGGACACGTAGTAATACCCAGATCACTAGTAGAGGTAGGGTGCAGGAATTGGAATCTATTGAATCTAATCATATATTTGAAGCTGGTGATGTCATTTCTTAACGCCTCATATATCACAGCCGGGAAACACTGTTTTACAATAATTTAATACGTCAAGCTATAAAGATAAAACTCTCCATAATGCTTTCCTAGCTTTCATCTGATTTATCTGTTTGTATTTCGGAACAGTATATATGAGAGATACAATACATTGGAAATATTCAGAATAAGTGATAAACATGGGAGGATTTCTACTCATCTTATTTTCACTGTTTCCATGTACGTTGTGCCTCTATCATCAGATTTTTTTAAAGCAGTTGTTTATTATTGTTAGTAACAAAGGTTCTTCTAAAAAGAAGCCACGTGGTAAAAGAGAAAACATGGAATTCAATAAGTGAGAAATGTGCAAATGGTATGCAATGTGTAATTTTTTTACCAATATGAAAACTTTTTTAGTTCACCTTCTGATCTTTACATTGTCCATTGCCTAAAAAAGATGAGACAAGCTAATAAATATAAAAATATATCCAGGCTATCTATGATACCCAAGTGGGCAACAGTCAATTTAGAGTTAAATAATGACAATTAAATTAGTCTACCTCTGACTTACATAGGGAAGTTTATTGGGAATGATTACAGGATAAATATAGGAGTCCTATATGTGAGTATATATATGGGGGAATTTACATGCTTTTTTAAAAAATTTATCATATCTATGTTTTTATTTAATTCCTTCAAAGTGGTACTGAACTTAAAAAGTGACGATTTGCTATCATGTACATTTTGGCTTTTCCAAAGTAGTACCTTGAAAAACTTTACATTTTGCCTTGAACTCTTCCAAACCTGGTGTTTTAGTATGCCTAGGTGCTCCTTTGATTATAGCTGTATTTCTGCAGAGTGAAATCTAAGACACTGCTTTCTCTCTTACAGTATTGTACATGTCTAATATCACCGACCCCAAACACACACAGCTGCATCCCCCTCAGCTGCTCCCCATCAACTCCAAGCAGACCTTACTCTGAGAAAAAAAAGCCAGCAGACCAATTCAAAATTCCTTAACTATTTAAATTAAAATTATTAACAAAATCAATGAGGAGGGTTGGGGGTGGTGACAATCCATTGGGTCAGTTTCCTTATTTTTCTAGTCTTAGTCTAAGATTTGGTGCTGTTACTACTGTTTTTTTTTTTTGCTGGAGGTTTTGACATGAGTAAACAAAACTCTTCCTCTTTTAGGATGACAACCTGCACACAGAGGTATAGTGCAGTATAAGGCATGGAAGGGTAATAATAGGGCAAAGATTAGCTGCAGACAATACTGGTGACTAGTCGTTTGTTTCCTATCTGACTTTTTTAGGGCACATTTATCGAGTTCAGTTCTTCTTAATTTTTTCACCATCACAAAGGTGCTAACAAGCCCTCTACACAGGTACACAGGGGAGTGACAGGTATTCTTTAAGGAAATATCTGGGATGTATTAGACCCCTTAAGCCTCCACTTCCTTTAATCTGATCAACCATTAGTGATCAGAGCTGAACTTTTGGATTTGTTTGGCCTAAAATAGGAGAACCCCGATGCCATTCTACTCTCCATTTATTTCCTATGCAGTGGTCCCAAGTGCAAAGGGACATACAAAGCAAGATGGGAGCAGGAATAGGTTATGGAGGACGTATTAACCAGAATGAGAGTCTTACCCTGCAAATATTCTGCACAAAAAAAATTGAGGCGCTGCCCCACAATGGGAAGCTTAGTAAATTTTGCTTGTAACTGTTCCAGTAGGCTGATTAGGACTATAAATATGTCTATACTTTAAATATGAATTTCATAAAGAAGAAAATTACTCAGAACTGTTTGGCCTGGTTGAGTTTGAATAAGTGGCTCTCCAAGAAAGCGTACAACCATGGGTGTTTCTGTTATTTTTTGTTTTCTGATATAAATGCTTTTTTTTATAAATACATTTTGTTAGTTATAAATGTTCATTGATTAACTTGTCTTAACTTAGTTACTACAACATATGAAATGGTCATTGGACTTCTTTCTTTCAATGGGATTTTAACGAATATTCCCCACATTACAGTTATTCATAATGGCAAAACTTTGAAAAAATACTTGAATGTTTGTTTTTATCTCATCCTTAACTAAATTCCCCTAAAACAAAAAATGGCGTATTGGGTGAAGTGGTTTAGCTAGCTTGTTATGACAGCTTGAATTAATTTCATTGTTACTGGAACATGATGTTACACAAGTAGTATTGTCTCTCTTAGATTGTGCCGGTGATGAGAAGAGTTGGTCAGTAGTGGGTGGCTTTGGGTTACAGACTCGGAGGCATGGTCTAATAGCAATAAAATAGTACAAAGTACAGCATACACTGAATGGCCTATTTATTTCTTGTCCATCAATCAGTATGTTTAGTTTTTAATAATTACAGTTGGAACATACATTGGAATTGGTAGGTGTTACAGGAAACCTAGAATATTTATTGTGGTGTAATGTAAAGAACTCACACTTTTATATTTCTGAGAAGAGAATAAAAGGAATCAGATCTTAATTTGTGTCCTGTATTTATTGTTGTAAAGTTGTAGATTTCTTGTGTTCTCCTTTTTGTTATTTCAGGATTTGCCATTGGCTGTTGGTTCCACCTCTCATTTAAATATGACAAAACTGAGTAAAATCTCTTAGGTAAACCCCTAGGTGTCAAAGTATTTAAATTATGTAAACTTTTCATTGTCTTTATTTTAAAGATTGTTCAAATTTCCAAAACTGATTTTTAGGTAGTTTTAAAAAAAAGGACCCCCCCCCCTTTTTTTGCAATGTGTTCAATCGGGGAGATTTCCCTTCTCTTCCTGGGGGCAGGGACTCAAAGGAAATCCCTAATGGGGACAGGGAAACTAAACAAAAAACAAACAAGAAAACAACTTTTAATCCTGCCTTTAGTAACAACATTGGGCCTGATTTATTAAAGCTCTCCAAGGCTGGAGAGAATACACTTTCATCAGTGAAGCTGGGTGATCCAGCAAACCTGGAATGGATTTATTCAATGTTATTTGCTATTTGTTAGCAAATGCTTTGAATCCTGGATCAGATCCATCCCAGGTTTGTTGGATCACCCAGCTTTACTGGTGAAAGTGTATTCTCTCCAGCCTTGGAGAGCTTTAATAAATCAGGGGCCATTGTGTCTTTATTAAAGATATTTCTCCCTACCTCCTGTGTTGGTGTCAATGTAGTCAACACCCAAGACCAGTCATTATTTAACACCGCCTTTCTGCATGCATCACAATTATTGGGGATTTACATTTTTATAATTTTACCCAAGATATTAAATGCATGACGGGAATGGAATAGCTAGATGGAAATACAGTAGTGTTCGCAGTTAGCAATTCCACAAAGGTGAGTGGAAGTCTCTCCCACTGACGATGTGATGGTAGTAGAAGAATTGCCCGTGTGACATCAGCCTCATAGAGCTATATTTTATTGGGGGACAAAATTCTTATTAAAGAATGTAAATAAATGTTTGACATATTGGAAAGTTGACCTTGTTTACCGACTTCCATGAGATCTATTGCATGACTAATGTTTCAGGAACTTCCCATGGGCAGGTGGGGCTGGTTGTAGATATGGGAAATGAGTTTTCTATGAATATTTCCTTCAAAGTGAATAAATATTTTTTTTTTTAAATGCATGCATTCACATTCTGTGTTGTGATGCAGTTTCCAGCACTTTTAAATGTGTAAAGGCCATGTATTCCCTGCATTTTTCTAATCTAAAAAAATCTATTTGTGCTGGCATATATACTACATTAAAAGCACATTTTACTGCATTGCCATTAATGTCTTTAGGCCCCATGCTAATGTAGTAAAATCAATGCAGGCTTTGTTTTCTGTAACACACTCCACTGCAGCAAACAATTGTAAACCAACTGGTTTGCGCTGCACCACAATGCTAAATTTGTTGCAGCGTACCTGTTTTTTGTGTCATCAATCTGATGGAAAACTTTTTCTGAACATTATACATATGATGAAGATAGACCTGTGCAGTAGCAAAATAATCTCATTACTAAACCTATAATGATTGGGCTGAATATGTCAAATAGAAATATGAGACTGGGAAATTGTATGCACATTTGTCAATCAAGGTTACAATGCCTTGAGTTCCAGGATAAAATAAAAACACATTTATTGTAGTAGTAGTTGTTTTCTTACCTCTCTCATTGGCAGATTCCCCCAACGCCTCTTCTGTCACCCTGCGTACAGGTCACCCTGGGGTTAGTGGCCAGTCCTTTTTACTTTCCCACTAGTCCCATTTATCCCTTACAGTTCAGCGGTAGTTCCACTCTAAGCATAGTTGCCCTTGGCTTTTTTTTGCAGCTTCTCCAAAGGAAAGACTTACACTTGTAGGGGTTATTTTGGTCTGCCTTTTTTCTTTTACTTTTTTGTTATTAAGAGAGAATGAACTACTTTCTACATTGCAATAATGTCTAAATCAGCCTTTCCCAACTCTTTTACTAATAAAATGGCAACTCTTACTATTAAAAAAAAACCCCCAAAAAAACTTGGAACAACTTTTAGATTTCAAGGAAACTGCTAAGACCAACTAGTTGGGAATCAGTGGGAAAAATGCTCCCACATTAGTGATCAGTGGGAAGAATGACCCTTACATTGATGGTCAGAATTCCATTCCTACAGACCTCTAAAACAAGAATTGGTGCTCTGCAGCTGACTCTGCCAAGTGGCATTGACCCTGAAACTAGGTTGGTACCATCTAATGGGAGGTCAATGAAGCCCCAACATCCTCTAGCTGAACTCTGGATGAGAATGGATGGTTAGAATAATGCTTCATGAGGTGTAGGAACATTTCTGTCATCAACAAGTAAACAATTGAATGGGTTGTAGTCATTATATGATGTTTATGACAAAAGGTTTAAAAAAAATGACTTTTTTTCAAACTTTATTTTAATGCTTTTAAGTAGCAGCATTCGATTTCAAGATGACATTAATATAATTCTCCAAACAATTATCATGGCTAACAAAACAGACTCCTAGGATTGCTTGCCCCAAAGATTTGAAGACTATACAAATCATTCTAAAACAGGCACCTCGCATAGAAATGAGATACAAATATATGCAGATATATTTAGGATATGTATACAAATGTACATGTTACAAGGTTAAATTCACACTAGAGATGTGTCTAGAAAAAGAAATGTATTAGCCTTTGATGGATTGGGCTGCAATTTTTATCCCTGGGCCTTGCCACACTGTGTTGCAAAGAATTTGGAGATGACACAGCAAGGACAATATACATTTTGTTACTTATAAAATAGCATTTTATGATATATCTTCTTGATTCATATTACATCTTTGTAACAGAAGAGTTGAAAGTTTTCCAAAATTTTGGCTACAGTATGAAGTTGTCTGAAAACATTAATAAAGTGAATATCCAGCCAAAATGTTTTCTTATTTTTAAACAAAGCAGTAAATGATTACACACTCCCTGTTTTACTGGCATCCATGGCTATTTTGGAGACTTACCTTCACTTCCTGTCCTGCTGAGAGTGTTTCACTAGAATGGGAGTCTGCTAACTGAAACACTAAATAAATAGCAGTAGCAGAACAAAGGCAGGCTGGAATTCCTGACAGATATTTATGTCTGTGTGGTTGATGCACATTTTCCATTTCTTCCTTTCTTGTGAAATCATTAACAGGACAAGGAGTGAAGAGAAAGTGACTTCAAATTCTTGCCCTCTTCCTCAACATCAAGTATATCATATGTATCTGCAACAATACTCCAGTCCAAGGAGCAGCCAGTTATCTTTGTTAGAAAAATATTGTATCCTTTTGTACAGTATTGATTACAATGTCCATAACCCACACAGTGTTCTAATTAAAGGTTGGAAATATTGTGCTTTATAGGGCACAATTCCCAAATCCATCTTGTTTCTACTGTATGTGTAAAGAAATATTAGATAAATTAGATAAAAAGCTTTTAGGAATTTAGATCCTAATTAAAAAGTAAAGATCACAGGACCTTTCTTTGGTTGGACAGAGTGGATCTAAGATGTCTTACTTTCATATTAGGTGCACAGGACATGTAATATCTGTTTGTTCAGTACATGTTCAGTTTTACTGTCAAAAGTATACATTCTATATTCAGTTCCTGATTACACAGATAAACAACATCAAGACAAACATGAATAAAATGGCTGTATCGATCTCCGATATTTGGTAGAAATATAGAGTTAAGACACAAACAAACTTCAGACCAAGTACAGACATATACAAACACACATATTAGAATGCTGGCCTCATCATTGGACATACATATCCCCAGTCCTGAGGAAAGATATCCATAGGGGGTGCTGCTTAGTAATAGAAATAAAATTAATATTTCACATAAAACACTATGACCCATTGTGCTTATATCACCCATTCCACAGACAGGCTCATACCTGCCTGAATCACCTGGGAGAAATCACCTGACATTTTTAAACATTCTTCAGGCTAATGAAAATAGTATTATCAGACGGATATCTGCTGCAGCTAAAATTTTAGATGCTAGGATGTGAGCCTAATGGCTTTCGGCACCAGTAAATTTCCTACTGGTGGTTGGAGTAATAAAAATGTTTCACTCTATACAGAAGGCAACTAAGCCAGTAGGACTCTTATTGTAAATGCTAGGGGGTTGAGAAGGTGCAATTCATGACGCCAGAACACACAAGTCTACTTGTAATACAATTGTAAAAGACTCCTCATGTCAGTCTGCCATTTTCAATAGATGTCCGGGAGGCCTGTGTAGTTCCTGTCCCAGTACTTTCCAGAATACAGCCAGTCCTGTGCATTGATATGTGGATTAGGGCCCTGATGAAACCACCTGTTTAAATGATCAAAATGATATGTATATTATAGTAATGCAATGCACATATGTACAAATATACAACAGTCCCCATTTTCTATTTTGTTCAAAAAAAGCATGCATTTTATCCTGTATTCAGTCCACACAAATTTAGTATTTTGTTCTTTGACAGATCTTGGCTGTATAAACCACCTGGTGGCTTATTTTATCTCCTCAGTGATCCCAGATGTCAGATCTCTGATACCAGTCCTGAGTTCCTAGCTAAAACCTACTGCTGAGATTTTAAATGGATTTTAGAATAATAATAATGCAGAACGCACGGGAAGCGGAACCAGGAACTTTGACGGTGAAAGTTTTGACACTAAAATCTCACAGTGATACAAAAAGGCAGGCAACAATTCAATACAACATTATTTACCAAATCAGAATACATGCTTAGGGTAAAATGTAAATTTGACAAATTTTTAGAAACATGATTATCTACAACATCTTAGTAACTGCAAAGAAAAACTATAGTGACCAAAATCAAGAAAGAGAAGTTAGCAAGTGAACCCCGAGCATTAGAATGGAGAGGAAAGTAATTTAGGTGACTTTAAATGTGGCTTAGTCGTTGCTGCCACTCACTGGTTTGGGTGTTTCAGAAACTGCTGATCTGTAGGGGATTTTTACATGCAATCATCTCTGGGGTTTACAGAGAAGGGTCAGAAAAAGAAAATATATATGTAAGTGGCAGTTCTCTGGGGGAATGGCCTTGTTGATGACAGGTCAGAGGAGAATGGCCAGATTGGCTACAATGATAGAAACAGAGACTCAAAATGGCCACCTGTTACCACCCAGGTATGCAGAAGAGCATCTCTGGATGTACAACACATTGTACCTTGAAGAAGATGGGCTACAGTGACAGCAGATCGCCATGGGTGCCACCATTGTCTGCTAAAAACAGGCACCTAAGACTACAGTTCCACAGGCTAACCAAAAATTGGATAAGAGAAGATTTGAAAAATCTTGCCTGGTAATGAATGTCATCTTCTGCTGTGACATTTAGATGGAAGGGACATAATTTGGCATCAATGACATGAAAGCATAGTATCAGTGCTTCAGGTTGGTGGTGGTGTAATAGTGAGGGGAATATTTCTTGACACCCTTTGGCTCTTTGAGCCCCTTAGTACCAATTAATTATTGTTTACCTGCTACAGCCTACCACAGTCTTGTTGCTGGTCAAACCCTTTGTGACCACATGAATTACGCAATTCTATCATAAAAAGGGGGTATAATCATGTACTAGCAAGGTATACCTTGTAAAGTGGCCAGTGAATGTACTGTAAATGACATCAAAAATGTAATTCTGTAACAAAGCACACTAAAGTGCTCCCTAAATTTGTGCTTTTTCTTTAAACAAAACACAATTAACAAACAAAACCTGAAAGGGTTTGAATATTATTAGTTAGGTAATCCAGCCGCTCGGTTACTGGTTCCTAAACAACCAACATCAGCAGATTTGACAGTGGGTGGCAGTGAGTGGTACTGAACCAGCAACTGCCGGCACCTATTATTCTCTCTAAGTGGCAATGGGGGAGAAAGACAGTATGCATTGAGTGTGTGTAGCCCATACATGGAAAACAGTGATTTAATAAGGCCTTCCTGAGCTAATGGGCCAGAGACAAATGCAACAACTTTAAGAAGAACAAATGTTTGTTCCACAAACACAGACCTCATGTACAGGAACACAAACTATAATGCTAGTACCTACCTGGTTTTCCAATCTTCATCAGACTTGGAGCGATTCTTACGTGCTGCTCTCTGCTTCTCTTCCAACCTCTTCTTTTCCTCACTTGCGGTGTCTTTAAAGAAAAAGATTTTATATGATGACATTTATCATTTATTTATATAAATAAAAATTAGTCTCTTCTTAGAAGTCTCTTAGAACTTTCCCTTCACTCCTTATCCTGTTAATGATTTCAACAGAAAGGAAGAGATGGAAATGTGCATCAACATCATGTGCTCCTACTTTCTGCTCATTTAAAAGAGCGCTCAAAACCCATTTTTTCAAACTTGCCTACCCATCTTCTTCTGTCTTTTGAAACCATCACTACTTCCCACCACTACATATCTCCCATCCTATTGTGTGTGAAATTCACCCACCTACTAGATTGTAAGCTCTTCGGGGCAGGGTCCTCTCCTCCTATATCACTGTCTGTATTAGTCTATCATTTGCAATCCCTATTTAATGTACAGCGCTGCGTAATATGTTGGCGCTATATAAATCCTGTTTATTAATAATAATAACAACAACAACACAGACAAATATCTGGCAAGAACTCCAGCATGCTTTTTCTCTGCTACAAAATATTTCTTCAGTGTTGCAGTTGGCAGACTCCCGTTCTAGTGAAACGCTCTTAACAGGACACGACGTGAGGGTAAGTCTCCAAAATATATTTAAATAATTTATATGGCAAACATAAAAACTGCCAGTTTTCCAGTGTGAAGTTTAAATGGAATCTTTGTGGGAGGGCTTTATAGTGGAACTGAGCTAAGAAAACAAAGATTAGCTATGTCATAAGGGACATTTACAATTTTTATTTTGCCCTAGAGCTGCAATGAAAAATAACCCTCTGTCTGGAATTACTTATAAAAGATGGTAGAGTAATTTCTGGTGTTAGTGTGTCTAGGTACTGCTGTAAATGTTCGCAAACGTGATTTTGTCTAAGACTGCTGCCTGATTTTGTCACTACTGTGAAAAAACAGGAGCGGCAGATCTCATCGGTCACTATCTATACAGGTTAGCTTTAAGTCTTGGCAGATCTCCATTTTTATTTAGTCTATGGTCCTAAATTTTTTAAAGCATTTACCTATGTCTCCATTTTCCATTGCCCTTATATCAGGCCGTAGTCTGCAGTCTGTCTTAGGAATGACACTTTCCATGCCCTTTTCCAGTTCATTCAATGCCATAGCAAAGAGAGTGAAGTTGTACATCTGAAATCACAAGCAATAAAATAACTGATTTTACATTCACACAAATAAAAGTGATCCATACAATGAAACGTGTCAATGCAGCTTCATTTGCAAACTTGTTTTCTTGTACAATATATAATTATATTTTTTTGGAAGGTAGCTGTATGTGTCTATTCCATGTAAAGGTTTTGCTTCTATGCTGATCAATGTCTTCCAGATCAGGATTGCCTTTTGCAGTCTCTAATTAAATGAAACCCTAATATTGCTCTTTCTAATAATTATTTTGTGATTTTAACCTATGCATGGCTCCTCAGGGGCAATGTTATTTACTTACTCACATTTATGTGCTTCAGTAATGTTAGTGTGTAGCTTTTAAAAGAAGTTGAAGTGTGAACCCAAAAAACCCAAAACAATAAAAACACACCTTCAAACCCGCAGATCATACACACGTAGATTGGGAAAAAACATGCCAATCTCACTGCGCATGCGTAAGATCAGCAATTTTTTTCCCTATTGATGAAAGGGCTCCTTCTGCGCATGCCCCAGATGCTCAGGCATGCATAGAAGGTGCAGCCCATTCATTCTTGATTGCCTAGGTGATCGAGAATTAGGGGGCGGTGCAGCAAAAAAAAAGGTGTTGTACTAAAAAAAACACAAACAGAATTTTTACTTTAAATAAAAGCATTGTCTACCCTTTTAAATAAAGTGAAAATTCTGAGTTTAGGTACGCTTTAACTGGTCAGTCCTCCCAAAGGGGTAATCTAATTATAAGGGGTGCCTGGTGGAAATAATTAATCTATCTCTGTATGTCTTAGATGCTCACATAGCAAGGTCTTGCTTCCATAGTTTTGCCCATCTTGAACCTTTGGATGTTTTCACCAACATTTCCCACCTGTTCCAGCACCACCTAATGAAATCCTAATTATATATTTGATAAGACAAAAATAGCAAGGAGAGTAATAGCCCCACATAATGACCACAGGAGACCCAGGGACTCAAGTGCAGAGAACTCACCAAGACTCCTAGCAATTTAAGACATTGTTATCTGGTGTAAATCTCAAACATCCATCACAAGCTGAGGTATCAGTTGGGGGTGAGCTGACCTGTGTAGAGTTAGGTGGACGAGGTGCTATTCGCCACAACAACGTGCTCCCCGGAATAACCTGTACACTCTCGGAATCTGGTAGTGGCATTTCATCAGGCTCTTCTGTACTTGCAGCCTAGAAGATGGAAATGAAAAGGAAAATATTATCAATAATGTGGACTTTTTCTTATTTACAGAGACGTTAACATAAGTTAGCATAAACAATTGAACAGAATCTGTACAAAGAAGAAATGTAAAGTGAATATCAACACCACAGACTCATCCCACAGTTTTCCAGACTGAATTCTGGTCCCTTAGATAGGACTGCACACCCAGAGCCACAAAAATCTGTTTATTGTCATAGCAGGCCCTGTGAATGTGGCTTCTAGTTCTCTGAAGAAGGATGCCATTATCTCAGATCAATATAATAAACAGTTTAAATTGTCTTTACAAATTATTTAAAACTACAAAACTAAGAGAAACCTAAAAAACAGTTTAAAAACAGAAATATAATCAAACGGAGTAAGCCATTTACTAAAACATACAAGTGCACTATTATTCACAGTCCCCAAAGGTTTTTAAATTCTCCAAAGCTTTGCAGTAAGGGCTTTGAACACAAGTGGACTTTTTACACAATTTAACATACGAACTATCAACATCCTTTCATGTAGTAAATATCAAATCTTAGGAAGAACCCCCTGAGATCTTCAGTACTGGTCCTACTGGAGTGCACCGAGTATAAAAAAACAAGGATATTAAATATAAAATTATATATGAACTGATATGAGTTGTTCTCAAACATGTTATCGTACATTAGGTGTATAATGGGAGACGCATAATCCAAGACATGCTTAGGAATATCACAGCAGATGACTGTGTTATTATCATGTGGATACTAATATTTTACAAATACCCAATATGTGGATAATATTTGCTTTATACAAATTTACCTTGTTCAAATTTTTCTTCTCGTCTCCGTTTTTCTTGTCGTTCTTTTTATATGAGTCAAATGCAGCTGGATCAATACAATAGAGACACTCTGTCCACTTTCCATAGAGAGCACATAGCTTCTTTTTACTGCATAAAGAATGTAAACCACAAGAGCTAAATATACATATTAAAAGCAAGGACACCAAATGATGTGTTGTTACAGTAAAAACAGTGTGGGCTCCTGTATACCAATCTTACCATGTACACTTGCTTACCACATTTAGGCATTGTACTGCAATCCCATAATAGCTTCATTGCATATGAAGCTTCAAAAGGTTGAAAGGAAGCAGCAGGGCAATTTTGATCTTCTACTAAATTATAAATATGTAGTAATGCACTAATGCATATTCTTCACTTTCATTTTTGGAACGTGAATATTTTCATCACTTCATACACCACTCTCTCTCTATATATATATTTATATAATTCCAAATTACATACTTTGCATAATAGGCTTTTTTTTTGCTAACTAGAAGCTTAGTATTATTTGTATGTTTATTATTAGCTGTGTGCATCAGACCAATTAAATTGCTTTTAAATATTAACATATTCTTAGCAAGAAGTAAATGGGTTTAAACAAGTACTGCAGCAGGCACTGTAGAGCAACACATCTTAAAAGCACTGTAAAGGATCAATTTGACAGGCATTCTTGTCAAACAGAAAACACAACATTTAACCTGCTCTGTCTGCAAGTTTATGCACAGGAATAAAACGTACTATGTTTGAAGAAATGCAGCACAACTAACACAACCTTTGTTCTGTCATGTGTACTGCTCCATTAAAATCATTGGCACCTTGCTGAACTGCATTTATTGTGCATTTCAAAATGTACAAACATTTGTGTATAAGAGCCCAAAGGTGGCTCTCTCGGCAGCTGAGCTCCCTCTGCTACCCCATTCTAGTAGTTACTTCCCAGCTTTCAGTTTTCTTATTAATACTGTATAATGGAGAAGAGGTTCTCTACTAGGAGGAGAAAAATGGTGAGCAGAGTTGCTGAGAGAACTTAAACAACTTTAGTGCTCCCACTGTGGATTTTGCAAAAAAAATGGCTCCATAGTTCCTGCTGCTACAGACGTTACTGGGGTTTGTTTAAAGGCTAATTTCTGCTTGTTAAGAATATGTAAATACTTGACAGACAATAGCTTGGTCACAGGTTGCTTTCAATGCATATGGAAAATAGTTGACTGCAAGTGGTAAATGTGAAAAATATATATTCTAAATAAAGTAATAGAAACAAAAGTTTATAAACATGTATCTTTATTAGTAGAAATAATATAGAATACTAAAACAACAATACACATTACTTAAAATAGAACTGGTGAACATACCTTTTATCTTGGATGTATCCTTCTACTTTGTGCAATTCTTTTCCAAACAAACCACATGGTTTAAAATTTAAAATGCACTTATCACCAGTCCTGCAAACAAATAACTACATTTATATTCATTCTTTTTAGGCATTGGAAGGCAGGAGGAAAAGGAGTACCAACTACTTACTTGTGATTAGTGATTTCCATGTTACCATACTGTTCAATCCATAGCTTGCCAACAATGATATTATGTACACAGCAAGTTGGGTTTGTCCAGGTATAGAATTCATTATGTCTGCGAAAAGGAAACATACCTACAATAATAATTTTCAATGACAAATCAATTTTTAGCATATCACCTTGGCCATTTTGTTCTTCTTTCTGATACTATAGGTCATTCCTGCGAGGTTTTTAATTTATCCTAAATATTTATTTTTAATATAAAATATATTGTATGTCAGGTACCCTGATCCTTTATACAAAATAGGATGATAGGTATCCTAAAAATATAAGCTTTAATACTAAGTAAAATTAATCAGATAACTGTAAATACCTTTATGGCTGTGATTATGTAGTAAGAACCTTATTTTAAAAATCACACATTACTGGCTCTTTTTGCTTAGTTGTGTTGTACAACTGACTGGGTGCCATTCAGCTCAAAACAGAGAAAAGAGTGAGTACTGTATAGTGAGAGCTAACTTTCATTCTATATATTTCAATGTTTTATTGATTTTCAGTGAAAACATAACAAGGTATATAAACATCACATACAAGAACGATGCTAACAGAAACAAAGGCTGCATAGCATCAAAATATACTTTTATCCTAAATCCTGCAGGAAACGTTTGTTTGTTAGGTTGGGCCCTAAATAATTAATTATTCTTACTCTTTAATACCAAAATGGAGTTGGTTTCCACACAAATAACTCGCCTAGATAGCCTTATTAAAACATAAGAAACCTTTTTTTACCACTATGTTTTGTCAGTAACCCACATTTTCTGAGCTTATGCAGTGTTCTGCCCAGAATTTTTTTCAAGCAAGATATTTTCTATTTCTATTGCTCATCCATTTGGTATGTCCATTTTCCCATTGTCTTTTGCAGTATGCCCCAAAAATCCAGTGCCCCTATATGGTTTGAAACTTCTTAGTAACCACCCAAAAACCCCTGGCAGTTACTGAAAAGTGCCGGGCTAAGCTGTTATTGGACATTAAAAGGCAAGAAGCAGAGTTATGAGTTATATTTTTCTGTTATTCTGCTTTACCCTTTTATTAGCATGCTTCTTTTTGAGCACATTAGTTATTTAGACTGCAGGAGGCA
Organism: Pyxicephalus adspersus; assembly: GCF_032062135.1. Classification (NCBI taxonomy): domain Eukaryota; kingdom Metazoa; phylum Chordata; class Amphibia; order Anura; family Pyxicephalidae; genus Pyxicephalus; species Pyxicephalus adspersus. The sequence continues at coordinate 44,172,848 of NC_092862.1, read as the reverse complement.
TTTTATTTGAAATACACTTTAATGATGTATTAATGATTTTAGGGATACATTTATTTGCTTCTTTTATATTTAAACAAGTTTATATATTAGATTTATACATTTAAACATATTTATAAATCTACTTACTTGGGAAGTTCCAATGTGATTATTCCTTTGGGTTCAGCTTCTACACTCTTGCCCCAGAATTTGAGTTTAGGATATATTGATCCATGAAAAACAAAGTCACTGTTAAGGCCTTCAGCATGGAAAGCGCTAATCGGTGGGTGGTGACTGACTTGTTCAGAAATTAATCTAAAGCCAAGATCCTCACTAAAATAAAAAAAAAACAAAAAAAAAAAAACAGGATTTATGTAGTGCCAACATATTATGCAGAGCTGTACATTAAAAAAGGTTGTAAATGACAGACAGGTACAGACACAGGAGGAGGAGAGGACCCTGCCCAGAAGAGCTTACAATCTAGATTTGTAAAATGTCAGCAGAGCCCCAATCTACGATATATATATCTATATATATGTGTCTATATATACCTAGACTACACACACATACATACGCATACACATACATACCCTATTTCCCCCATTCATAATTGCTTGCTACTAAAAATAGGAACTAAGCAGTATAGAACAGTCATTGCAGGTAGTGCATCATACAAAAAAGCAGATTTAACCTGGGAGGGTAACGTTATGAAAACATAATTATTTCATATTGAATGTTTTCTACCTCTAAAGGTTACTAAACGCCCCTGGTACAAACCACTTTTCAACTTAGCTTGTAATCTCAGGAAACCCCTTACAAAGTTTTTCTCTTTTAAATGTTTACTTTCTTTTCATAATTCATCCTAATTATTCTCTCTTCAGATATTCATTCTATTCTTCTGACCATCTGATTTGGAGGTATTAGCAGGGTATGTTTATTAAGCTTGCACATATTACATTTCTCAGACTGCATCTCACTCCCATCAGAAAGAAAGTGACATCCACTCTTTTCTCAAATCTATTACTCAGAATCAAAGTTTCTCTTACCGTACTAACTCGTATGTTTCCCCAAGAAGAGGATTAAAAGGTTTCCCTGTGCGTTCCCATTGTGACGCTACAGCTGAAACTGCAAAGGCCACAACACACTGTGTGGGAGATGAAAGACATAAAAATAATGTATCACAGCCATGTGGTAAAACAATTCAATAATAATAATTATTTAATACTATAAATATATAAGTATATATAAAATATACACACACAAACGGTATGTCTGATGTTATAGTAACATTTATTGTATACAGAAATATTTCTTTACACTTAGTTACTTAGAAGTCATGTCCCAAGATAATTACCTATTTAACCTATTCTATCTATTCTAGCTATTAAGGCCAACCAAATAAATGGCAACATATCAGGTGATTACCAAGAATATACAAACACAAAATGAACACAGCTTGTATCAGTCTTACATTAGAAAAAAGACCTAGGTCAAACCTAAGTGCTGTGTTTTGTAGAGATTTCCAAACAAGGTGTTTTACCTGAAACTTCCATACACTGTAGTTAGTGGAAACCAGCATTCCAAAAATACAAAATGCCAATTTTTATCATACCTCATACCATCTTGTAAAATAAACCTACTACCATTAAAATGAAACACTGTGCATGAGAAACATGGAAGCTGCTATTGCTAACATTTCTCCAAAAATATTAGCTGCCTGGCAATTTCTGTCAGTGGGTGTTCACTAAGTAATAATTCTAGTGGATGATTTTAACATTCAGGGAACTAGCATTTTAAAAAGAATGCAGCTTACATATTTAAGCTATATACACTTTTCTTTAAAATAAGCATTTTATTCTCATACACACAACATTAAATTCTATTAGTCTATTTTTCTACATTCTAGTCACTTTCGGATAAAGAGAAAGAAATTATATAATAAATATATGGAATATTTCAAATCACCTGCATTCGTTCCATAGGGTTGGAGCAGTGGTTTGCTTTGTGAATGAGGTATGTGTGCTCCATGTATTCAGAGAGGCGTTGTAGAAAGCTCAGCGGCTCATTAAATATAACAGGCATTGTAATTTTTGATAATTCCTGTTTGGTGTAAAAACAAATAAAGTTAAAAGTCTTCTTTTAATAATGTAAATCATATGCTTTATCGGATATAAAATATTTAACCTAATGTCTATAAAGAATAGAAAGCAAAGGACAGAAGGCTTTATACCATTAGCATATGGTGTAACCAGCAAACTATGTATATAAATATTATATAAATTACAATTTTACTATTTTAAGTGTATTTGACATGTATCTGCATATGCAAAAAGCAAATAATTTTTTGTATGCAATCCCTTCCTTCCAAGCAGTGGACTGGCTTTGGATTATGTAGAAATCAAAATGATTTCATAGATGAGGGGCAGTCCGAATGCACGTGCAGTCTGCCTAAAAATGCCCATTTCTTCAGACCACCCTAGGTAATCCCTGTGTGATGCTGAGACCCCATGATTGAAGGAACTGAAATCTAATGAATGAAGGGGGTGGCACAGGCAAAAGGAGGTAAAACCTAACTGAAGATGGATAACCACCAGCATGGAGGGCTCAATCTGACCTGGTAAAGCTTTTAATTTACAATATTAGAAGCTCACCATGTACAATATTAATACAATTTTGCAAGGGTAAAGATAATGCTAGAGTTCAAAATTTTTTAATGTAAATTTTTACTAATATTAGTTTTAAAATGACTAGCAGCAAACAAGAACAAAAAAATAAAAGCAATACAATGCTCCCCCACCCACTAAACTGGATACCCTTTTATTAAAGCACCAAATAACTCACTGTTATAACACCAGAAAAATTACAAGAGAGAATAGAGATTTAAAAAAAAAAAAAAAGATTTGGAGGAATGGAGGGAGCCAGAAAAAGCAGGGTATGAGCCCTGCACAGCAATAGGCTACTTGGGGCAAGATCTCCATCTTTACCATCTCCTATTTAAGACAGGAAAAAAAGATAAAGGAGATTTTAAGGCTATTCAGACAGGTCCACTATAATCTCCAGCAGGGATTACTAGTAAAATGAAGCATCTCATGCAGTTTTTCTACTATAAGGTACCAGTGTGTAAGAAATCTTTAATAATTTTTAAAATTTACTGTGAACATAGGGCAGATAGATACACTGAACTAATATACAGGTCTATTTATTGTAACTACTTGTATTGTTTTCTATCCTTTCAAAACTTTTACTTGAAATATTGCAGATCATAATTTTGAAATACTGGTATTGGTAGTGCTAGTGTTCTAGTTTCAGTGTATCAGCACTTATGCTTTAAACCTATGCATCTAAGGAGCTCAAAGAGCTTGTGATGGAGAATCCATATGTGGCTTCCTATCCGCTAAGCACAAGCACATTACAGCTTACCTGAATTTTTTTTGCAAGTAGTAAAAAGCAAGTGATGAATGGCACAGACATTCTGGTATTGATACGACACCGAGCAGCCAGTAGACCATACGTTAGAAATAAGTTTTATGCTGGTTAACAACTTAGTATACCAATCAGTACAGACTCTGTAAGACTGACAAGGCAGACTCTGTAGGAAATCCTACAGAATATCAATACAGCGGTGATATGTAAAAATGTGTTTTGTGGGAATCTGGCCCTAACTGCACTCCTCTATGCACCTTGACTGCCAACCCATCAACCTAGGGCCTGCTTTGTAGAATCCTTGACCTGCCTGTTACTGTAATGGATTCTGGAATGTAAACTGGCATACTCAGTGAAGAAAGCCATTATAAAACCACTTCAAAAAGTTCTCATAGGATCCAGGTGATACAACAGCTTATGACCAAACTTTAAAACTTCTCTTGCCAAGTTATAGAAAACACAACTGCTACCCAGCAAGTTGTCAGACTCTTAGGCACATAATTATGTGGCCCTTTATATCTTATAATTACATTATCTCTGCTGTCACAATCTTAGGATTCTCTTTTTACATTTAATGTTAAGAAATATTCTAGTTGGCTGGAAGGTGCCCAGAGCAATTCAAGTAATCTCGGACACTTCCACAAAGTACTGGTGCGATCTCTGTCACAGTTCTTGGATGCCCAGAAATTCAATAAAAGCCACCAATGTCACAGATAAAACATCAAAACATTACTCTTTGTAGTGTAGTAGTAAATATATTGGTTTATCAAGGAAAATGATGACTTTATCAGAAACAAATATTTTAATTACATATTTGTGAATTCAACACCTTACAGCAGAAATAAACACATAACATTTGACTCTTAAAGTAAAGATCAATGCCTGAAGTGCAAATTTACAAAAACAATATGAAATCAGAAAAACATCTTAGACTATTCCGAATACTGTAATCTGATGAAATGTTAAATGTGGTTGAAGTGGATTACTGCACAATTTTATTTTGTGCTGGGCTAATAAAATCCTGTGATAATGGTATCATTTACTGTATCTAATGCATTTTACAGGAAACCAGTGAATCTTCTTTATTTTGCATTAACGTGCTGACATCTTCTGTAGAAAGATTCTTCTAGGGATATTGCAGACAATATGATCTGGTGTAAACTAAAAGATAAGCATGGTCTTTGGCTCTCTTGAGGTAGTGTGCATTGAATAGATGAAGCTGTAATTCAATCAGTTTAAATCAAGAAGAAGTGATCCAAATAGGACAAAATGACCTTTTCTTTTAAAGTTAAAAAACATTTTACTGCCACTGGTGCTAAAATAGGGTTCAATATTTCCATCCACCCTACTTCTTCTAAAGATATACATTTGGCATTTAGTAAGTCAACTGTTTGGTGATATGCCTTCTATATTCTTAAATGTCCAATTCACTTTGAACCTTAAGGGCTAGGGGACATGAAGGCAAATCCAACACACACTTCTATGATTCTATGATTTTCTTTCTGAAATACTGGTGCAACTCACTTTTGGAAATGGATTCTTTCCCACTTCCCAAAGATGATATCAAACATGCATAAAATTAGGTTCAGAAGAAGTTTGTTATCATGTTAGGGTTAGGGTTTCTTAAAGGACCAACCATAAAATGCAGCGTCAGTAGTGGTCAAACCCAATGCTTTTATTGTCTCAGGTATTGGTACCCTAATGGAGGCTTACCACTACCAATGTCCAGTTGTGCTGATGTAATTGTAAAGGAAGTTTTTTAGCCTTCACCTATATTAGAATATCAAATATTAAAACTGCTACCACTTTAGGGGCAAACATTATTACAAACTGGCTTATAAAATAGTCCATAGAAAACAGAAATGTTCTTTAGCAAATCTGAAAGAACACCAACAAACTACATATGCAGTTTCAAATGAATAAATAAACACATGCTCACCATTCCAATGCATTTTCTTAAAATACTCCAAATACTGAAATCATTTCTGGAAAACATTGGTGATGGTAAACTAGTTCTAGGGAAAAAAATAAAAGATAAAGTGTTAGATAACATGTTAGGAGAGCCAATAGAGCTATATTGATCGAGTAATGCACAATATATGTGTCAATATATGAATGATGAACTACACCCCCGGCATACGAATAACATGACCATATTTATTCATTCATTTAAAGTGTCAGTGTACTACCAGAAAATGTGCATCAAATTGCAAAATAAAAGCAAAAATGATCTGCAGATATGACCTGCAGTGCAAATTAATAATTTATCAAATGGTGATTTAACCACTTGATATATTTTACATTGAATGAAGAATGACTTGGGAAATGTGAAAGTATGTTCTTTATGCCACAAGTGTTTTACACAATCTCTGTTTCCCAGTGATTTGACAAGAGAGGGCACCACCAAAAAAAGAGCCAGCCACCAGGGGCAACGTAACTTCTGGATACACCCAGGAATTACATCTTCAATGGTCACCCAATGGCTGAAAACATGTGCTAGGGAACCACAAGCTAGTGGCAAAGATATCGGCTTCATGGGAAGCAGCAGTGACAAGTTCCTAGACCTGTCATCACTGCAGTGTTCCTGGAAACAGTTGGGACTTTGGCATAATCAGCAAGTATGCTGTAGATCCACACCAGGCGCTTGGTTTAATTTTAACGGATATGTAGATAAGAGGTAACCACAAAGTACAATCTAAGGTCTAAAACATGCAACCTTTAAAAAAAAGAAAACATAAAAAGTACAGTAGGATCAAGTAAATGCTTACTAGACAATTTCATAGCACAATCTCCCCCTCCTTGTATATATAAAATGTGGAAATGTCTCATTACTTCCCCACCCACACCTCATCTCCACATAATCATTTATGTAAATGCAGAAAAAGGTGAGGAGGAAATACTAGAGAGTGTCACATGAGTAATGAGGTATTCAGGGCTGCATACATCCCATTCAAGATGATCAAGCTCATTAGAAGTCTAAGGGCTTTTGGATGTCTACAGAAGGAGGTGTTTTACAGGTAAACATGCAGAAGAAACAGGTAAAGTGTACCTAAACTCAGAAATTTCACTTTACATAAAAGATTAGACCACCCAACCTGCATGCACAGTGAGATCAGCAAGTTTTTTTTTCCAACCTACTACACCCGTAAGTGTATTTTTTTGTTTTAGGCACTTTTGGGTTTAGTTCCTCTTTAAGTGCACATATAATCTTATGGGAAGATTTATGCTGAAACCTTTATGCTGAAACAAATAGTCTGGAGACAGAATTGCTTTCCAATGCAAACATGTTTACTGCCAAATAATTCCCAACTTTGTTCAATTATCCAGCAATTCATATGCAAAATCAAAATGATCTCTCAGCTACCCCCTGGTTTAGCTTTAATGCTTCCTGGATCACATTACTGCCAGTGAACAGAGCTGATAATGCAATGGAGGGAAAAGACCCTGAACCATTATTGTGCTACTGCATACGTATTAGTGCACAGCAGTTCCATTTATATTAAATTGTTATAAATTAGTTAACGCAATGGTATTTCACACGCACTAATGTAATGCACCAATACCTGAAGGTGTCTATAGGTCCCAACTATCCAATATGCAGGCTGGATAAAGATGAACGGTGACATAGAGAGCTGCATTGCTGAACCAGAAAATAGGTCTGTCACCTATCTGGCTGTAGAACTGTTGATGTGCATATGCAAAGTTTAGTATAACATCAGCTATTCAAGGTAATAAGCTTTCCAGGGAATTTGAACACATACACAAAGTCTTTTGTGTGGTATTGTCCAAGTATCTTTTTAATGTGGTACTAAATGATTTGTATAACCATGTAGCATTTAAGTGTATGGGATATGTACAAAACACAAACATTGTAACTCCCAACCTGATATGTAAAAACAATGGAGAATGGAAAATGTTAAATAAACATGATGAACAGGATGAAAAATAATTAGGTCAAGGTACACCCGTTTCTAGCCAATGTAGCACACAATTGGCCTTTCAGCAGAATCCTGAGGCATCAGAAGAAATCATATCTAATGTACTGTGCAGCTTTACCATGATCCCACCATGAAGCTGAGAAACATCATCTATGGGCCGTAGCTCATGGCGGAATGGTAAGATATTGTTTTGTTAGGTGTGTGTGAAGTCTGCAGTAGAAGGTAAGTAGATCTTCCATTACACGTTTAGGCTCACAATAAAGGGATAGTTCTAAAAATAATAACACTAATGTTGACAACTCATTGATTAGCCATGTAGCTGATTACACTTTGCTCTTTGATCAAAACATTGAAAAATGTTACACAGTAAAATATTGCAGGGATAATGTACCTAAATAGACTAAATGAGTTTGAATATTTAAAAAATGAAACAAGAGGACCTCAAAGACATTTTTTCCTTTTATGATATACACTCACCTGTAACATTATTAGGTACACTGGTTTACCTGCTTGTTAACACAAATATCTATATAAGTGGCACCAACACAAAGCATTTAGGCATGTAGACATTGTCAAGATGAGCTGCTGAAGTTGAAACTGAACATCAGGAAGGGGAAGAAAGATGATTTGAGTGACACAGCTGATCATGTGCCATGATTGTTGGTGCTAGGCGGTTTGGTCTGAGTTTTTCAGAAACTGCTGATCTGCTAACATTTTCACACACAACCAACTTTATGGGTAACACTGAATGATTTGTAATGGGAAAATATCCAATGTGTGGTAGCTATCATGAGAAAATACCTTCCTCATGTCAGAGAAGTCTAGTCAAGTTTGCATTAATGAAAACCAACAAGGACTCAAATAAGCACTTGTTACAGCCCACGTTGCCTATAATTGTTTTCAGCAGCCAACATTCATAATTCGCAGGCCCTCCCACTATTGGTTTTGACTATACAGACTTAGTAAACCTCAGTTACAGCTGAACCAGTATTTGACAGTGTGGCTGCAAAAAAAGCTGTGTTTTGTTACCAGAACCAGCCACGGATTTCGAAAAGGTACTACTTTTTTGTAAAGGCCCCTTGCTTGAAGCAGCCAAAGGTATTCAGAAGAATGTGAGCTGGTAATTACACACCTGGGGGGGGTGGGGTGGGGGGTCAACAAACTTGTCCTGGTATATTGGGAATACTATATGTGTGGTGTTTCAGGCATGTATTCATTCATGCATAACTCTTAATATATATATATTTATATATAAATTCAGATCTATTTTTTTCTAATGATTTGCACATCTCTACTGCTTTTGGACAAGTCATTTTCACGGAGATATACACATCTTTGTGCAATAATTGGAGCCTATCCAGTATGTCCTTTCTGATTGATTCAATCAGTTATGGGAGATGGAATTGACTGTTGTGTCGGGACAGCAAGGTTTGCAATGCCGCCAGAAGGATGCGGTCAGTTTATCTGTAGACTAAAAAGGATCCTACTGTGCCAAAATCATTTTCTTTATATTTTCCATCAAGCACATCTAATGACCCAATACAAAAAGTAATTCCCGAGGAAAAAGTGCTTTGTACACTGTAACAAAACATTACATATTAGGCCCAACCCTTATATTCAAAAGGAAAAACATACAGCATTTCTGGTAATCTAAAAAAGTTATTGAATAACACATTAAAAGAAACCCATCCTAAATTACCTATCTACCTCATGTGAATACTGATCTCTTCACATGAAAATGCTAGTTGTTTACTGGTCATTCTGATGGCTACTACACTTGCTGGACTTTTACAGCTACTTTTTCATGGTACACAGTTCAAACAAAAATGTCAGACAGACACTCAGCTCATCAGACCTTAAACAAATGTCAGATCACAGTACTGCAAAGCTTCTACCTAACTACACAGTTCTTTTCTAGTTTTAGTATCTATCTCCTTATATTTTTTGAACCAAAACTCCTAACACAATGTGATAGGGAAGTCTCCAGCAGCTATTGGGGAGATTTGTTTCCATTTCAAAGACAGGATGTAAGGCAAAATCTCCCAAAACAGGGACTAAGTTGGTAATTAAACCAGTTAGAAGTCAAAACCTTTCTTTACTTTAACCAAAAAATAAATGTTTGCTGGATTGGTCCCTCAAAATGAAAATTACAGACCAATGCTTAATGTAAATATTAAATGGGTTTATCAATCTAACAAAATCTACAATATACTGATTTTAATATTCTGATATTCTGAATTCAGCATCATGGTTATTCATGTTGGCATGATACAAAGAATGTCATAAGCCATATATATTATCACATAAATGCTCCACATGGCAATTCCAAAAACATGCAGTTAGGTTAAATTGGCTTCCCCCAAAAAATTGACATTAGACTGTAATAAAGACATATGTCTATGGTAGGGATATTAGATTGTGAGCCCTTTAGAGGGATAGCTAGTGACATGACTATGGACTTTGTAAAGCCCTGCGTAAAATGTTGGCACTATATAAATAATATGTAATAATTATAATAGCAGATGTATGAAAACACAAAAGACAAAACGTGCCTGTTATGTTTACACTCAGGCGTGCGGAAGAATGCAGAAAAGACATTGGAGCAGTGTGGTGTCCATTTCATCCTGTCGGATCATGAAACAATGGACATGCAACAGAGTATATTCTTTCAGGGTAAGTAGCAAAGGTGAACAGAGATAAAGATACAGAAAGTCCATCTTGTGATTTACAGAAACATACAGGATACATATACAAGCAAAAATAATAAGAATAAAAATTCTAAGAGAACATTTGCATATTTCCCCATAAGGACCATGACACTTTTAAGTCCATCAGTGGAGGGGATCAAGTAACTAGAAACTAAAAAGCAGCTGGAGGTCCATTAATAAATAATGTTTAATTAAAAGAGGAAAGAACAATGACAAAACAAAGCTAAAAAAAAAACCTGCCTTGGGCTTCAAATTTTCTATTTTGTTTTAGGATTTTTTTTATTGTAATAGGGCATAAACGTACTGCACTAATATATAGCATGAACTTACCAATTTGCAACACACACACACACACACACACACGTCCAAGTATAACAACTGCTGAAAAAGAAAACAGAAACATGGTCACCCAAGCCTCATTAAAAGGCGTGATAGAGAGGATAGCTTTTTTGGTCCAATTCAGCAATTGTCCCATTAGACATTTCCTATGATGGGCATGTGGGTGTTAAAAGTGCACCAGTGAAAAAAGGTGATCTAGTCTAATAAATCGTTTTTCAATTTAGATCATAGAGATTTTTTTGGGGAAAAAAAAACAGTAGGATGCACTATGGGGCTGCGGCTGTCTGACAGGTGGGCAGCAAGAGCAAGGAAACTAGCAGTGGTCCATGGCTTTGGCCCATGTCCTTCTTCTGACCCCGCTTGGGGGGGCGCAGCGGCCAGAGCCACATACGTCTCCCGATCGCAGGCTCGGGGCGGTTGGTGGGTTGTGTTTTTGGACACAACCCGCCCACTCCCCCATCACAGGCTCAGACCTACAATGGGAGAGTGGGCGGCAGGTCTGAGCCTGTGATGGGGGAGTGGGCGGGTTGAGTGACACAGGACAGGTCTGAAGTCTGTAGATTTAGTGGTCCTAAACTTCAAAAAGTTGGGGACCACTGACTTAAAGGATTTGCAGCAAGCATCTTGGCCAGAAACAAAAGGAAAACTTCATAGGTCCTCTCAAGTCCAGGCTTTGACAGGTCGGAGCTGTTCTGGCTGATCAGTGTATGAAATAAATTTATAAACATATACACTTTTAAAAGCAGGAGCATTGTTTGGGAAAAGATCCCTCAGATAGGTTCACAAGCATGAAATTACTGGCATGAAAAGCTCTGATGCATTATTGAGCAGCTGACATCTACTGTAAATAAGCTTGTCCTATTTCCAAACCAAGTGAATTGATATGGAATAGCACAGTTTACAGTTATAACAACCTCCACGATTCTGAGAAGGCTTTCTGAAAGATTTTAGAACATGTCTCTGGTATAAATGTGCCCATTGAACCCATTTGTAAGGTAAGTTTCAATACTAGAAGAGACCTCCTGAGTCTCAACTGAGGTTCCAATTCATGCCAAAGGTATTTAGTTAGACCTGGGTGCAGTTCCCCCATGCCAAGCCCATTAAACCATGTCCTTAAGGACATGGGGATAGTCATGAAGGAACAGAACAGCATTTTTTTCAAACTTTTGCCACATGGTTGGATGTGCACAATTGTCTAAAATACACCTGTATGCTATGGGATTACCAGTGCTCTTAACTGAACACACACATACTCAATTCACTGGGGTGACTACTAAAAGGATACAGACAACCAAATTTTATTTGCAGATTTTGTTGTGTTTAAAAATACCCACGTTAAAATAGTGGAGCAATTACAGCAAATATACACAAAATCATATATATATATATATATATATATATATATATATATATTTATATATATATAGTATATGTATGTATTATTATTATCATCCAATCCCACTCTCTTTTCTTTTCCAAAACACAAATGGTTGAAATGGGATTTTTTAATTCTGTGTAACCCGTATATTTTTTTTAAAAACACAACTTAGCTTTACTACCGATCAAGTACGCAATTCAGTTTTATATAAGGTCTTCATTTATTTTTACAGCTCTGCTGAGTTTTCCTGCTGCTAAGCAGACTAAAAACAAAAAAAAAAAGTAAGCTTGACATAAAAGCAGGTCTGTCTATAGAAGAAAAGGGAAAGCCATGCACTGTATTCCTAGACCTGGTAAACAGCTTTTCATGAATAAACTCTTCATTTTGCTTAATTAGCAGTTTTGCCATGTACACAGGGCTGAACACAATTAACTATATCAACTCTTATTCTTCAAATGAGTTTACTAAATGTTGAAACTATGTTAACAGCATTTTTGCTGACAGCACATGTCCAATAATTGTTTGAACATCACAACCCACTGTATTTATACATTTGATTAATATACAACACAATTTAAAGCAACATAAGGGTTTAGAGATTCCTCCTTTATGTAACAGGAAAATTCAGATCTGCATTATTATACAATTATACCAAATGCTGCCTTACATGCTGAAGCATTTCCACTGTTGGTTGCCAAAACAATAAAACATGTGGCAGTTCTGAAGTAGATGTCTTTGAACACATTAGGAATATACTGCAACACCATACGAATGTTTCTTTAGGCACCAAAACCCCCTTGATTTACAAGGAACAGGAATGCTGACTGTAGTAAAATATCTGTGTTCACTGTACTAGAGAGGCACATAAAGATGTACATTACCTTGCATTGTAACTTCATCTGGACTGTTTAATAGGCCTATGTTCTTTGCTATTAAGTAACTGCCAATGTATTTGCCTGCTTGTATGCACAATTAACAGAAAGTGAAGTATGTCACTGCTTCACCAATGACTTACAAACATTACTCTAATTCCGTCAGCCAGCCTTTTCTTACCGGTGCTTTTTAATGCCATTAGATGTGGCTTCTCCCCCGCTGGGCTTCTTGTCATCAGACATGCTGCCCTTATTACGGCAGAAGCTTAAATCCAAACTCTCTTCGGCAGAAGAGTTTCCAACAGTCTCAAATCCACTCAAGGAATGATCAGACTCTGAATCTAAAAGAAGCACAATTGTGTTAATGAAATACACACTCCCATCCACACTGTAACAACTGAAAACTTCTCACATTCGCAGAGCACTGAAACTCGAGGAGGTTACTTTGTTATGTTGACAGGCTCCATCCACTAACTAATGCATCTCTCCCAGGAACTTCATGAGTTATGCTGGAAAACAAAGGCAACCTGAGCCATTGTATTTGAATTCACCACTACATTTACTTTAAAGCTAAACTCTGGGTTCAAGTATTTAAAGTAAAGGTTTAATATCTCACGGGCTACAAAGCATACCCAGGTATTACCTTGTAAAAATAGTGGTAACATCACTGGGTGTTACAAAGCCTGTTAACAAAACAGAGCTGTGGGAGATGCAGAAGGTCCAGCTACAGGCTGCCTGCAGAAAACTGTAGGAGGGATGGATACATGACCAGTACACTGAACAAGGAAAGAAAACAGCAGTGACTGGTCATAATACAGGAAGTTATAGAGGTAAAGTTTAACTGTGGATTACTGCACAAATCTGCAAGAAATATGAACAATACACCAAGTTTTAAGTAAGAATTAGGTATAAACATGCTACTTGCATAGACAATATTTTCATACCTAAAAATTCATAATTTAAGGGAAGTTACCAACTTTAAAGAAGTTCATATCGACATTGACAACATAAAACATTAGTAAGGTTATTTTGTGAGATTGATTCAATTTTTTACTGCTTAACAAGTATTTGATTGTATCTTTCCCTCAGTCTTCAAACATGCAAGTGTTCTCCCAATCCTGAAGAAACCCTCACTAGATCCCTCTCTACTTTCTAGCTACTGTCTTTTGTTCCTTCTCCTATATGTCTCCAAACTTCTTAATCACTTTGACTAAAAAAGACAGACTACCTGAATACCAACTCTCTCTCCTGACCCTCTCTACCTTTCACCCCGCCCATTCCCCTGAAATAGCTTTTACAAAAGTGGCTAATGACTACCTCAGAGCAGTCACAATGCAACTTTTCTCTCTTCCCCCTACTAGATCTTTAGATTGGACGCTGTTCTATTTTGAGTTACTTCGTATCTGTCTGACTGCTCCTTTCAACTTTCTATCAATGGTAAATCCTCCTTCCCCACTCTACTCCCTGTTGGTGTTCCCCAAGGGTCAAGTCCCTGGACTGGTTCTCTTTTCTTTGTACATCTGATTTGGCAAGTTACCTTCTCATTTGGCTTACAGTAACAACTGTATGCAGAAGACACTCATATCTCTCTGTGCACCCCTGACTTGTCTCCCTCAGTCCTGGATAAGGTTTCAAGCTGCCTGCCAGCCATCCCATCATGGGCGGCTGACATGTTTCGGAAACTCAACCTGGTTAACATAGAACTCATTATCATTCCCTTCCCCTCATCTTCAAAATCTCTCCTTGATATCTCTGTAACTGTCCCTCGTCTCAAGAATGTTGTATTGGCATTACCTTGGTTTCCACTCATTCAGTCTTGCTGTTTTCACCTGTCTAAAATCTTCAAAATATGCCCTCACCTGTTCACAGAGAACACCAAACTCCATGTACATGCTCCTATCATCTCTCGTCTGAACGTCTGTAAGATCCTCTTCTCTGGTTTTTCACTAAACCAACTCTCTCCTCTACAATCAAATATAAATGTGCAGCCAGACTTATCCATCCTTCCCACCACTCCTCTTCCACTGCTTCTCTTTGGAATTTCGCTGCATTGGATTGCGTTTACCCTTGGAATCAAAATAAAGCTCCTGTGCTTTGCCTTCAAATCCCTCTACAGTTCCTGTCACAGTTACCTTTCTGACCTGATAGAAAAAATTCACCACTAGCTGCCTTCCAGGCTTTTCCAATGACCTACTAATGACTTCCTCTCTCATAATCTTGTCACATGATCGACTCCAAGACTTTTCTAGGGCTGCCCCAACTCCCTTCCTCATCCTATTAGATTTCAATTTTCTGTAAATTTAGAAGAACACTTAACCCTTCTTTTCAAACTCACCTACCCATCTTCTATCTTTTAACCCTCACCAATTAGCCACCATTAGCCACCTATTGTGTGCTACCTCTTGGACTGTAAGCTCTTTTGAAAAAGGGTTCTTTCCTCCTACCCAGATATGACAGCTTTTCTTACTACCCTTAAAAACTTTCTACAAATATGGGTGGCTACACAGACCATCTCCTGTTGATTCTAAAGAAGGATCTTTAATCTGCCTATCCTCTCTAAGATGCCCATGAAGAGGTCAACTATGCATATTTTCTATATTTTAATGTTAAATTTTAGTTTATCTATATGGTATCTTATGTTGAATACTCAAGATACACATTTTCTTTTTCTTTCTATCCAATTACATCTGATTGTTGTGTATATGGGATATCAGATGTTTCTTTTTGAAATCATATAATAAATGAACAATTAACATTTTTAAACTGTCCATTATAGACTATTTCAACCTTAAGAATCTTTGAAAGTGATAAAAAATCTGCCTATGCAAATTTTTTTGAAATTAATATAATATTATGCGTGGCCAAAGCTGCCCAAACATTTTCAGCTTATAGGACTACAAATACTACTGAAAAACAAAAGGACATGTCTGGGCAAAAAACATTGCTTAGGATTTCAGTTCAGCAAAGGCGACGTGTTCCCTTGAACATTATGTATTGCACATACATAATACATATTACATATGTACATAATACATGTATTTAGTTTTTTTTCCCCCCATTTTGACTGAATCTGCAATTTATAGTCAAACTGCAACATTACTGTCTCAATACTGAGAGTCAGGAAATAGGTCAGGAAAATGACAAAACTAAGTATTGATAGTTATGGTGCAGAAGTATTAGTTAATGTAAAGAAGTGAAAAAATACTGCAGGCATTTTAAAACCTGAATTAATCAAGTGTCTTAATGAAATGCACATTAAACTTTAAAAGAATAATGCACTGAATAAGTATAAAATGGGCACTTAAGTGATCGTAAAGTAAGTATAATAAAGCTAAACTTTATTTGAGGTATACTTTTTAAATATACAAAATTTGTGAGTTTACATAAAAAACACAGGAAACACAAGTCATAACACTAGGCACAGATGCTATATTTAATTTGTTAGATGATGGATTAAACGAAATTGCTGGAAAAAAACACAATCAAATGAATTCCTTTCACAATTATTTGTTGGTTGTGTTAACCTTTGCATCAAAATAGAAACCTGTTTTTGTAATATAATCAATATCTCAATATTTCAGTTCAATAAATGAGAATCAGATAGAAGTAGTCAACCGCAATATCAGATTTAAATCAATCGAATAACAATGATAGAAAATCACATAGTTTATGGCTAACATAAGAAATCCCGGTTTAGCTATATAGGATTATAGCTTTTACCAGTAAAAAAAAAGCAATCATTTCAATTAATTTAAATCTATGTTGCTTGCATTATTTATGTCCTTCTATGAGCTTCTATACAGACGAGGCTCAGCAATGATCACCAAAGCTGTTGTAATCATCTGTAAAATGTACCGTGGTTATATATGAGATCTTCTAACAGTTTGAATGAAAACAGAATAGCAAACGTACCTGAAACGGCATCATAGAATTCATCCTCGCTCAAAATGCTGTGGTGTGGAGGTGTTCCTTTAACCAGAGACTGTTCTAATTCGTGGTGTTCAGTAGCCAACGTCTGTAAAGCCTCTGATAAGATCTTACTTTTCTCTTGCTCGTGTTCTAGTTTCAGATTTCTCACCTAAAAAGGAGAAAGAACATTCCTGTGTCAGTTCACTACCTGTAAGGTAAATGAAGGTGACAGCTGAAGATTGAAAAAATTTGCGGAAAAAAAAGTGAAAAAGGAGAAGCATGAGCTAGCAGAAAAATCTATTAGGGGAAACACTGAGATAAAGAGGAACAGTCACAAGTTATCCAGGTTCCAATGACTCTTATGCATTAAAATGCTAACATTTGTTCTGATATGCCACAATACCATCCAAATACTGGGCCTGATTTATAAAAGCTCTCCTGGAAGGCTGGAAAGGATACACTTTCATTAGTGAAGTTGGGTGATCCAGCAAACCTGGAATAGATTTTTTCCAAGTCATTTGCTATTAGCTATTTTTTTTAATCCTGAACCAGATCCCTTCTAGGTTTGCTGGATCACCAGCTTCACTAATGAACATTTATCCTCTTATTGCTCTGAAGAATTTTGGCTTCCGTGCTTTTTAGTCTAAAATATATTCTTGGAATTTTTGTCAACAACATGAAGGCTGCTAAACAGCAAATATACCCCACACAGTTCTTTAGACTTGTTAGAGCTCAGTTCTAATCATAAGACATTTTGTCTAAGATGCCTAAATTGTTTTATACAGGCCTCCCCTTTGTATGCCACAAAGACTGCTGATATACCTGTATAAAGCAAAGATTGTAAAGCAATTTTCAGATTTAATGTTCTGGGTTAGGTCCTCTTGTCCGTTAGCTGAAAAATGCCAACATCTTCTAGTTTTTTTGTTTTTTTTTTAAGTTTTATTTCCACACTCAGGCATTTTTCCTTTGACACATTCTAGTTATTTTTAAAAAATCTGATTCAAAAAAGTGAATCTGCTTTTTTAGTGCACATTCCATGCAGGGCAAAAAAACCCCAAAAACCTAGTTTAGGTGCATATGAAAGGTGCGGTCAATGATAGGAATTCAACCCTTGCAGCAAACAGACCATGTAATACAGGAAGGGTGATAACCAGGGATGGCGCTATGTAGAAGTCGTGAGTACAGGATTCTTGCCCTAATGGAAAATTATGGGTCCCCATATCAAGGAAACATAGCAACAAAAGGTGAAGCATACAGAACACTTATATACCAAAAGTGACCGTGAACATCTGTAACCCCAGGGACACAAGTATTTCCCCCCCAATCCAGACATAACCAATCACCCAGATGTGGCAATTCGTAAATGTGAAAAATAGGAGATAAAGCAGTACACTTATGCCTGTAAGTGATAAAAAAGCACACCTATGTCTGCATAGTTCTCCCCAGAGGGTTTTAGCCGGTTGCTCCGCCCGGCTGATTTAAATACTCCGCCCAGCTCTCGGCAGCTCTCATCCTCGGATGCACAGATCTCAGTGAGGCTGCTCCGTGCTCTGTGTCATCAGTTCAGAGGATTGCTGCTGCCGATGAGAGGTGAGAACCGGCTACAGCTTCCTACCACCCGGCTGAAAAAAATTTCTGGGGAGAACACTGGTCTGTAAGGAATAAGGGGCTCTGAATGCAATACCAAATGTAAAAAGCATGAAATACTAAATCTACCAAAACACAAAGGTGCTGGTCTCATGTCCTATGTAGGGTGAATGCCACTGTCAAGCAACCAACTGAGCAGACAACTGTATATTCTGGCAATCCTATGCTATCTTTTAGCTTAACATCAAAAACTCTCTGGTTTAGGTTTGATGTTTTACATTTCATCTGATCAAAGGTCCAGACAATTATTTAACCAAGATATTGAAAGTGATCATGGCAGAATAACTACAGTGAAACAAATGTAAAATTCACTTTGCAAAGGAAACAAAAAAAGTAAGCAATGTAAATTTGGTATATCATCCTATTTTATCGCTATATTGCACACGCCTAAATGACCTTAACACTGCGTTTTACAAGGTCAGAACTAACTGTTCTGAAAGCAAATGAGAAGACTGCTGACTGACAGTGTCCTTACTAACATATACCGCACAGGCAAGTTTTACTGCTGTCTACAAGAAGTCGAAGCATAAAAGTTTCAGGAAATCAGTAGCACAAATCGAACAAAGAATAAAAAAAAAAAAAAAAAAAGTTGAATATGTGATTGCAGTTGAAGTGGCGATTCTCTCTCTTACAAAACCTTGAGTAACATCTGTTATAGAAGATTTGTGCCTACATGTCTTTCTGTTTTGCATGTTACCCAAAGCTGTACAAAGGTGTTTGCAAAAATTCTTCGCAATACCTCCCACTAAATCCACCTTTAAGGCATAACCCTCAATTCTAGAATTTCCTAAAATCCTAGACTGTTAATGTCGGGACCAATCTGAGATCAAATATCTTTATTATCTATATGTAGAACACTTTCAGCATCTGGTGACATTACAGCTTGGTCTGGTACACATGAATTTGCAAACATATCCAATGGAAAAATTGTTTATATCTGACCACACAAAACCCATGTCCAAATGTAACTCTCCTCTCTTGATGCTCTAATCAACAGCTTTATAATCAAAAACTTTAGACTTAAAGGTAAACTTTAAAGGTAAATTAAAATTTGCATACAGCCTACTACACTTAACAGTGGTTTTGCCTACTTCTCTACATTATTGTTTTTACTTTTAGGGTTCAGTTCAATGCAGCGCAAGTACGGTGCCTTCAGCTCAATCCCCTGGCACAGCAGTGCCTTCGGCGCAATTTTATGACAGAGCAGTGCCTTTAGCTCAATTCTATGGCAGAGCAGTGCCATCAGTTTATTACTTTGACAGGACAGTTTCAACAGCTCAAACCTCTGGCAAACCAGTGCCATTTTGGTTTGCATGCTTCTCAGAGAATCCACTCCTAAAAAGGATACCAGTAGAAAGCCTATTGTATTATTATATATCCTTTTTAAGATTATATGAAGCATGTGCCATTCAGACCAATTTTATAAAAATTTTACGGACAACACGTCTTTGTGAGATCTTTTACTTTACCCTTGCTAAAGCCTACCCCAACCCCCTTCTGGTACTGGCCATGTCACGCAACTTAGCTATAATTTATATATATGATATGATACAGATGATTATGAGGAGTGCAACCTGACATCTTTGGCAAATACTGTAATAGCAGTCAGGAGAAAACAATTCATTAGGGGTTGTTTAAAATAGCTAATAAACTTGGTTTAACAACGAAGTAAATTGACAGGCAGAAAACTATTCCATGCACTATCCATAAAAAAAAATTAAAATGCTTTGGCAATAAAAAAACACTTTGAATAGATAGTATACATGTATTTATCTGTGATAGCAATCTAAGCCTTAAACAGATTAAGCTTGGAATCCACCTTGGTTTATCATGCTAAAACCTTATACCGGGTCTAAATTGTCTAAGGAGCAATGTATGAATGTATATATGATATGTCATCATATCATATATACATTCATATCATATATGAATATATGATCAAAAATACTAAATAAGAGGTCATTCTTGGTTGAAAATGTTACTAAATGTCAAAAAACAATCAACTAGGTCATGTGGAATGAGAATTCACATTAATCTGACTGGACAGTTGGTTCAGTATGATCTGATCTAGAAAGAACTGTTGCGGATATTAATGACTTGGATGTTGAGTCACTCATTTTCTTGTCTTCTCAGTATCTTAAAATATAACATGTGTGAACTCTGTTTGCATAAATTATTTTTTCCTGTCAATTCTAGTTATACATAGTAAAGCTTGGAAATTTCCTGTTAAATAAAAAAAGTAGAAGGAAAATATATAAAAAGGATTACACTGCTAAAGACGAAGATAGAGTAAAGGGAAAAAAGAATGCCTCATGGATATTTCATGAATCTACTGCATCAATATTTCCTGCATCTTATTTCATTCTATGCATTAAATGAGACATGTATTTTCCAACTGGAAATATCAAGAAACCAAGTCCACAACACATTTAAGAAGATTTAACAAAGATTGAAACAGGGCTGTATGGGGAGAGAGAGGAGAGAGGAGAGAGAGAGGAGAGAGGAGAGAGAGACTTAAAACTAGATGTATACCCTTAGCTCAGTGTTTTTCCGCCTTTTTAAATTTGAGGAACCCCTTGAAATAACTTTCAGGTTTTTAGGGAACCCCTGCTATAAGTACTATGCCCACAACTGATAGTACATTAGTGCGGTGGCCAGTAGGAAGAATTGCT
The DNA here is from genome assembly GCF_032062135.1 of Pyxicephalus adspersus. Classification (NCBI taxonomy): domain Eukaryota; kingdom Metazoa; phylum Chordata; class Amphibia; order Anura; family Pyxicephalidae; genus Pyxicephalus; species Pyxicephalus adspersus. Next base: position 44,151,986 of record NC_092862.1, on the reverse strand, counting down.
GGTCAATGGGAAGGCTACCACCCTTACAGATAGTCAAAAAGGTCATATCTGCTAAACTGACCCGAGAGGCGCAAATTGATCATTACTCTGGGAACCCGTAACAACCTCTGGAGGAACCCTAGGGTTCCACAAAGCCCTGGATGAGAAATATCGATCTAGATTTAGCTAACAATTGCACATCAGAACTTTGGTAATCATTACTGGGGAATGATACTTGTAGGTAGGAAATTAGATGTAGACATTTAAAGGGTTTTCTTTTTAATTTATTTGCCACCAAATCTCTCTCACTAATCTGTAATGAATCACTGTAGGTACTGTTCTAATTAAAGGCTATTAGACATAGGATGATTTTTAGTTCTGATCAGAAAAAAAGATTCCAAATTGGTTGTTGATAGATCAGACATGTGTATCAGAACAGAACGAAGATCAGACATGTATATTAGAACAGAATGAAAATCAAAAGTCAGAATCTGGTCAGAATTTCAAATGACGTCAGACTGATCTACTAACAACCGAAATATCAATCAAAAATTGGTCAATTAAATGCAAAATTGGCATCATCATACATAATGTGAAAGCTGAACTGATTTGCACACCAGAACTGCTAGAACTGCTGCTAAAACCCCCATGTCTAGCGTTTAAACATTTCTAAAAGCAAAGTAGCCTGGACGCCTAAAATAAAATAAGGATACTTACATCTATTTTGGTATTTTCTAGGATTTACAATATAAACATTTTCATTCAGGTTCCCTAAAGTTCGTGTCATAGTTGCAGTGTCTTTGGCTTCTCCAGAACACATTGCCACTCCTGGGCACACAGTAGCAGTTTGCAAACTGCACAGCGGGTTACTGCATTTCCATACAGTAGCGGTGCAGTTCTTCCTCTAGTGCAGGGGTGTTAAACTCAAATACACAGTGGACCAAAATTAAAAACTGAGACAATGTCACGGGCTAAACTTGAAACTGAAAAAGCACCGCTACTACAATTCCCTGCGTCAAGAAAACAGTCCATTGCGGGGCTTAATGTTATGAATGGCTGGAACTCACTCTTCACTGAAATAGCACCGCTACTACAATTCCCTGAGTCTTTAAAACAGTGCAATGCGGGGCCACGCATAGGCAGGGAGGGCGCAGGTCTATAGACAGGAAGCCGAGAATTGTAGTAGCGGAGCTATTTCAATGCAGCAGCGGGCCAGCTGCAATTCATGTTTAGGATTCCTTTGGGGGCCAAAAAAAAAAGGACATTGTGGGCCAGATTTGACCTGCCAGCCAGAGGCCACTGCACGGCCAAATGCGACTTGTTGCTATCCATAACGGCTACATTCCACCACAGCCACATGCACAAAATGGTTCCCAACCAATTCACTGAACAGGTGTGTGTGGCTAACCGTGGGTCTAAAACAAGATTGCTAGTTTCTTGCCTAGATAATCCAGTTTCTGAATTCTGTCCTAATTTGTCTACCAAAAAGATATGCTTATGTTACATCGGGGGTTACAAACGTTGTATTCTTGTACAATGTAATATCTAGTTATCACACTGTGGAATCTAGCCAGACTGCTAATAGACAAACACTAATCTTGCCAACTACATGGAATGCCTCGGGTTCTATTCATGTATAACTATGGCATACCTCAGTAGTCCTACTTGTGACCTCCACCCACTTGTCAGTGAGAATGTTCTGTATGATAACAAAAGTCCCAGTATATTGAGTGGAATACACCATATACCAATGCATGCTAAAGCACTGCTTTACAAAACGGGTATTGTACTGACAGAACAACACAGCTGTTTACCCAAGGAACACACTGTTCAAATAGAAAAAGCTTTTAGAATTGAGATAGAATTTTTCCAAAAATATTATTCCACTTTCCAAAAATATTAATTTTTTTAAAAATCTTCCTTTTGGGGCTACAGAACATCCGACCACACATAAACTGATATATATATATATATATATATATATATATATATATATATATATATATATATATATAAGGATTTTACATGAAGACTTTGTAACTGAACCCCTAAACTGACTGCAAATATATATATATAAGGATTTTACATGAAGACTTTGTAACTGAACCCCTAAACTGACTGCAAATTAACCTTTTTTAAAGAAAAAAAAAACAAATTTTTACATTTTACATTTACAGGTGAGTTCCTGTGAACTGGTGATCTTTAGTTGGAGTGCCGCTAGTGGCAGAATATTTGTATTTTTAACCACTTTTACACTAATCTTAATTGAGAGATATAAAAATCCCACTAATAAAACACACAACAAATATTACTGCCATCTTCCTATCGACACGTATTACTGTGATTTTGTTTTAATTAGAATTGTCTTTCAAACACTGCAGTGAAGGGTTCAATACACAATCATAACAAGAGCACATTGAACATATTAAACAATTGCCGAAATTGTGGAAAAATAACAACATGTCCACATTAAATATCATGCCTCTGTTTATATATTCATGTCTGTTTATAACCAAAATTAAAAAAAAAAATACATCTGTTAATTTTATACCTATTGGACAGTTTTACTGTTGTTTGTCATCAGTTTTTTATCTATTGCTTATATTCTAAAGATACTGAATATTGGTTTCTGTGTTCTGCTAAGCGCTTAGCACTGCAAGGTCAGAAGTGCATACATAGCTATCCCATGTGCCTGCAGAAAGTGGGTTTCCTCATCAGCTAATCCAGGGAGATCATCTCTAAAGCCCTTTACAATTCTACACACTGGACCACAAGTATGGCTGATTTTCCAATGCAGCATGCTATAAAAGAGCTAAATATTATCACTGTACACTAAGCATCAATGAAACTAGATTTCAGTTTTACAATAGAATAAAATTGCACAACTTTTTCCAGACCACAATTTTGACAATGTAAAATATAGCACATACAGCAGATGGCTTTTTAAACTTTATCTATGCCTCCATTCAATAAACAGCAAAGCTGTAATATTTGTCTTCTACTGAAAAGACCTGCAGCAATACAGTACACATCTCTGGAATCTTTGCACAGCTCAGCATAAAACCTCTCAACCATCAAGAAGACACATAGCATTCATTACTGGACACAATGATGCTTGTACTGTACCTTTGTGATGGGATGTTTCACTTTTTCTTCTCAATTTCGCCTCCTGTACAGTTCCCGCAGGCAGAATCTCATACACGGTTATGTGGGCTGGCAAGCTTCCTCCCTAATCCTCACCTCAGCATAAAAATCCCTTGCACACAGCACAAACTGCTGCATGAGAAGGTACCACAATGCTTTCCCTTGCCAGCAAATCCTAACATGTAAGCAAATCTGCTATTGGCCACACTGCAAAAGTTCTATTGGCTCAGACTTTCTTCTCTAATTGGCCATTGTGTTTATTCCCTGTATAGTACTCACTTGCTAGCTCTCCCCCTGATATACTGAAGTACAATGCATTTCATGTCTACACAGAAAAATATCAAGAGAGAAATGTTACATATTAACTAAAGTGACAACAATTAATTATACCCAATTGTTTTTCCCCCAGGCGTTTTAACAACCTGCTTGGAACAATATATTTGGGTTTAGATAAGAAAATGAGTTTCTGCAATTAATACTTTACCTACAAATCTCTGAATCTTTTGAGTCTTACTGAAAATTTAACTACAGGCAAATAGCTGTATTTCATATAAGGCACCATTTTCTTCTGGGATGATTTAGATATACATGGCAACTTAACACACCTACACCTGGCTAAACAGAATACTAGATCGAATATTTAGAATGAAAACACTTTAATATTTTAATTGTATATAACAGTTTGTCCTGAGTTTAACAAACATATTAACAAGTAAATGTATGACTTGAACCTCTCATGTACACCTATGGTACAGAGACAAACCTACTGTTTAAAGAGTAACAGCACCTTCGATATAGGTATTATTATTATTATTAAACAGTATTTATAGCGCCAGAATATTACACAGTGCTGTATATTAAATAGGGGTTGCAAATGATAGACATAAACAATAACACAGGTGGAGGAGAGGACTTTGCCCAAAAGAGCTTACAATCTGAGAGTAGTTAGGCTATGTTTAGACTGGCAGTGACGTTGCAGTTACTGCCACCTCATAATAGTGAGCCACTGCCTTGGATGAGTGCGCTACATTATTATTATTATTTTATTATTATTATACAGTATTTATATAGCGCCATCATATTACGCAGCGCTGTACAGAGTCCATAGTTGTGTCACTAACTGTCCCTCAAAGGAGCTCACAATCTAATGTCCCTACTATAGTCATATGTCATTAATGTAGTCTAGGTCAATTTAGGAGGAAGCCAATGAACCTAACTGCATGTTTTTGGAATGTGGGAGGAAACCGGAGTACCCGGAGGAAACCCACGCAGACACGGGGAGAACCTGCAAACTCCATGCAGATAGTGTCCTGGCTGGGATTCGAACCTAGGACCTAGCGCTGCAAAGGCCAGAGTGCTAACCCCTGAGCCACCGTGCTGCCCACCCATGGAAGCTTCATAGAGAATAAATGGCGGCAATGAGCAGTTCAGTACCAAACACTGCTGCTCGCCGTCAAATTTGCCACAGTGTGAGTGACCAAGTGTGAGTGGCTGGCAATGTACCAGGAAACTGCTTGATTCCACTGAACTTGCCCTCCGGTCATTCTAACATGGCTGCAGGTTGTCAACAATCTTCCTTAATAGGACCCTGCACTTTTACACATTCCTATGCACTTATTTTAATACATGTGTTTAGGTCCACAGAATCAAAAAACGCAATGGAACCAAATATGATTGCACAGCACATATGTGGCCCAGCTGAGAATAATTTTACCAAGTAGCCGGACAATCAAAGCATTGGTGTTTCATTGGATAAGGGGCAGCTTTGTATAGGAATCAGAAAGGTTGCACGCTCTCAAGAGTGTAACTGCATTTACTCATGTTTAGCATTTCATTGTGTAAAAACACAAGTACATAAATTAATCATAATTTAAAAATAGGAAGGAAAAATACGTTTATAAGATTTACTAGCAAGATTGAAATGCTAGCTATGACAAAAATTTATAGCTTTTGTTTAGCCTCCTGATTCTCACAGAGACTGCCAAAGGAAGATGATGTGTGAATGATGTGATTATAAATCTTAGGGTATTCTACACTCAGTAGCCACTTTATTAGGTACACTTGTTCAACTGCTTCAACTTGAAGCAGGTCAACTGATGACCTGCTAAAATTTGATGGTTGGTGCCAGTTGGACAGGTCTGAGCATTTCAGAAACTGTTGATCTGCTGAGATTTTTGTGCGCAATCCTCTCTAGAGTATAAAGAGAACGGTTCAAAAAAAATAAAAAAATCCAGTGAGCATCAGCTAACATTCCTAGTCGAACCCTGATGCTACAGCGTGGCTACATCAGCAGGGGACCAGATCAGCTGACATTTGTGTCAGCCAAGAAAAGGTACGTGAGGCTACAAGTTACATTGGCTCAACAAAATTGGGAAAAAAAAGATCTGAAAAATATTGCCTGATCTGAGGAATCTCAATTTCCGCAGCGTCATTTGGATGGTAGGGTCAGAATTTGGCATCAACAACATGAAAACTGGGATCCATCCTGCCTTGTATCAATGGGCCCAATTTAAAAAAGCTCTCCAAGGCTGGAGAGAATACACTTTTATCAGAGATCAGCTAGGTGATCCAGCAAACCTGTAATGGATCCAGGATTGGACTGGTCCAAATTTTAAAACATTTGATAGCAAATGGTTTAAAGAAATCCATTTCAGGTTCACCCAGCTTTACTGATAAAAGTGTAAACTCTTCAGCCCTGGAGAGCTTTATTAATCGAGGCCCAATGGATCAGGCTTATGGTATAATGGTGTATGGTATTTTTTTCGTTTCAAGCAACAATAAATTTCCAAGTTATTCAGAAGTGTGGACTAGAATAAATAAAAAAAATGTATATATAATTTACATACATATATATATATATATATATATATATATATATATATATATACACACACACACACACACACACAAGGGGGTGTTGAGAAGTTCCTGGCTTTGCCCCCTTCTGGATGAAATAGTAAAATGAGTGTGGGGGCATATGACAGCCTAATATCTTAGTATGTAACTGTGCAAATATCAGGTCTTTGTGATTCTTAAAACTGTTTTTTCCTGTTTTTTAGTGAGAAGCTGTGATGGCAGAGGCACAAGCAATTTTCACGTCGTTGGAGTTACGGGCCGTCATGAAGTTTTTGTTTCTCCAGGGAAAGTGACCAAAAGACATTCACACTGAGATGTCACAAACACTGGGGGAGAATTGTCCTTCCTACAGCACTGTCAAAACCTGGATATCTTGTTTCAAGACTGGGCATTTCACCGTTGTGGAAAGTTGACCAAAGGGATCCTTTTTTTGCAGGACAATGCACCTGCGCACACATTCAACATTGTGGCTGCCAAATTGAACACCCTGGGTTTCCAGTTGGTCCACCACCCCCCCACTCACCTGACCTGGCCCCTTCGGACTATTATCTGTTCCCGAATTTGAAGAATTATAAACGTTTTGAGGATATTTCTGACGTCAATTTCCGACTGGTTTGCAGCACAACCAATGGACTTTTATTTGAACAGTCTAGAAAAGCTGCAACTACGCTGTACCAAATGCATCAGTCTCAGGGGGGACACAAATATTTGAAGAAATAATAAACAATGTGTGAAAACCTAATTTAAAAATGTTTAAAATTTGTGTTTTATTTTATGTCATCATCTTTGAATATTTATAGAAACTTTATATTAACAGCATGAGTTGTGCTTGTAAGTGGATGTATAATATGGAAGAAAAGAAAACTAGAAAGGGAAAATTTTTAGAGAAATGCAGAGACAGGAGAGTAGTAAATGGGTGAAGAGGGGACAAACAAAATAGCTTTGGGGCCAAGGTAAAGACTTTGATTGCCCAAAACAAGACCCATGCCATAGAATATATTTTGGCTTGGTCTAAATCTGCACCCCAGAGGAATGATTCATTCATGTTTTGAATTGAATTTGGTTTACATTCCACAAAAGAGATATAGTTTTTTTTGTGTCTAGTGTCTGAAGTTATTGTTCAAACAACAATAATAAAATTATCCAATAAGATTAATTTTACTGATTTAAATATCCCTAGGATAATGCATAGCTGTAAACCATGTGGATTGGATCTCTTCGTTATTATTCTTTCATTAAACATAAAAATAGTTGCCAAAATTTCTAACTGGTGAACATTTTAAACAAATATAACCTAACCTCAAGTTACACAATAGCATATATCAGGCATACATACAAGGCAATTGAACCATTTTGGTTGGATATTATAACCTCATTCTACACCCTACGGGATACACAATTTGTATTTTAGGATTATCCCCCCACTCTTTTCTGTTCCATTCTGTACAGTCATTTAAAACTAAATTTGTTGTTTCATGTCATATAGCCTTTTCAGTAGTGATACATACTGCAGTAAAGAAGCATACATATCCATAAAACTGAACAATAGTAAAGTTATAAAATATAGCTCCACCACCCAAGCCAGCTCCCTGGTTAATGAATTTAATGTAATACTAAACTACTAAAACATTATGGTCCTTTAACAGGTGATGAAGAATACTTTGAACACAGGAGAATACAGTATTTACCATTGTGGGCCAGGAATGCTTTGGACACAGGAAAATGGTCAGTTGCCTTTAAGCAAAGTCAATTCCCTTTGCCTCCAAGTTGGTAATAGTTATAACCTAAAAATGATGCAGGAGCACTGAACATGGTATATCTGGGACTCTTACAAACCTTATCATGTTTTGTAAAGAGATTAAGACAGTTGGTTAAAGCTGCAAATGTTTCCTGGGATGCATCAGATACTTTCTTGACTTGCTGAAGTACATCAGGGTCAACGTCTGAAAAACAGCAGGCATACATATACTTTAGGTTACTCAGACAGTAGCATGGGCAGGCAAAAAGCGATACATAGGTTTAGCAGGTTACATGTTTAGTCACGTATAATCCATTAAAAAGACCTGAAAGGTAAGTAAAATGGCTCTTGGAAAAACAACTATCCACTTACTGAAACTCAGCCAACAGAGTCCTAAATCCATTTAAGCATTATGTTAGAACCAACATAGGCTTACAGTCATCCTTTATGCTTTTATTTTAAACCAGTCAGTTGGCCACCCAGACGAGAAAACTGCATTCTCTCCCGCCCCTGAAATCACCGGTTAAAAGTGTAAAAAAAGTGAGCTGCAGAAAGGTAAAACAACACAGATCATTACATTGCCAGTTGTTGCATTGTAGTATGCTGGTAAAGTGTATTAGGGGTGCCATCAAGAATAAATGGCAACACAGTGCATCAACACTTCTTGTGCATTACCACAAATGGGGTAATGCAATGCACTAGTGGAAACAAGCCCTTAAATAGTTATTTTGCAAAATGTAAAAATTATTATTTTTTTTTTTTTAAGATAAAAAAATATTTTTTTAAATAAAAAAACTAAAAAAAGATAAATATTGAAATAGAAAGAAATTCTCCACTAATAGCAAATATGATTTGCACAATTCTGGCGATAAACTCTTTGCATTCTATATCTGCTAAAAAAAAAAAAAAGGGCAACATTTTTTATGAAAACTTTTCAGGTTTAATAAAATATATGTAACATTGTGGGGACAATTAGTACCATACTATACTACTATATGCACTTTAATACGCCTTGAGATATGCTGCATTAGCACAGCCTTTTTATTTTACCACACAGAAAAGATTGAGCCCTGCAGTATTTTCTTCCTTGCAGGTCAAACCACATTGCATGTCCTACCTTGCTGTATGGAGGCAGACGTGTTGTGTATGCATGTTTGCAAAGAATATACACCTTCTGTTGCAGTGATTTATGGTAAAACATATGCTACCATATGCTTTACCTATAAATGGGCCCTCAAATATTTATATTTTCTATTTTTAAAAGGTCAAGATTAAGCAAAATTCAGATAGAATATATTCTTTACAAATAAAACATTTACTTTACCAAAGCATATATTTCCACTTCTATATTCTGTTAAAACAGATCCAAGAAGCCAAGTACTTTTGTAAGTTAATCAAATAAAAGGTTTATCCTTAGAGGATTAGGATAGATTTCTCTACTTAAAGATTGAGGTCATCAATTCACAACCTAGTAAAGCTACTTTTCAGCCAAGCTGTACTGTACAAGTCTATCTCAATATCCGCCCACAAAATGACCAGCCAGCCACGTAAAGTGAAAAAAAAGGTTATTTGTAGCATAATTATACAAAGTAAAAAAAAAATCACAGGGCATAGATAAAAGCATTATTTTAGTACTGCTTGACAATCGAAAATCCAGCCATCGATAATCCGGATCCTTCAGTTTCCCGGCATGAATTTCGGATCACATTTTCAATACAGGGACTGCAGTACACCGTTTGGCTACTAATGTTTTGATGGCGCTGTTCTGCAGAAACAGCCATTAGGTCTTGCTTGCTAAACTAAATACACGCTGAGGCGTTCCTGCTGCCTACTCCCTGAAACTATGCCAGATGTCAGTGGGTGCTGCGAGAGTAAGGCTGGCCTGTGTGGGAAGGTAAGTATAAAAAAAAAATCCATAATTTTCAAAACTCCGGCGCTCCTAAGGTCCAGAGTTTGCCAGATTTTTGATTTTGTCAACCTGTAGTATTAAAGAAAAGCTTGAAGTAGCAAGTAAGTAACAAAAACTTGTATTTGCACAAATTAAACACACATCAATCAAACTTTCCCCGTAGCAATTGATTAAATGGGACTGGTTTATCAAAGCTCTCCAAGACTGGAGAAGATACATTTTTATCAGTGAAGCTGTGTGATTCAGCAAACCTGGAATGAATACATTTGCTAACAAATAGAAAATATTTTTTAGGAAATCCATTCCAGTTTGGTGGATCACCCACCTTGACTTCAGCACATCATTTGTATTTCAAAGTCTCAGAAATGATTCTGTTTTTAAAGAAGGACTAACATATAAAAAATGGTGACCAGGCAGGTCCTTTATTGCAAGCTGATGTTCCTTCTGCTATAAAATAACCTTGCCTGCCTGATTACATTTTTTTTCCCAGTATACTTACCTGTCCCTGTTCCACTGCAGGATTCGCCATCTTCTTCTACTCCTCTTCTGGGTTCTAGATCTTCAGCTTTCTTGGTTGGCCGGGTTGGATGCAGCATATCCTGGCATCATACTCTGAGCTGTGCATGATATTGAACCATGTTTGCTGGAATTTGTCTAATGCCTGCATGCCTATCAAGATTATTACTTTTACAAATGTGTAAAATTTAGTAAATATGCCAAATACAACCAACTACTTTTAATGTTACAGTTTCAAACACTTTTGATAGCTCAGCAGCAATGTGAAAAATATTACTCATTATTTGAAAATGATGTGTTGAAAAAAAAAAGCAAGTACAGGCAATTAAATGACTTTACAGGGACCACACTGTGATGGTAAAGAACTTGGTCAGATACTTTGCTAAACATCAGGTCTTGTGGGGTGATCCTGATATGCAGTGGTTGCAAACTACTAAAAATCTTTAAAAAGGAACCAGTGAACTGATGGCAAGATGGGATGCACTAGACTGCTTCAATCCCACAGAGAAGCTACTGTAGCACACACTGCTAAAAATGGTGGCTAGGTATGTAATAGTATAACCGGAGACAAATCAGGGTGCCTGTGCAGACTACTGTCCTGTCCAAAGGCTTCTACAATGGCAGATGAGCATCAGAAGTGGCACACTGAGTAATGGAACAAGGTGTCCATGTCTGATAAATCACATTTTGATTATGTGGATAGCCAGGTGTAGGTTTGTCTTTTACACTGGAAAAAGGTGCACTATTGAGGAATTGTGGTCTGCTGCCAACATCTTGTTGTTAGATACCACAGTACAGCTTCAGAGGTCTTGCGAAGTCCATACCTTGACAAGTTAGAGTTGTTTTAGTAATACAAAGGAGACCTACACTGCTCTTTAAGCCAGGTAGTTGTTTAAGTGTTCAAAATTTACAAGGTACAGTATCTGTGGCAGCAATCAGGTAGAGATATCTAGGATGGTAAATAAGGTTGTATGTGTTGTTTGCTGCCACACTAAATCACACTGACTGACCTCAAAATGCAAACCTTGGAACCATCATGGATGTCTCTGATATTGTCATCAGTAATCTAATATAATGCTGGTGTCCTAGATGTAGTTTCAAAAACAGTTAACTACATGGAGTTTATGTGTTCTTTGTTCATGTATATGGTTAACTGGCTCCTGATTAAATTGGTCATAAACTGTGTGTAAGCTAATAAAAGTATGAGTCAAATGTGAGATTTTAAGCTCCAATAAAGGGCTAACTAATGTGACTTTTTAGGCATTCAATAAGGCGTTAAGTAATATATTGGCACTATACAAACACAGTATTTCCACTATGAGTACCTTAAATCTAACAGACTTTAGCATAAGACATACAGATCCTCAATGTTTGAAGTAATATAGTTAATATTATGTAATGAACTTTTTGCCATGCAGTGACAGTATTGTAGTTTACCTCTGGGGTCTTCCCGATTCTTTAAATCAGTGAGAAATGTGGATATTTCTTTGCTGAGTCGCTGATGACAAAGCTGAGCATTCTGTAAAAATATAAAATGCAGAGGCTGAGCTAATCAGAAACAATGAACCAAGTTAAAGGTCTTTTTTTCAGTCTACATGTCATTACCACAAAATGGTTTACCTGGTAAATGCAATTTGTTAATCTAGGCAACAAATGACAAAATAAATCTAACAGAAAGAAATGTCATATCTATTCATCATTATATTTTGTCATTAGCATATCGCCATTTAAACATCAAATGCCTGTAAATATGTCAATCTTGATGCATAAACTTAGCTCACAGACAATTAAAGTTCATATCCATGCAGATAAAAAAGGCACAGGTAAATGCGGTTCTATAAATTAAATATAACAGAAATAAATGTATTATTTTAAGTTGCAAGCAATATTAATGTATACATGTGTGTGTGTGTATGTAAGATTAAAAGGCAGAATGCATATCCAGAGTAATGTTGTGCACCTTCAATAGATAGGATGCAGATAAAATAAGAAATAAATTAAAAATAATTGGGAATTTACAACAAAATGACAGCAATATTAATCCTCTCAATATCCCCAATTATCCCATTCAAAGTATTCCAATCCAGAAACAAAAACACAAGTTTGACAGTAAGTATGAACCATGTTGGAGAGGCTTGTAGCAGTACTCTCTACTGAGGGGACACGCTACTCCACTGTAGTGAGGGGAGCATGAAACTTGTCCTGCCGGATGAGGCTGCTTCAACAGTCAGTCTTCCCAATACCCTAGACTTTCTGGATTCTGAGGCTTCAGGTATGGCTGGAGCCTGTTGTACGAAATCAGTATCTGAGGAGAAATCTTCCTTGAAGTGAACGCAAGGCACTCCAAGATTGGGATGGATGCAAATAGCGAGGAGTTGTACCAGAAAATCGCTGACACTTATAAGATGGCTTCAGAAGGACGAGATTGGTCACCCAGCGCTCAAATAGAGGTTTGTTAAGGAAAATATTGGTAAATTTCTATCAAGGATAAGGCTTACAATATTAGAGAAGTCCCATCACAGCATGTCTGGATGCTCTCATCAATCTTAAGATCTTAGAATTTCTATGTATAGTTTGTAATAAATTACTTTGTTAGAATTTATTAATTTAAAATAATTACTACTTAAAGGCAATCCAGGTTTAATGCACAGGCAGGCTCGGTGCTATTTATTCATTCTATTGCTCCTCTTATTAATGTAGCTATATAAAATGATCTGTATATTCTATACACCGTGTCTTATTAAACAGATGACAATGGAGGCAGAATGGCTGCATTGGCTAATTTAAAATTTTTTACTTGATAATATAAATATTTTGAAGAGTAAACATATAAAAAAGTCATATCAACTATACTACTATAGTGAAATAGTTGCAGTAATGCAAACTTAAAATATGAGCTCACAGAAAAATCCACTCCTCTCTCCACTTAATGTGACATGAATAGCTCATACTGCATATGGGGCAAGATAAGGGAGAACCAAGTTAAATCTTGAAATCCAACATTTGCAAATAACTTTAATATTTATGGATCTAATGCACAGTTTTGTGGAAGATAATCTTTAGGCAGCATTTACATTTAGGTTGTTGTATCTTCTTGTGTTAATATATATTGCATTTTTTTACAATAATTTTCTTGTCTTTTAAACTGCTGTTTACATATTCTGCTTTTTATATGATTGATGACAGAAGAAATCTATCCAAACTCCCATGAGGCAAAGAAGCTACAATTATCTCAAGCCATCTTCATCCACTCCTCAAGGTGACACATTTCTCTTGTTTCAACACATTAATGTTTTAGCACCAGGAGTAAATTTAGCTAACTGAAGGGGGAGGAAATGTTGCAGTGTTCACAGCAATAACAACCTGGGTCTGCATGACTTCAGAAGCACGTTATGGCTTAACACACACACACACACACACTGCTACCCCAAATTGTCCATAGCTTTTTTTAAAAGGCTTTACAGGTCATCAGTTTAAAGATAACAAGGAGATCTGTCTTTAAAATAATGTTCTGGGATTATTTATCAAGTGTGGGGCAATATTTGTTTACACACAGATGTGCATTTAACATCACAAACAAATTTATGCAAATAAGGGCAGGGATGGGCTTTTAAACACTTTGTTTTTTTTCTTATTTCTTTTAGTAAACTGTATTATTTTCTTTTTAACTTATTTATTGTTATTACATGGGGACTCAATACCCTCCTAAGTGATGCACAATGCAACTGATAGGTTCTTTTTGAGGCATCAATGACCTTTCAGTCTCCCCTGCATTTCCCTTTAATTGACTATGGGTAAACATTGTTATTCTGTTTATGTTTTTTTATTTCACTATGACATGGCAGCTGTAAACCTGGAAATGCTCAGAGCAAAGCACTTACCACACTTTCCACAGAAAAGGGATAGGGTGTGTAATCTCTTCTTTGCGGCTTAGATGGCCACCCTAAATTAGTTCCCATCTTCAGAGGAAAGGCAGAGCCCAGGAAACACCAAGTAAGAAAAAGGAAGGTGTATTTATGAGGAAGTATGGACACCTTAGGAAGCTCAGTTGGTTATTGAGTGGTTAATCAGCTGCTACAATATCAAGTAGTTGAAAGCCCTACGCCATTTGTGGTTTTATAAACAAACACCTAGTTGCTATAATGACTATGCTAAGAATTATGCCCTTGGCAACAAAAGCGTTAACAATGACAGACCAAGAATGAGTATGCAGCTCCAGTGTTCAGCTAATCGTCACACAATTGTTTCGGGTGTTTGATGGAGAATAGGGATACTAAAAGAACAGCTTTACATCCAATGAATTAGCATTCTTTAAAGCATACCTAATCTCAGAAATTTCACTTTACATAAAAGGGTAGACAACCCTTTATGTTTAAATATAGAAAAAAATAACAGAATATTTACTTTAGTGCACTTTTTTTTTGGAAAGGTGAAAGATGAAAGATGGGCATGTCAGTTCTTCTCTTACTACTTTTAATGCCTCGCAGCAATGCCATTATGATGAATTTAGCTTGTCATTACACAGAAAATACCAAGAACCTATTTGGCATAACGTGGTTATCCTGTAGGTTATTATTCAGGAAAAAGGTAACTGGCATGTTATTTGTTCGTTCAAAAGAATCCTCGTGTCTCTTGAACTGGAAGTATATGTGTAGGGAAAAGTTTTTTGTTATGGAAAAAGGTGAATGACTCCAGATCATCCACACAGAGATTGTCCAACATGCTGAATACTTGCAAATAGGATCTCCAATCATCAGTGTAAGGATGTTAAACCTATACATTCCATCAAATCACTCACATTTACTGCCCATGTCCTTTTCTTGTGCTGTAATACACACACAAGTCTTATCTCACAAGGATAATGATAACACATACAAGAGATAATATGGTTATGGATATGGATGGATATGGTTTGCACTTGCAAGTGTATGTAGAGTTGTACTATTGTGAGTGGAGCATGACAGATACTTGATTCACTACAGCCACTTCCTATTTTTACCCTGTATACAGCCCACTGACAAACAGAAACTTATTAAAACTGTTCTGCTCAATATTGGCCAAAGGAATAGAATGGTGTATTGCACAAAATGAAATACTTGTCAGATGTCCAAACCACAAACAATGTATCCAGTCAGCTGTTAAAAAGAGAGATGTGAATGTGGATGTCTACTGGAGCAATCATTGTTCCTCAGCCAGAAGATGACATCATAGCTCCCACCAGAGATGTCTTCATTTGTATCATTTACAAGGATTAACAAATCAAGTCTCTACAGCTCCAACATGTAGTACTAAGAGTTTGTAACTATAAAAGAATGACATGAAAGCTAGAAGTGATGAATACATTATTTAATTCAAATAGTAATTTGAATGGGTTCCCATATGGTACCCGTAAGAAGAACGAAAACAAAAATATGTTATTCTCCCTACATATAGTGTACAAGGTAGAATGATACAAAACTCCTTGTCGTTTTAAGCTACGTACACACTTCCAATTATTATCGTCGGAAAACGAACGACGAACGTTCCTGCACGATATACACGAACGATCGTATAGCACCGATCCTGCACATAGAGGTAACGACACGATCGTTTGTAGATATTGTACACACAATAGATACGATCGTTTAAGCGATAGAGGAACTATATGCACGACAGGAAAGTGAACGGATGTTTGTTCATCACGCATGCTCTGAACATGGACGATCAACGAACGACCGTACACACGAACGATGTTCAACAATCGTCGTCCAATCCGATCCGCCGGTCCGGTCGTTCGTTTCCAGCGACTTTCCTCGTTCGTCGGCGTCGTTGGTTACTTTTTTACGAAAGATTTTTTGCCCGATCGATCGCTCGTCGTTCGATTGGAACGATAAAAATTGGAAGTGTGTACGCACCTTTAGATTGACTTTTACCAGTGTTTATTGTGCCCAGAACTCAAACTAATCAGTTGTATTGGTGATATACATTTTACATGTTTCTACTCGCTAACAATGATGTTTATACAACTGACAGGATTCATGGATCTGCCAGGATGGCTGTGCTCTACTCTAAAAAGCGCTCAGTTTTTAATTTGCTCCTCCATCTGACGTCTAATCACAATATACCCATAAAACTCTATGCTAACCAATCCCCTTCATGGCATCTAATCATATCCTCCAGAAGGTAAACCTAGTTTTCTCTAAACATTGCCTTCCATCTCTTGGACCCCCCACCCCCTTCTTGGCGTCCCTGCAGGAATCACTGGAAGCCAAAATTATATTAGGAGGATACTAAATAAGACACACAAACAACAAAAAGATTTAGAGTTAGAAAAGATAAATTCCAAAAACACATATTCTTCCTACAACTGAACACTGCCTTTTACCTTTATTGAAATTTTATTTCATAGACAGCGGGTAAAAACTAGTGCTGGCTATATTAATGTTATAAAGTATATGTATTATAAAAATACACATATTTCTCTTGTAAGCAGCAAGCAAAGATTTATCATTTTAAATCTAAAAAGCTAATAACATTTTCTTTCATAGTAATTTTAAAAATAAATAAATAAAGACAAGGAAAGCTGCTGGAATCAGACATTAACATATTCATGTTAGCCCAAAGTGATGGGGGTATCTTCGTTTTAGTTCCACTTTATGAAGCAGAATTGAGTGACTTAGGAACCCATGTCAGCGGTGCTGATTTACTTAAGGATTAGACAATGTTTACACAATTTACTGTATGATCTCTATTATTTTATGTGCAGGGCCTTGCTTTTTACATGTTTGGATACGTTAAGTAAATACACATAATTTATTATGTTAACATTCTAAAATGTTCATTCTCTCATTCTTTAATAAATTAGACTCATGTGCATGCCTACAAGAAATTGTAGGCGGGTGGCAGCCCCTGTATTGTGACCCAACTCTTTAATAACCACCCAAAAAGAGCTGGGTGATTACTGAAAAGTGCTGGGTGGTGCACCCGGCTAAAAGGGGCTAGGGAGAACACTGGAATGGCTATACACGAGTCGCTGATTGATGTTCTAGGGCTCCCACCCTCATTTCTGAGACAAGCACAGTGCTATGGGCCTTTCAGCAATAATGTATATTGGTGTGTATGAGCATGTCATTATCAGGTAAGTCCTTTAGCATTTATACGGTTTTGTAACAATGCATTACACCCTTCTGCACCTTCATGTTGCTGGCAGATTTGATCCAAATGATTAGACTTGCATTCCTTTGCATTCTCTATACTTTATACTCTCTTTAGATTTCCTTGCTTTTTTATTTTGGTTTTCCTGCTGTTTGATTTTTTTTTTTTTTTTAAAAAGGGGGAACATACTTTGTTAAAGTATACACACTAGGCCATGCTTTTCAAGATTGGAACTGTGTTGTGCGCTATGCAACACCAAGCCTTCAAGTGACTTCAAAGCTTCTCCCATGCAACCCCATAAATGATCAACAGGGTTAAAAAAAGCAATACTTTTTACTACACGTACAGTACATTCTCCACAAGAATAATTTTATTGTTGGGTCATGCTGGGTCTTCTGATCACTGTAGCTAGCTTAACCTATTTCTATGCACAATGCTACAGAAACCGCATTTCTGATTAAGTATAATCCTTCACTTATCTAATCAACAACCTTCTTCATGGGATTTAAATAAACTTGAGATAATCATGCTCCTGCTATTTCTACAGCAATTAAAGAAGATAAAAGGTTTATTATTAGCACAATGTGGAATACGAAAAGGCTGTAAAATACCATAATGAGACCGTAATACATTTCTGTAATTCATTACCTTAAAGATTATTGCTTTATAGAACTTCCATCTCCATTGTTATTAGAGACTTTCTACGTAAGAATTTTGATACTAGAACAACTCCGTGCTTTTCAACTTTTTCTCAGCGGCTGTCCACCATGAATAAGACCATTTTATTTAATTTGTGTGCAAAAAGAATAGTTTGACCTACCAGAGAGATCCTTAGGTTTCACGTCTTTCTATTACAAAGACAATGAAAATTCAGCTTAGATGGAATAAACCCCAGTGATTAGAAACAGAGCATCACCCAAAACAGATTACTATTCATTGGGTGGTGACAAGTACAGTCTGAAACTTGGAGTTACTATTTATGGAATGGTTTTCATTTTTTTAGACAGTCAACAGTATCCCCCAGCTTAACTGTCTAGTGAACCACAAATATACAGATTTGGAATTCCAAAAACTGCTTGTATACTTATTCTGGGTTAGTCATTCAATTAGTAATAAGGACAAAGTATGTGAATGAAACTCTAGGCTGTTGTGATAGGGTTCCCTTATAATGTCAACTACAAGATTTTTTTTAGTTTTGGATTATGTAGAGAAGGATTAGAGCTGCTGTTGATTTTTTACTGCTATGAGGGTCTCCTGCTACTGCTACAGGGATGTATCCTCATTTCATGTCCCGCTGACAACTATCTCACTAGGCAGTAAACATTTGTAACAGAAACACAGACCATGCAGACATGAAGTCAAAAATTCTAGCCATCCTCTGCTCTACTAAAAAAGCCTTTTAAATTCTGTCTGGTAAAACAATGTCAGCAGGAAAAAAAGTGAGGCAAAATTCTCAAATTCCAAAATCCCAATGGAAACCCAAGTAACAGTAAAAACTTTACAGATATTTGAAAGTGTAACCCTTCCTCAGTTACGTTAAAAATAAAATGTTTTGTTAGACATACATTTTCTTTCTGCATTGCAGAATCGAAAAGAGAGAAAAAAGGAGAAATAATACAAGATTAATACCATACATAACAAGATATTGGGAAGAACAGTTTTCATTGCCTCCTGGAAAGAAACTTCCTAAAAACCTTTTTTATACCTGCTTTCTAACAATTGCAAAAACAGCTAACACTTTTGCAATACCAACATACATTTAGGCATTTTGCAAGATACATTCTGAAGATCTATAACGTAATCTATACATTACAACTGAATATCAGAATCCAAAAGTCAATATCAATACTCCCTCTAGTGTTCAAAAAGGAAAATGCCATATGTAGAAAAAATATTTGTTCTTACACCTATTTGTTCTTACACCTATGCAAGCAGTGTAAGAACTCATCCCCCAATTCATACATTTATATAGTACTGAAATCTTCTACAGCACACTATGTATTCGATAGTTATGTGATTATCTCTCACAGGATCTAATGTTCCTACCATTGTCAAATAGCATTACATAATCCAAGGCCAATTTTGGGGTTGATTCCAATTAACCTATTAGCACATTTTTGTAATGTGGGAGAAAAGTGGTGTGCTCAGGGTATTCCTTTACAAACACAATATTTATTTTTATTATTTAACAGTATTTATATAGTGCCAACATATTATACAGCGCTGTACATTAAATAGGGGTTGCAAATGACAGACAGATACAGAGAGTGACACAGGAGGAGGAGAGGACCCTGCCCAGAAGACCTTACAATTTAAAAGGTCTTATAAAATATATATCCCAGTTTTCTTTGCCTTCTATCCAATATCCAATCCGCACGTGGGATGTTGTCTACTTTTAACTTATTGCTCATATTACCTCTTTATAACCAATACCTCTAAAGTAATTTGTTCCACCCCTCTACCAAAATTGGTACTTGTGCTAATGCTATTTTGCAGTTCCTACCACTGTACTTAAGTGTTTTACCACAGATTTTTTACTGTTTTACTACATTTTGTATGTTCTGTAAAAGAAATAAAATAAAACAATTATATATATATATAAAAAAAACTTGCTGCCTATCATCAACCAGTACCTTAAAACAAAACCATACATTTTACTCTAGTGGAAGGGGCAAGTCAATACTTTAACATTTTTACCACATTTATATTTGACAATTAGAGGCTGCAAGGCAAAACATTAAAATTACCTCAAGTGACTCCTTTATGTCTCCAACTAACACAAGACCTTCATCTTCATCATCACTGAGCTGGTCTTGTGAGCAGTAATGGGTGCTGTAAGCAGAGTGTTCCTTAATGGCAGCCAGCCACTCCTGGAGGACAAACAGTATAAAATATCTGTGTATTTTCATTAATAACTTAGATTACGGGCACAAATTGCATTGGGCCAATCGGAACTGATATCAGTGATCTTTTTTATGTCTATGGGTAGCACTCTTTTCACTACCCAGCAATGTAAGGGGTATTCTTTCAACTGACTATCATGCTAATATACTGTGAGCTGTGGTTATCATTATTATTTTCAGGGGTTCACTAAGACCTGAAAGTTATTTAAAGGGTTCACACATTTCAAAAAGCTGTTCTAAAGCTTTCCAAGTGTGTAATACATAGCTTATGTGTAATGCATAGCCATAAGCTTGTCATGTTCTCATTTATCCAGGTCATTGTATATCTAGTATTAGTTAGTCACACTGAACTGGGCTTGTTTTTGCAATGCTGAAGATATTTTACAGCCTTCCAAGTTGCTTCATTCATTCACAACAAAGTCTTCAAAATTACACTACAAATCCGGATGAATGTGACCAACTAAAACTACAGGTTAATATTTTTAAACGCTATTTATTAAGCACCAACACAGTGTGTTTAATTCTGACATATTAAGCTGCCTTTAAACATTACCCAGCATGAAGGTATTATTAGTATCTCCTTACAAAGTAGCAATTTAAATTGTCTGCAATGCAGCTTACCTCTCTTGTGTGCTTTAGGTTTTTGGGTAAAACTTTGAAATAATGAATGCTGTCATCAAAGCATTTAACAGTAAAAGATGAATTATCTGTGAATTTAACCTGGAAAGAAAGAATATTAAACATATTATTAGCAGGTAACACATTTAAATGGCAAGTAAGTAGTAAAATAGATAATAAAATACTATATTAAGACCTTTAGTCAACATTTGAACAACAAACAAAAATTATCATGAGCATCATGTGTGCCCCCCAAAGCATTCTCTGTCTCGTCTACTGCAGGGTCTCCAAGGACAATAAAAATGTGTGGCAGTTAGTATCACAAATTATAATGAAAGTCCTGATGTTTAAATATGAATCTATTTATTACCTGTAAACTCCTGATTTACCTGAAAGGATATTCAGGGCAACAGAGTGTCTATATATAGTGTCTACATTTACACGCCATGTTGTAGGTGGTCATAAAATCTATCATACAATCCAGTGCCTGTATTACAACTCTAGTACCAGACAGATTGACAAAAGCTGCCTGAACCTTACTGACCACCATTTCTGGTCTTTCTGTCTGATCCCAGATTTACCCAACTACCACCAGTCCTCTGTCCTCACTTTGCCATTGTCTCTGTCCTGGTACCCAACTCTATTTTTTTTACATTTTTAGTGTACAAAAGATTACATTTGTGACAATCATTTTGTATTCAAGGTTCATAGACATTGCATGCAAGATTTTTTACACAGAAAAAAAAAATACTGAATATATCTCAAATCCTACCATGCAGATGGCTTGTGTCAAGTGTTTACAACCTTTCCGATAAGTACCGGAAAGTGCGTCTGACCTGCAAAAAAAAAAAAAAAAATTATAGCCAAACCAACAACACAAAACACTTTTGAAATAAATAAAGTGTTACAGGTTTGCATATTGTGTATCACAGTATCAAAATTACAGAAATAAAATAATGTAGCAAAATACTCACTGTTTTTGGTACCAGGAAATTACACCATGCTCCAAAACCACCCAAAACAGCTTCCAGCCAAAAAACCGTGAGCTCTGAAACACAAGGGTGGCAAAATATTTATAAAGGTTATTTGTAGCATATTTATACAAAGTGAAAAACATCCACGGGAACAGGGCATAGATATTGCATTATTATTGGTACTATTAAAGAAAAACTTAACAAAAAGTAAGTAAACAAAAACTTGGATTCAATGTGCCTGATTTATTAAACCTCTCCAAGACTGGAGAAGGTGGACCATCATGGGTGAAGCTGGGTGATCCAGCAAACCTGGAATGGACCTAGTCCAGGATTGAAACCATTTGCCAACTAATTGGAAATTATTTTTTAAGATATCTCTTTCAGGTTTGCTGGGTCACCCAGGTTCTCTCATGACCGTCTACATTCTCCAGTCTTGGAGAGCTTTATTAAATCAGACTCACCATGTCTATAAATTAAAGTGCATTTTTAGGTAGAGTAAGGAGTAGATAAAACTCCAGACAAATTTTTAATTTATCCAGTATATTAGGAAGTTTTCTTTAATTTCATGCTTTGTAGTCACATCAGTAAGTGAGAGGATCTCTCTCTCTCAAGTGAAAAGGATCTGTTCCAAAACCATTATCTCTGTTGGAAGAACCCTCCATTTCACTTTGTACCTGTTACAGTGATAAATCAAAATGAAATACAAACTTGACAAGTGCATGCATACTGTACAAAGGGATGTGATAACTGTGCTAAGTCATACCTAAAGCATAAAGCATTACCTTGCATAGTGGACCTTCAAATCTCTTGAGGTTCTTTGCCACATACTGAAATTCAAAAACATGGTGCATTAAAATAAAGCATACATTTATGTAAACCTGGACAATTTGAAATGAAACTAAACCAAAAAATATATAACAAGGATTAACTTCCAAGGATAAAAAGTAATGAAAAAGTAATTTTTAAAAGGTGGATCCCATGATGCAGGTGGTGTAATTATTTGTAAATCTTAAAATCTTCCTGCTGAAAAATTAGGCTTGTCCCCCATGTCATAATTGGCCCCAAGGTTATGTGCACCCTCACTCACCAACAGGGTGGCATGAAAGATAGGAAGTGGGTAGGGCCAAGGTCAGCTTGGCAAGTCAAGAAATAGGCCACCTTTATCTTTTTATACTACTGAACATTTAGCATGTGTTTTTTTTTGTAACAGTCCGAGTTTGATTTGCCCAAGCAGTAATAGGTTTGCATTAGGACCGATTAGTATTGGGTACACATATGCAGTTTCTCACCTTTCCAAACTTGGTTTGTAAGACTTGTTTTATTTCAATATGTTGGGCAAGGTCTACTGCCTTTTGGTCTGAAATCACATAAATAGAAATATTAATGATTACACCAAGTAATAGGATTAGTTTTCAATTTAGTTCTGATATTTGGTAATAACCTGGATAACGTATGAACAGTATGTTCCTTCTTCCTGAGGACAGGACTGACTGTCCAGTGACTGACTGACTATTCATTGCTCATTTGTTACTTATTTAAATTCAACTTTCAGTTTCAAAAATTGCACAGTGTAGTAAAAGGTGGTGTTAAGCTAAAAGGGCTGTGGCTTGTAGAAGATTAATGACATTGCCTGAAGCCTACTTTACACTAGGTAGTCCAGTACCAGTACAGCTGCTTGTTGCTATAATTCATGTTTTAAGAATTTGGAAATGCAGCTGCAGCACATAGTAATACTGGCCACACGCAGTGAATTTCAGGCTGATTCATTCCGCTTTAATTTGCAGAGTAGCAAACAAACTAAAGCTGACACTGAACAAGGTGTGGACAGTACTGACTGATAATATATAGCATTCATCCATTTGGTCTTGCTGAAAGTCACTACAAATAGACTAAAACTTGGCTAACATTATGTATGTTTAATAACCTGAGGAGCCTGCTGGGCTACAACTGTAAGGTGCTTACTTTTAATTATCAGTTCTTCACCTGCAGCATTTGGAAAACAAAACATTGAATATCTTGGAGCTTAACGGTATAATATAAAGGAAATGATCCCTCCATCTGTACGCTATAGTAATATACTGACAATATAGGCGTTAAGACTTACTGTTTTTATTCTTGATATTAACATCCACTCCACTTTTTAGAAGTTTTAAGGCACACTGCCTCATGCCTCGATACGCAGCACAGTGCAAAGGGGTGTTGCCCATTTGGTCAGTGCAGTTAATATTAGGAGGTTTAGCTCTGTTTAGCTTTAGAGAAAAACAAGATCATTAAATTATGCAGTTTTAAAATCCTTTAATATATCTCATTAGACCCCCAGCTTTTTAAAAATTCACCCTATATGGAATATTCATCAACCATAGATCAGCAGCTCTACAACTTGGCCTATTTATTAAGGCAGTGGAAAAATTAAACAAACAAAAATAAAAAAACATTTTTTTCCTCCCATTTTGTGCTGTGCTATACTAAAAGGGCATCCAATGCAGTTAGGCAGTAAATGTAGTCTATGGCACACCTCTAGTTTCATGACTGGACAGCAAAAGGAACAGCGGCACATCAATAAGTCATCCTTCTGTTCTCTCCAATGCCAGCAAGCTTCTATTGTTTAATGAATAAGCAAAGTCAGCCTAACCTGATTACCTTCTAAGTACAAGCCTTTCCCCCCTCTAGAACCACCATTGTCTAATAAATATTCCTAAAATGTGCATTATATTCTCCCCTTCTATTGTGTATTACTTCCCCCACCTACTAGATTGTAAGCTTTTCAGGGCAGGGTCCTCTCCTCCTGTGTCACTGTCTGTATTTGTCTGTCATTTGCAAGCCCTATTTAATGTACTGCGCTGCGTAATATGTTGGCACTATATAAATCCTGTTTATTATTATTATTAATAATAATAATAATAATAATAATAATAATAATGAAAACTAAATAAGAATAATAATAATAATCTAATTTTATGCTGCATGTCCAACTTTTATTTCTGTTTCTTCTAACAAAAGAAGGTTTCCTTTTAAATCGAAAAGAGTTGATATGCAATAAAATCAATAAAATTGTATTATGTTCTGCAAGCTAAACAAAACTACATTATAGAACATTTGCTTACCAGATCTGATAATGTTGCAATGTCTCCCTCTCTTGCAGCATTGAGAAGGGCCTCCTCCAGTTTTCTTTCCTGAGTTCGTTGGGCAGCTGGTTACATAATTATTTGCAAAGGTTCATGAGAATTACAGAAATATTTTTTTACATGTATTTATAATGCAAGAAGCAACCCAATCAAAATACAACCCAATCAAATTTACATAAAGTATGGAAACATTAGAATGTCTGACAGGCATGTACTGCTTTGTGTGTCTCCATTGGAAGACTTCATTTACTTCCTGTCCTCCTATAAAGGTGCGTACACACTTCCAATTTTTATCGTTCAAAACGAATGACGAACGAACGACGAACGATCGATTGGGCAAAAATCGTCGTAAAAAAAGTAACCAACGACGCCGACGAACGAGGAAAGTCGTTGGAAACGAACGACCAGACCGGCGGATCGGATTGGACGACGATCGTTGAACATCATTCATGTGTACGATCATTCGTTGATCGTCCATGGTCTGAGCATGCGTAATGAACAAACGTTCGTTCACTTTCCTGTTGTGCACATAGTTCCTCTATCGCTCAAACGATCGTATCTATTGTGTGTACAATATCTACAAACGATCGTGTCGTTATCTCTATGTGCAGGATCGGTGCTATACGATCGTTCGTAGATATCGTGCAGGATCGTTCGTCATTCGTTTTCCAACGATAATAATTGGAAGTGTGTACGTAGCTTAACTGTAACAGGAGGTGAGGAAAACTCGCTTTAGTAGTGACACAGACAGTAATAAAACAAATAAAGCATTAGAGGGAAGAGATAGGGCCTCTGATAGATCTAACTGGCATCTGTAACTCATGGGGAGGAATTTGTGTCCATCTGGCATCTTATGTCAGGACATCAATGAGATATTAAGTGATGGGAAATGTTGCTTTGGGTACTCAATATGCAAAAACAACCCCTTGCAATACAATTTACCCTAACGCTCTTTATTCATTTTTTTTAATTACATGTACCATACAAGATGATGTGTTAATATGAAATGCATGTAGATTTCACATGTTGCCTGGCTTCTGGTAATGTCTAACATAATCACCTTTTTTACATGTGGAAGAAGAGACATGCAAGCTTAAGAATAGATATCAGTGATTTTGTATTCTTTTTACATGGTGGAAAGATCATTTTTCCCCCCCTTACAGATCATTTTTGTGATGATATAACAAGACTGTGTTGCCTTACCATACTGTTTCTGGTAAGCTGGATATACTGACATCTGATAGCTGAAACACAGGTAGCAGAAAGCCCAAGTGGCAAAGAATACCGCAGTGCACACACACATTTTTATTTAACATCATGAAGAAGTAAAGGTTTACCTTCTAACATGGCCTTGACCTCCTTGTCTTGTGCAACATCAGCAGCTGTTTGTCCTTCTCCGTTTATCACTGTAGTGTCTGCATTGGACTCTAATAATAACATCACAATTTCCTGATCAAAGCAGAACAAAATGTGCATGTTAGAACAAAGGTTGCAACAATATTGACCAATATGGTCTTTTTTTACATTAAACAAGCATAAATCTATCTAGAATAAAGAGGAAAATCATGCAGCCTGATTTGTGATGTGTACTGGACGTGGATGAGAAAGACAATCTCTCAGCACCTAAAGAAGGCTTGTACTCAGATAGCTATACCATGCTAATGTGGATACATTTCAGTGTAATAAAACAAAAAAAGGCTGTTCCCACGTCTCTCCCTTGCAGGTCATGAGATGAAAGCCTGGACATTGGCTCACATGACCTTTTTCAAAGGAGAAAGTCAGATTCCTCCAAAAGCTCCATTAAGAAGAGATCATGTGACTAAGCATAAAAACCTAGGATAAAACTCCCTATTTTTAAAACATGCTTTAAAAATTACATCAAGCTGATATTAATAATAAAATTAATAACAAAGTAAATGTATGTGTATATCACTAGACATACTATGAAGACCTGCTTCCTGTATTTGCTTCTGCAGTCTCCTCATACTTCAGGAACCCTTTCTGCATATTCAGTTTGAACATGGGAGCTAGGCTTCACATGAAGGAGGCAGGGACCATTTGGAATAGGAGGTGAAAATATTATTTCTGGTTTAATATACTCTAGTACTGTATAACCCTTTAAAAAAAACAAACCATAAAAAGAAAGCAAACAAAACACACATACACTGATGATGTCAACCTTCCAAACAAACCAACCTAAAAAAACAGGAGTGGTGCAAACCTGCTCTACCAACCAGAATAATTATTCTGCAATACTCCTATAGTTTATAAACAAATTATTTTGATACATATTTTAGATGTGGATTTCTGTGGATGTGGATTACAGCAGCACACTTATAGTCAAGCAGCATATAAGAGTTTATCTTCCTTACACCCTACTAATTTAGCAAATTGTTAGAGTAGAAAAGCATGCTTTTCACCTTACGTCCAGTAAAGGCTGCTCGGTGTAAAGGAGTGTCCCCCATATCATTCAGTACAGTGATGTCAGCTCCTGACTGGGAGAAAAATATAACCATGAAATCTTATATCATACACTAAAACTCCTAATAGCTATACTAGAGCCTGGATTTTGCTATTGATAAACAATAAAATAAAAAAACTCTGGTTTAGGTTATTTGACATTCTGGTGCATTTTGTTAACGCACATGTTATGTCATATGTTAAGGTCTGTTGCTTTAGCATATTCAAATGAATGGACTGCTAATGCACCTGAACTACAAATGAATATATATTGAAATTGTTTGCGGAGTTATGAAATGTGCTCATAAAATGTTTAAGGATTAAGAGGCCATCTTACTGGACACGGTATGTCCAAAATTGAATAAAAAAGATTTTCTACTATTGTTTCTATATTCAAAATATCAATGCACTGATACATAGTAGTAAGGGTTTCCTTTACTATTAACCTTTTGTCAAACAGTTAATGATGCACTTTTATTAAAGTAAAAAATGTTTAAAAAATGTCAGAGAAGTACAGGCAGACTTTCATGTGTACTCTTGCAGTAGCTGATAACATGCAGATTAGCCAGTTCTAGTTCTAAAAGAAAGCAGCATTTCAACCTGAAGACAGAATAAATCTCTGTATCCCCATGTAAAACATTGGTGTTTTACCTTCAGTAAATCTTCTACCACTTCATTATGTCCGAAATAGCATGCAAGATGAAGGGGCGTCCATCCCAAATTTGACTTACTTTTACCTAAAAAGAAATGCATTTGTTTGGGATTTCTTCACAATATAATTAACCAATATTAATGTTCCTTCTCTCCCTGTTACACCCTTAAGGCACAGGACAGTCTATTTTAGAGATGTCTGGTTCAAGGCCCTTTTAACATATATAGGGTTTTTACTTGGATATATTAGTATATCCTAGGGATTAAATAGGAAGAAATAGTTGAAAAAAATCTTCCAA
The DNA here is from genome assembly GCF_032062135.1 of Pyxicephalus adspersus. NCBI lineage: Eukaryota > Metazoa > Chordata > Amphibia > Anura > Pyxicephalidae > Pyxicephalus > Pyxicephalus adspersus. The sequence continues at coordinate 44,123,680 of NC_092862.1, read as the reverse complement.
ACCTAACTGCAAGGAGCCCTCCCCAAAGCATGATTATGGCCCCAACATGCTTCATATTAGCATTTAGTGGGATGGTAAAAAAGCCCAGCTCTGGTCTCATCAGACATAACACTTTATACTAGCTTTTTTCAGAATATCACATGTGACACCAATAGCAAGCTGTAGATAAGATGTCATTTGAGTTGTAGTAACAAATCTCAGCAACTAAAGAAAGTTTTTAGAAGTCTGTCGATAACTTTTTTCACTGGTGTTCGTCTCGCACGGTCACTCACTTTATGTGGCCAGCCCATTCTTAGCAGAATTACATCTGTGCCATGAACAAAGGATATTCAGCGAATTTTCATTTTCTTGTTTGGATTCCCTGACTTGTGTCTACGCAATCACATTTTCGTGGAGTTTGTGGAATTTTTTTTTCTTGTGATATAAATCATGTGACAATGCTAACTCAACAGAGGTTAAACCATACAGGTATACATTCGTTTATTCTGGAATCACTTGGCAGTTTTCTTCACTTAAATTATTACTTTAACTGTAAAAAAAAAAAATGGTGCAACAATGATGAATTACCACTTTTTCCAAAGTTTAGCATCCTTTTTATATTAGGGTTGAGTAATGTATGTTATATTTTAATGTATTTTTAGTAGGATGTTTTACTTTCATTATAAAAAGGCAGTACAGTTTGTTCAGTGGTTAGCACTTTGCAGCACTTAATCACAGGTTTGAATCCCATGGGTTTTGTCCCACATTCCAAAAAAACCTGCAGTTAGGTTTATTGGCCTTCCCTTAAAAATTGACCTTACACTACGTTAATAACATATGATTGAGGTAGGGACATTAGATTATAAGCCTCTTTGAGGGACAGCTAGTGACATGACTATGGACTTTGTAAAGAGATACGCAATGTCATGTCAATGTTGACACCATTTAAATACTGCATAATAATAATAAAATATGTTCCTAACTTTTGTATATAGATTTTCATTTATGCAGTATAGGCACACAGTGTTCTTCCCAGCCCCTTTTAGCAAGACGCACCACCCGGCACTTTTCAGTAACCACTCGGCTGTTTTTGGGAAGTTACTGAAGAGTTAGGTCACAATACAGGGGCTGCCACCTGCCTGCAGCTTCTTCCCACCCAGCTTAAAAAAATTCTGGATTGTACACTGGGCATGCATTTATTGCTTTTTTCCCCCATAAAAAAATTACATTTTTTTTCTACTACTTGTTTTTGTCCAATTAGTATCTCCGCTCTCCCCAGGTAATTCCCTGTTGAGTCAGTGGCTTTCAAATACGCACATGCTAGTAAACCCACTGACAAAAGAAGGGGAAACCTAAAAAAGTCATTCCCTGACAACACCCTAGACCGAGAAGGGCATGTTGCTGCCTCTGTGCGATGCAGCTGCTAAGACACCTCTTTTCATCAGCTTTTAGCAGGTTCTGGAAAGGGTTACTGGCGCTCTCTTTCTCTACATAGCCCATCACTGGTCTCAGAGGGCAAGGGATGTGAACTTTTCCTTCATGCCATCTACACACAGCATTTTTGAAGACTCCAAAAAGAATTATTTAATAAATTTATTTTAATAATTTATTGCAATCAAGATTTAGATTATTTGGATCAATTAAATTGTGCCCATCCGATTGTAGTCAAACTGCATGCTTCAGATTTTAAGGAAGTTTCTATTTAAGAACTTTAGCCATGGCTTGATAATACAAAATATAAGTTTTGCAAAATGTCAGCCTTTGACATTTTTATTTAAGTTGCTAAATTTTAAATCCCTGGTCTTATGTTATATACCAGACATAAACATAAAGAAAACTGATTACCTTTGCAGTCAATATTAACCACAATGTCTCCTTTTCTGCAGTCTTCTAGCAGTTTCTGGACCTCTTCCAGGTTTCCATTTCGAGCATTCTGAAGAAGTTTCTCTTCGGCTTCACTGTTCATTTCTGAATGCAATAAATGTACAAGTTTGTCAAGTATAAGGTATAGGCTATTGAGTATTTATTTAATTGTACTGCCTAACACAACACAACAGACCAATTTCTCTATGATGCAGTGCACCGCAACACATTTTAGTGTGCTACTATGCATTACAGCAGTGGTCCCCAACCTTTTTGGACCTACAGACTACTAAACTCACAGACTGCACATAATGCCAGAACTCGCCCACCCTCCTATCGCAGGTCCAGAGACACAACCCGCCCACTGCCCTGAGCCTGCGATACATACGGGGGACATGGTCCGCGTCTCTGACCAGTGCACTCCCAAGTGGGTCCGTGGACCACAAGTTGGGGACCGTTGGTCTCCGTGCTAGGTGGGGACCCCTGCATTACAGAACATTACAAAGGTGTGTTGGGGTGTAATTTGGATTGAATCCCACACTGAACTAAAGGCGCATAAAATACATTACTGTAAAGCAACTGGTGTGAACATGCCCAGCCTAAAAAGTACTACATTTTTATGTAGTTTAGTATTTTTGCTAACTAGAGGTCCGTGATTGTACTATAGGTTTCGTAGTTTTTAATTTTTTATTACAGCAAACCTGTCTCAAACTGTAAAGAAGAAACAGAACACTTACCTTCCCTGCAGCCCACTCTACTACTGCCGTGTTTCTGGGAACCCATACTTCTAAAGGTGTCAATCTTCTGGGTTCCGTGCAGCTCGCACCTGTTCCCCACGCTAACCTCTGGAATACTGCAGGAGACACAAACGTTGTTACTTTTTAAATAACCAAACACTACTACATGTGTCAAATGATTCCTGACCTATTATCATTTCAGGGCTGATATTGGACAAGAAATTGACGTGTGTGTGCGGTGCTAGTCCGACATCGTTCATAGATCTGTCCTGGCGGATACACGAATGACTGCAATGCAAGTGAAGGGGGGAGAATGCAGTGGGGTGCCGCTGGCTCGTTCTCATCCCTCTCTTCTCCATAGAACAGAACAGTGCTGTATGTACAGCGCTCATCCATGAACCTATCAGTCTTTTGTCGTTGGAAAGGATCGTGAAAGATCTTACGTGTGTATGTGGCAAAAGACAGTATGTTCTGTCACTAGAAACCACTGTCTATAGATACCACAGGTGCATCTAACAAGAATTACACCACTGCCCCTATATAACCACAGAGGCAGTGATTACCAATATCCATAATGCATTAAAGATTTTCCAATCACGATCATAGAAAAATGTTCGGAGGGGCAAAATATATTACATGTGTTTGGGAACTATCCAATCAATTACTGAATGGAAAATCAATCAGATTGGTCATTCAAGTACAAAAGTTTTTTGTTTCTTCCCCAGATATTCAGTCTCTTTGATTTCTAAAAAATGTAGGAAATATTGAAATTTAGATTGTAAAGATCAATAAACCATTATGATATTGTGGTGGAAATAATTGTGATCATCCAGCATCGGGCAAGCATTTGCACTCTCAATACTTACAGGTATGCGAATACATCTCTAAGTAAACTTCCAAAAACAAACAATATATATATATATATATATGCGCAAAACAATATGTATAGCATATATTCAAAACATATAAACACAAAACAGCAGTTCAGTTTTGTCATTTAATAACACAAATCTGTTTTGAAAACGACAACACACAAACACTGGCTTCCATTCCCCACCTGTGACCCTAAAGTCTACCAGAGTAATCACTGCTGTAGCAATCACCTCTGGTACCTGAAAAAGTTGGGTTTCTCACCTGGAGGCAGAAGCAACACCCATAGCCCCCTGTGTACAATCTGTGGCCCCATAGCCCCCTGTGTACAATCTGTGGCCCCATAGCCCCCTGTGCATCCTATGACATTTACACTTTCTGTGTTTTGTAATTGTTCAGGTGACAGTCAAATGTCTCTCATCATATGACAAGGGAAGGCAGAACAAGACATATAGCACTGTAACTTTCTATAAATAATTAGTGATGACCCATGGGGGGGTGTCTGTATGACCCATGGGGGGTGTCAGGACCCAGGCTGCACACTTACCAGGCACTGTGCCCCCCCTGGATTGGGATGAACCCGTTACACGACTGGGAGGAGAGCAGGCTGTCAGTGACCCCACCTCCATACACATGGCTCGTATTATCTGCACACTTCCTGTGTGTTTCCCCAATGGCAGCTCGGGGCTGGGGATTTCTCTGTGCACATTGTTGTGTCCCCACTTGTCAGATACAAAAAGGTCACGTGTGGGCTCCTGGTCTCACCTGGCAGCAGTCACCATGGAAACGTCCACCTGTCCCTATTATGGCGTCCTGTAAGCCCTGTGTTATGCTTGTCTGTAGAATTTTACAGGAAAGGTCATAATATGGCGGCTGTCCTGATTTATATATTTATTGTCGGCTTATCTCTAGCCAGAGCTAACACCGGTGTGACCCTTTAGCATAACCGCACAGCCATAGAGGGTCCCTGCCCTCCCATACACATAATACGTTTTCTGTTGTGTCTGCTGCCTCCTAGTGATCCAATGACGTCGGTGCAGCGCACAGGAAACAGTTGCGATCCATGGCTGACACGGAAGAGGAAAACTTGCAGAGCCAAGTGAGTGCAGGCATGGCCGGGGTCAGACAATGTGTCAATATACAGGGAAATAATGGCAGGGTGGTATCAGGGGAGTCCTAAGGAGGCTGTGTGATCAGGTGCTAAAGGAATAGGTTGTCAGAGCTGCAGATCAGATCATATATAAAGTGTGTAATGTATTGTTTATTATTTACAACCAATATATACCATATACCTGTGAAGATGACGTTAGGGTCCATGCACATCTATACCGTGCGCTATTAAAACCTGGCCCAAATCGTCTAACACAATGACCCAAAAATCAGATCTGCTTTAGTTTTAGCAACGCGCTGCACTTTGTAGCAACGATCACCAACTGATGGTCCACAGAAAAATGTGAACATTATTTTCAATTATTTAAATTTTATTAATATATTATAATAAATTTTTATATTCTGAATGACAATTTTTGCCTTTTGTATTGCATAAATTACTGAACTGTACTGGAGACGGAAAAACAAGGGAGATGCAGCGTGATGTTAGTGTAGTCTTAAAGTGTACCTAAACTCAGAATTTTCACTTTACATAAAAGAGTAGACAACCCTTTAATGTAAATTAAAAGTTATGTTGTTCATTTTTTTTTTTTTTTTTTTTAAGTGCAACACCCTTTTTTTTTTAAAAAGGGTGCAGTACCCGGATCCAGGTGATCGAGAATCAATGGGAGCGCAAAGCCTCCCGGGATGCCTACGTCACGCATCCTCGGAGGCTCTTGGGTGCTCCTTCTGTGAATGCGCGAGCCTTTTTGTGTAAAGGGAAAAAAATTGCCAATCTCACGCATGTGCAGTGGGATCGGCAAGTTTTTTTCCAACTTATGTCACCTGATCTGCGCCTGGGTCAGATGACGTAGGAAAAAGAGGCGAAGATGGGGGCGTCCAGAGCGCCGGCCCGAAGACGGATGCCGGGACGTCGCGGGACCCGATGGGAGAGACCTTTTGGATGGATCCGACTGTCCTGCGAGATTGAAGGTAAGTGGATTTTTTGGTGTTTTGGGGGATTTTGAGTTTAGTTCCTCGTAAATTTGTATGTCACTGTTGCCGAGCCGTATACCTAAGTATTGTTTCCAACATTACAACAGTCACCCTTCTCCACGAATACCAATTGTCATCTGATTGTTTTAGTTTGTTTATTTCTCAGATGTTCTTTTAGGTAAGTATGACCTTATTTGTGTATTTTCCTTAACTGTTATAGTTAATGGCATTGCCTTTGATAACTTTCACTTCTTGTTTGGTCTTAGATTGGAATGAAATAAACCAATAATGCGTGATATACAAACTAATACTTTGCATTTCTTTAGTAATACCAAAGATAATGCAACCAATGATAATAGTAACAGTAGTAATACTTCGCTTAACTGTGAGCTGATCAATGAATCAGAGCCTCCACAGTCCTTGTCAGGCACCATTAGGAAGATCAATATTTTATAAATGTATTTTTCTTTTTTAAAAAATTCATATTGATTGTCTGCGGTATTTAAAATTATGAATTTATTGGTCTGTGAGGCCAGAAAGGTTGGCGACCGCTGATTTAGAGCGTTACCCAATGCACTGGAGAATGTGTACCGGGGTCATATTGGGATTTAATCATACACTCTGAGAATTATGGTTACCTTGTGCTCTCTGGTTTGGGTTAATATCATCATGTTTTGAATCTTCATTCCATTCATTCAATAAATGATCAATTTAATTATGTGAAATAATAATAATAATAATATATTTATGGTATGGACATATTACACAGTCCATAGTCATGTCACTGACCATCTCGCAGAGGAGCTTACATTATATTGGTCTTCTCACATAACCAATTTACACAATTTATTGAGCAAATATTCTCAGTTTCTTTTCATGGAGCCTTAGTGACTCTAAAGTTATTGGTAAAAAAAAGTTAGTAAGTGAGTTATCAAAGTGAACTTTCCACTAAAATGTAAGCTCTGCATACATTCTCTGGTCCTCCTCTCCAAATCTCTTACTTTAGTAAAATGAATGCTGATCTGGTCTGATACATATCTTCATTTCTGTAAAGTTCATTGTTCGGCCCAATCAGGCATACTTTTTCATAGGTATGTACGTTATGGCCTTATTCATTGAAAGAGGCTTACTCCGCAGGACTCTACAGGGAGTACAATAGAATGAAAAAGGGCAAGGGTGAGGTGAAAAGTCTTTATGGTGATAACTGAGGGCAAGGGCGAGTAGAATTTTTGGGTAGGCTGCACTCAAGGGGGTTGCTAAAAGCACTTAGGAAATGATTGTTGATCAGATTTGGTAAATGAAAGGGTACAGAATTAATATTAGGCTTTCTTTAGTCAGACTTCTTGTGCTTATACTGGACTCAAGCAGCAGAACCTCCCCTGACACCATCCCTGAGGAGCAAGTATGCAGTTACTTCCCATCTCATATGCCTCTGATTATGATACTTTGGGTAGACTAGAAAAGCAGAAGGTGCATAGGCACTGTCACAAGTTTGGCACTTGTCTTTGAATATCTGCAATAGATGTATCAAAAGTATTTACTTCTGGAGAAAAGCTGGAAGTGCTGCTTTAGGTTTCCATCAGTGTTTCTTGGAGCACTGTAGGGGAGCTTTATACATCCCAAGATTGATGGTCCATGTTGGTGACCTTTTTTTTTTCTTGTTTCTAGATTGATGAGATTGAAGCTTTATCTTCCATCTATGGTGATGATTGGTGTGTAATCGATGAAGCTGCAAGGATATTTTGCATAAAAATCTCTGACTCTGATCAACCAGAATGGACACTTTGCCTTCAGGTAAGAAAACAACTGGTATTGTGTTTCAAAGGTGCATATTATGTTATGTGATTATATTCAATTCCGATGGTAGATCCAACACAAGAAAAGTTCACTAATTTTTGTCAACCAATGAAACTAGCAAACATCAACTTAAACCTTAAAAGAAAAATAAACATATGTTTTTCTCCATTATAATTCTGTAGTAGTACAATAATAAATAATTTAATTTTTTTTCTTTTTGTACCTGATGATCCTTCCAATAACACACTTCTTGTCCCAGAGTAACACCAGTAATGAATTATTATTATTTTCTGTTGTTCTTAATTAGCCATTTGTAGGACTTTGCAGGGGGACCTGCAACAGGATACTCACCTGTTCCTGTTCCATTTCATCTTCTTTTCTTCGGAAAATCCCATCATTGGCTATCTTTATTTGCTGGGTTGGGATGACATAACCCCCATGCAGATGTGCAGGAGTTCATTCATTCCTTGCATCAGCATAGGGATCCGGGATTGCTGGGTATCCCTGGTAATGCAATGCAAATTTTGAGAGCTGGGCAGTGATCAGGCAGGTAAGAATAGGGACATCATCTGTTCCTTTCTGCAATGAAGACCTGTCTGGTGCCAATTTTTTTTATTGTGAAACTTTGGTTTCACTTTAATTCCAGTTATCCTTTTTCTTTGAAACATCTAATTCATTGAAAGTTTCTTTTTTGTCCTAGGTAATTCTACCCTCAGAATACCCAGCAACTGCACCACCACTTTATCAGCTAAAGTAAGTTCCTCATACTATTTTAAATGTCACAGGAACTAAAAAGTTTTTAAAATTGTATGTGGAGATATGACGGAAGGTCATCACCAGGGCATGGCAGTAAAAATTCCCTGTGCACTCCTTCCATGCCTGTTAAAGTTCCCAGTTTCTGGTGATAATGATTTTAGAGCAGCTTTAACAGTGTTTGTCACTAATTCTTTGACACCACAAGAAGTTGTATAGTGCGATTTCCTGGACTTGCTCCCATTTTATGAGGGGCTGCTGAGAAGTTTCTGGCTTTGCCCCTTCTAGGTGAAATAGGAAAATGACTGTGGGGGCATATGACAGCCCAATATCTTAATATGTAACTGTGCCAATATCAGGTCTTTGCGATTCTTAAAACTGTTTTTTATTTTAGTGGGATGCTGTGATGGTAAAGGCACAAGCAAGCTTCACGTCGTTGGAGTTACGTATTTTTTTTCTCCAGGGAAAGTCAGCAAAGGACAATCACACTGAGATGTCACAAACACTGAGGGAGAAGTGTTCTTCCTACAGCACGGTCAAAACCTGGATATCTCGTTTCAAGACTGGGCATTTCACCGTTGAGCCCTGCAGTGGGTGCCCCCAACCTCAACTGACCCGGTTACCTGCGATGCTGTCCATGAGCTGACTATTGGGGACCGGTGAATATCCGCAAAAAAGATAGCCCAGATACTTGACATCTCACGGGAGCGTGTTGGGTTTGTTATCACCTCTATCCTAGACATGCGCAAGCTTTCAGCGAAGTGTTTTAACAGTGATCAGAAGAAGGAGTTGAAGCATCCAAAGCCGTTTTGGCCCATTTTGAAGCTGCACAGGACTTTTAGGCTAGCTTAGTGACTGAGGATGAAACCTGGCTCCACATCTATGATCCTGAAACCAAGGAACAGTCAAAAAAATGGCGCCACAGCGGGTCCCTGCGGCTTAAGAAGTTCTGAACCCAGAAATCGGCTGAAAAAGTCATGGCATCCGTTTTCTGGGACAAAGACGGTATTCTGTTGGTGGACTACCTACCTCAGGGCTCTAGTATGACAGGACAGTATTATGCTAACCTCCTGGACCAGCTTAAGGAGGCAAATAAGACAAAACGCTGTGGAAGGTTGACCAAAGGGATCCTTTTTTTGCAGGACAATGTTGTGGCTGCAAAATTGAACACCCTGGGTTTCCAATTGGTCCACCATCCCCCCTACTCACCTGGCCTGGCCCCTTCAGACTATTATCTGTTGCCAAATTTGAAGAAACACCCTAAGGGGCAAATTTTTGAGGACATTTCTGATGTCGGAGATGCTGCTGAGAGCTGGTTTGCGGCCCAACCAAAGGACTTTTATTTGAACTGTCTAGAAAAGCTGCAACTACGCTGTACCAAGTGCATCAGTCTCAGGGGGTTCCCAGCAACCAAAATCCTATGTGTGCACATTGCTTAAGGCTCTGTTCAGACTAGTAGAGAGGTTGTAATGCAGTTATCACATTTTCGGGTGAGAGGCTACATGCACTGTTTCACCTATGGCAGTAGACAATAAATGGGTATGGCAGGAATTGGTTCAGTACCGCTCACTGCCACCTGCTGTCAAATGTGCAGTGGTGCGGATGGCTGAGCTGCTGGCAAGTTACTCAACCTGGCCTTAGAAAGAAACCTTTTTGCTTATTTTGCACTGCTGTTCTTTTATTGTTATATTTTAATTAATTCTATAACTGTAATTCTGCACTAAAAAATGTATTCACAATAGTTTGTTATATGTTATACATTGAAAATATGAATATCCTTTTAGATACATAACATTTTGGTATTGTGTGTATTTTCAGTGCTCCATGGCTCAGGGGTGACGATCGACTGACGTTATCAAATTATCTTGAAGACATTTTCCTGTGAGTGCCAGAAGCAAATATGCTCATAAAACTGTTAAGCAGTTAGAATTCTTTTTCAGGGCCCTAATCTGCACAATTGTGAGATCTTTGCATTGGACAGGATTTCTGTGAAATGTTTGCAGCTTGTTATTAGTTGCATGAGACTGAATTTGCAAAACTCATTACTAGACCATTACAAGGGAAGTTAAACTTACTTTCAAATATATAATAACTGATCATGTCAGTTACACATGACCTGTCTTTAACCCGGGTTTATGTTGCAGAAAATAATCTTATGTAGTGGACAGTATTTTTGTATGTTTTGCTCAAGATTGTCTTCAAATACAAAACAGAATCCAGGCTTACTTGTCTATCATTTCCTGGCTTTAGCTTTTTGTACTATACTTTTTATACATAAGAATTCGCTAGTCTTGTGGATTCATACTCTGCCAGTAAAAGTAAAGATTTAATGACAAAAGAATAAATAAATTACTATATACTTTATATCATTTTACGTATAGTTTTTTCTGTTATATTTTCTTTTTTCACTATAGGCAACATCTCGGTGACAACATCCTTTATCTGTGGGTGGAAAAAATCAGAGAGTTCTTGGTGGAGAAATCTAGGACTTCTGTTCCAGGTTTGTATATGGTGATGCTCTTTAAAGTCTGTTCCAATGACTAAAAAAGTACTTTAATCTTTTTTTGGTTACATAAGAGGCAGTTTATGAGTCAATATGAAATACTTGTTAATATATCTTGAAGCAACAAAGTCTGAGCTTGGAAAAGTCACAGTTTGTTGGGTATCACCCATTAAATTTAAGTAATATTATCATAGCCACATTCTATGAGACCAGAGGTGTTTTGATGCAAAAGCTGACATGTATCTAATGGTTTTATGCTGAATACATGTCACAAAGGACAAATAAGGCCATTGCTTAGGCCATTGCTGTGTGGCAAATGTTTGAATAATGGCATTTCATAAAAGAGGCTGTTGCCTTTTTATGAGAGTTTACAAAAGACAAAATGACAACATGTTACCATATGTTGTGATTTAAAAACTGAAAATAATCATCTTATGCAAATAGAACAATTGTATGTCTTCTTGACGTGTTTTTAAAAGATAGAAAACAACTGGCCAATTTTATCTCAAAAACTTCACTGCTTGCTGCTTTACAAATGAGAAAAATCAGAGCAAAATACACAAAAGAAGAGATATGAAGCCAACAAAAAAGGAGGGTTGGAAATAAGATGAATCAATGTTTTATCAATACCATGTAAATGGTAACAAGAAAAATCTTGAGAAAATAAGTAGAATTTTACATAGACCTCTATGTAGTCTTTCTGTTTGAACACCTCTATAGCACAAAGTATAGTAACAAATAACAGTCAGTTTGATTTTGGTTTTACAGTTGTAATACCTTTTGATTATGAGTTACTACTAGAAATGTAGATGTTTATAAGCATTTATGAATTTGTTCTCATGTGAATATATTTCAGCTGCATATTTTGAATACAAGCTGTACTGATGTAATAGACAAAACCTTGCCCTTTGCAGGTCCAACATTCAAAGCTGCAACAGAAGAAACTGACGTTGATGATGATGAAATTGCTTCCAATTCTGAACTATTAAATGACCTGGTTGCTAACTCTCTTGTTATTGGACATTTGGAAGCTTTTGAAGGTATATTTGGCTTTCTATTTATCCATGTGTAATATTCATAAACAGAGGGTGATTAAAGGGCACCTCCAGACAAGGCAGACACTACTGGTAAGATTATACAAAGTAGGTTGTATGTGTTTTGTATATTTGTCTTTTCACTGTGGATTCCAGATGAAACTGTACTGAGATTGCAGGAGAGAAGAAGGAGTAATTGTGGTTTGTATAAACTTCTCTATAAATTTCCTCGATTTTTGTAACTAAATAGGTCAGAAAATTTCTTTTAAATTGCTTTCAATGCGAAGATTAAAAGTGCGCTGTAAATCTGAACTTTTTTCAGCATTCAGAAATCACTGTCCCTTGTCTTGCACAGCAATAGTTACAGCTTGTTTAGTGTAGGGGGTAAGAAATAAGAGATTCCTCTCTGCCATGGAATACTTTTTCTTCACTGCTCATCTGGGTACACCCAGGATGTCAAGGGCCCACCAACATCCTGGGTGTGGAAGAAAGTGCTGGCTGTCCTATAAAGAAATAATAAGTAGCTTATTTTAGCGGTTCCTCAAAGCTTTGTGTTAATCCCTTACTGTGACTAGTGCAACTGCATTTTGCTTTGTGAATTACAATCAATTGTACATTATTTTGTAGAAATTGAAAAAGAGGTGCCAACAATAGTACATGGTGAACCAATAAGTGACAGAAGAAGTACATTCCAGGCACACTTAGCTCCAGTGACAAGCCCAGCTCAGGTGAGTATAAGAAGCTTCCAATATTTGTGTTATGCATTTACCATAAGATCAATGAAATTTTAACAGATCAAACTCAATCTTTTATTTATCAGTAATTTTAGGATGTTTCCAAACTTGTACCCCTTTGTACTAATGAACCCTTAGTAGCAGGAGAAAGTTACTGAATTTAAGTTGGTGAGATGCAATAATGGTGTACAGGATGCCTCCAAATTAAATTTGTTTACAGTTTTAACAATCACATATACTTAAAGAAATTTATATTTATATATACCATTTCAGTAAAAAAAAAAAAAAAACTTTATATACCTTGATAACTGAATCATGTAAATTGCATGCATGTGGAAAAATTAAATGTGGTGATTATCAGAATTACTGTTTTCCAAAAAAGTCCATTTATTAAAGTAGCAAATAATTAACTGATTCTGCAGGATGCTCGTGGCTTCTTCTGTGCATACCTGACATCAGGTATGCGCACAAGGGGCATTTTCGTACATTGTGGGGAAAAAGATGCCGATCTCAGGCATGAGCAGTGAGATCAGCACTTCTTTTTTCTCCCCTTTAAAGCAGGCTACATCACCCGATCTTGTGCCTATGCAGTGCGAGATCGGGTGGCGAAGGAAGAAGATAGAGCAAGATGGTGGTGTCCTTTGCTTTCTCCAGGTCGGGACGAAGGGGAATTCCAGGACAGCGTGGCATCTGAATTAAAGGTAAGTGTGATTTTTTTTTTTTTTTTTTTTTTCAGTTTAGTTCTGCTTTAAGGATAACAAAAACTCTGTTGGATGGTAACCTAGTTTTTAAACCAATTTGTTGAATACTGGTTAGCAAATGGTTTCATGAAAATCAATAAAGCTGGAAACCTTAAAACTACAGGGCTGGTTTAGGTCATTAAAGTGTGTTAAGGCATGCTGCTGTGTGCTGTATTAAATGGGCTTCAGCACATGCAAAAAAAAATTTCTGCATGCATTTTATTGCATTTCATTGTTCAGGACACTGCATGTTATGATGACCTTTTTTTCATTGTGGAGGAATACAGAAGTGCCAATGAAACTAGCTTTGCCTTTTTAGCCCCCTATGTGTTAGAAATCATCTATGACCCGAAGGTCACTAAAGTGTAAAGAATTTAATATAGTTTACTTGATCTTACCTGTTTTTTTATGTTCATGTCTTTTAACTTGTAGGTGAAGCAAGTACTGAACAAACTTTATGAAAACAAAAAAATTGCAAGTGCAACTCACAACATTTATTCATACAGGTTGGTGGTTAATCTGTATCTTTAATCACTACAAATATTGCCTTACTATGTGGCATTTTTAGTATCTGTGTAGAAGTACAGCATTAGCAAACTCACAAAAGGTATTATTTTGTGTAATGAATGCAAAAAGCATATGCAATGTTTGTAGTGAAATATTACTAAAATATATCATACCATAAAATTGTAATCATTAGTTCAAAAAGTTATTGCACAGTTTGGGCATGAATAATAAAGCTCTCCAAGACTGGAGAAGACATAATATCTGACTGGTGAAGAATATAATATGATTGATTTCCTAAAAATCACTTACTATTAGTTTGTAAATATTTTCAATACTGGACCAGAGTTTTGCTTGTCTTTTGATAGTCTATCTTCTCCAGTGTTGGAGAGCTTTAACAAATCAGACCCTTAAACTCTGTTTAAAAGAATTATAACAGTAATTAATGTTAAAAAAAGTAACTATTCTATACTTATGGAATGATTTTTGTTTGTGATTTTAAAAAATGTTGGGAGGACAATTAGTGTCAGATTTCTAACAGTGTATCTATCTGTAGGATATACTCCAAAAAGACAAACAGCTTCATCCAAGATTGTGAGGATGATGGTGAAACAGCGGCTGGTAAACGCCTTCTACATCTTATGCAGGTGCGTAGAAGGAGATGATATGAATAAAGCAGTGTGGGTATATATATATATATATATATATATATATATATTTATATTTATATATATGTTTACATTGGTACAATAACCCCAGGCAAACACTGTGATTCTTGTAATCCACTATGCACCAATATCTAGAAGCCTGCAAGACCAATCCCAATTTGGGTTTTTAAGCCCACTTCTTTCTTTGACTGGGCAGTTCAATCGATGATTGCTCCTTGGGTAGGATTGAAATCCAATGATTTTTATCCTACCCAAAAAGTGTCTTGGCTACACCTTATTTTAACCTTACCATTTTATGTACCCTAAAAGGACCAGACCACGATCAGGTAGTGAGAAGACCCTCAGACTTCTGACTGGACCCTTAACAGCTCTCCATGAAGACAGATATGTTATCTGCAGGCATGTTATAGGTTGTAGATATCTTCATACTTCTAGCAGGCTATTTAGATGTGAGTATAATCCTACCTAGACTGGGGATTAACTTCACACTTGCTGCAGAGAGATGTTTCAGATGCTTGATCCAATTTAAGGGCACTTTGTCCACTTTTATTCCCAAAAATGTCAACACAAACAAATTTTTCAGGGTTTTACCCCCACAGGGGATCAATGTCATGACAAAAAAAATTTGCTTTTAGACCTCAAATTTGGGAAACTTTTTCCCAGTTTACAGGCTGCACAGAGCCTGTCCACCTGAGCCACCTGACCTCAGGCTCCAATTTCCCCCTGATTCAAATGCCTGTTTTCTTTTTTATAATATTGGCCAGGTTCTCCTGCGCCATTCTCAAATTATAGCTTGGAAAGGGTGCCTGGCTCACACATTCCTTCCAGGGCACTCTGGTCCTGGATCCCACCAAACCCACCAATCTGCACCAATACAAACAATATTAGCTATTTGCTGATGATATTTCAATATATATTTCCTCCCCTTATGTCATTCTACCTAACCTCTTTAGTATTTTGGATAGATTTGCTGTGATTTTGAGCTTACATGAAAACTGGTCTTAGTCCCAGGCTCTTAACATAAATATTCTTTTCCCCCAAATTGCTCAAATTAAACAGAACTTTGATTTGTGTTGGGAGGCCACCTCGCTTCAGTATTTAGGGAATCAATTAACCCTGTCCTTTCAGCCCGTTCCAGGCTAATTATACCCCTCTACTCAAAAAAATCTATTCAGACATGAATAAATGGGCTTCGGCCCCCGCCATCTTGGTTGGGCCGAATAGTGGTAGTCAAGATGAATATTCTGCCTAGGATAATTTATCTGTGTCATACTCTCCCAATTTTGGTCCCCTCTCCGGTTCTAGCTTCACTTCAAGGGAAAGTTATGAACTTTATCTGGGGGGGTAAACAAAGTAGCATTCAGAGGAAAACTATGCTGACCTAGCATTCCCAGCGAGGCCTAGGGTTTTCCTCTTTTCATCATTATTATTTGGCGGCCCAAATTTCACAATTCTCATTGCCCCAATGGGTAGATATAGAGGAATCTGCTGTATCGTGGCGAAGTATAGCATCTTTAATGTGGATCCCTAGGATACTTGGACAATACCTGCCTTAAGCCAATCTATCATAATATGGGACAAATATAGGTCTAATTTGGATCTTTGCTCAGCTCATGTCGCCTTTACCCTCCTCTGGAACAACCCAGAATTTTCCCCAGGAACTAATGTGGGCAGCTTTAAATAGTGGATTGACAAAGCATTTGTAAGGATTCATGATGTATTGGACACATTTGATGTACTTAGTCTTGAGTACCTCGCTAGCAAAAAGGAACTCCCTTGCCATGAAAATTTCCATTATAGGCAAATTCGATCCTATGTTTCTTCTAAAATCCGTTTGGCTTCTCTCCCGCTGTGTCTTACTGTTTTTGAAAGTTCATGTAGATCCCTAGCTGATGCAAAGGGTCAAATCTCGACTATATATGATGTTCTGATGTCCTCCAAGCATAAATTAAAATTCAAGTATTCATGGGAAGAAGACCTGGGTTTTACCCTCTTCAGGGAGGAATAGAGTGAGGTATGTTACTCGCTTCTCAAGAATTCTCTCAACTCTTCCCTGGTCGAAGCAAATTACAAGGTCATATTAAGGTGGTATTTGGTCCCCGAGCGGCTCTCTGAATGTCACCCCTCAGCTTCCTCTGTTACATATGTGGTGGTCGTGCTTGCTTTCCCGCCCAAGCTTTTTGGTGAGAGATATTTACTATTAATAATGGGGTTCTAGAGAGGGATATAAGGTGTTCTCCGGTTACAGCTTTATTTAGCAAGTGTAACCTGAATGCCCCCAAGTCCTCTGTGAAGCTGTTGAAGTTGATGCAGTTGACAGCTCGAATCACATTGGCGAAATTATGGAAATCAACTACTATAACATTAAGCCCTTTTTATTCTAAAATGGAGTGGGTCATGGTGAATGATAGGATGACCCATACTCTTAAAAAAACAATGGGCAAATGTGAAAGGATTTGGGACCCTTGGAAGGCCTACTGTTCCTGTTTGGCAGGCACTTGAAAAGCAGTATGAGCTTTATGAGCAGTATAAAGTTACCTAATCTCATCAACGCTGGTTACCTCCCTTATTTTTTCCCCTTCTAGACTTGTCTCCCCGTCTGGTCTTTTGTGTATGTTTTTGAAATCTTATATAACTTTACTCTTGATTTCTGTGACTTGATTTCTGATTTCAAAAGTTTCTGTGACTTTGAATTCTGTCTTGCTCTACCTCAACCTATGTACTGAAATTAATTCGGCAACATTGGTATTGAGCAGTTTTGCACTATTGTTGTATATTTTTGAAAAGTTTTATATGTGACTTGTTTACATTTCGTTCTTTTTTTGTTTTGAAAAATTGTTAAAAACCAATAAAAATATTGAAATACAAATAATAATTGCCCCAACCAGACCCTCTAATCCCCTTTCCAGGCAAGGGTGAAGTTGATGATGCCAAAAATCCTATAAATTTGGCATCCCACGTTTCTTCTTCTACACTAGGTATCTCCCAAAACATTTTTCCTATCCTATCAAAACGTTTGTGAAATACTACACCATAAAAGTTTCACCCGTAACCTTCCTGTTTTCCCCTTTGGGTAGTCAGCCTCTAAGATTCACCCACCACCAGAGAAAGAAAAAGTGGACTACAAGGGACATGACTGTTTATGAAACAAAAGGTATTTTCTGAGGCCTGTTAAATTGACTACAGACTACCAGAACTAATAAATTTTTTACTGGAAGGGTAAATGTTAGCTTGTGTGTTTCAAGTTGGGATTGTATTAGTATTGTTTATGATCAATTGGCAAATCTTGCCTAATAGTCCAAAATTACCATAGAGTATGCCTGTCTGTGGACATCCTATTAAGTTATCATTGACACAAGTATTGCTGAAATGTTGTACTTCAGAACAGTTCCTATTCAATTGTCTCTTTGCAATCTTGTGTTTTATCTAGCTGAAACAGACAGAAAGAATATGGTGTGATCATTGGATTAATATTTTAAAATTTTTCTTTGCAGATTTTAGATGTGAAGGATGTGATGGTGGTAGTATCACGATGGTATGGAGGCATTCTTCTCGGGCCGGATCGCTTCAAGCACATAAACAACTGTGCAAGGAATATACTCGTGGAACATAACTACTGCTCCTCTGCAGTAAGTTTCCACTATAACCTTTTTTAATAGTTATTTCTACTGTAAGGCAATCTTATTGTGAACACTTTCAAAAAAGACTATTAATGAACTAATGAGTTGATCAGACTCTTGATAAAATGTCAACTTGAACAGGTTTTCGTAGCAGACAAAAGTTTCATTACATTTATATAATTATGTTAGATTTTCCAACCTCATAAACAAAAAATGTTTATTTTTGTGTAAGAAATATATAATGAATTGAGGAACCTGTATGAGCTTTCAGTTGAAATTTGAGCTAAGAAAGCTGACTCTGTTCAGCTTTACTTTAATGACATTGCTTTTAATGACATTACATTTAAGTCCTTTTAATTACTTATACATACTTAGGCAGGGCCTCCACAGTTACATCCTTATCAATACAGACATCAAAGGCTGAGAATATAATTTATTCCTTTGAAAATTCTTGTTTTGCACAAAAAACAAAAACATGTATTGCTGTTAGACATTTCTCCTGTATTTACAGGCAGCTCCTCATTATTCTACTCCCCCCTTACTACTACCTGTCTTCTCAGCATTGCGATAGTTATTTTGCACTTGATGGCCCAAACTAGTGGCAGCTAATGCAGCTTCCTGTGATAATATAGTAACAATCCTGCACTGCTCCTAAATTCAGAGCATTAAACATTAAGAATTAAAAAAAAAAAGAAATTAAGATTCAATACCCACAAACTTTCCATTAGAGATTTTGTTTTGCCTCTTTCCTGGTTGTCTTTTAGTAATAATCATTGCATCATTATCAAACTGACTTTTTCTCATAAGATATATTTACTCTTCTCTTTTATCATTTTAGGATGAATCTAGTAAGCATGGAAAAAACAAAAGCAATTCCAAAGATGTTAAGAAGAGAACAGAACATTAATATATTACAATAATGGATGCAGGATATTTTAAAAGACAATCTACACGTGTACAGGATTTTCCAGGCTGAGCTATACAACTTTAACTAGTGATTTCATATAATAATTATTTATAATAATGCCAGGTATAAATGGGAAGTGTACAAAAAGTCCAAAATATAACAGGCCTTAAAATCACAAAACAAAAAATATTTTAGTTTCTCCATAATTCATAGACTGCAATCTCTGTTGCAGCTTTTCTAGTCCATTTGAACATCAACTGTCTTCGACATTTCTATATTAGTCAAGTGTTAACTTATGTTTGTTAAGAGGTGTTTATGAACTGTGCCTAAAAGTGATGATTTTATCAAAACAAATTTATTATGAAATACTGTGCAACACTTTAAATCTGTCATTTGCTTGCTTAATATATATTATGCAGGGACTATAGTGATGGGATGTTCTTGGTCAAAATCATAACTTGGCTTTTGACAGTCACTACAGATCTAAACAGTTAGACACTTTTTTTTATTGGTGTTGATTTAATAAAGTAATATAGGCTGTTCCATTTGCAAAGTGAGTCATTCCCTTGTTAGGGATGAGGCTTTAATAAATTTTACTATCCAATCATGTGTAAGGAAGAATCCTGTTTATGCAGTAGATATCTTTGCAAAGTGAACCATCACTATGATAATCAAGCTAAGTGAATGATCCCTTGTCAGGTTCTAAGTCACTTTCATAAGTGGAAAGCCTAAACTTCTTTAGTAAATAACCCATATTAAGTGTTCCTTTTGTGTAATAAAGACATAATTATGGAGTCAGGATGCTAAGTAGTGACACCATTGTTTTAGCCTTTTGGGTGAAAGCAGAGACAACGTTTTCCACACAGAAAAACAGTCCCAGCAAGCAGAAGGTGAACCAAGTCATTGTTAGCCTCTAACTTAAAAATGTTTTGGGTAAAATCAATCATTTATTTGTTAAAATAATTTGAAATCTACAAGATGTGCAAACAATTAGATAACTTAAATGTATTGAAGAAGACCTTAATAAATACATTTTGGTTATAATAACCATTTCTGTTTGTGTTTTTATGTTTGGATATTTGGCCATTCTGACACATGTAAAATCTGTTGCCTATATCTAGATACAATAAGTTCTAATTAATTAGGTAGATGGTAGAAATTATGCTCAATAAACCTATGAAGGATAAAATCACTTCTTGGTAAGCACCTTTTTCTACCTATAGATGTTCTGCACAGTTGTGAAATATTATTGATTATAAAATGCTATACTATATTTTACTATAAAATATATAAAATTAATATATAGTATATTAATTATACTGAGGGTACAAGTTTACAAGTTTATTTTGTTTTTTGTAGAATTAGTAGAGTAACAAGGCAAGAGTCACATTTGAAAACCTTCAATATGATTACCTTAAAGAAAAAGTTTCAGAGTAAGGTGCAGTTATTCTTTGCCCCCCACTTTAACTTAGGAAATGTAAATGGAACTCTCTATCTGGAATATGCTATTAGGTCGGGGTAATTACTGCAGCCTGCTCCATTGCTGGCTCATCCTCCTGTGTAAACAATCGTGCAGGGCGCTAATGCACATGTGTCAGCTCCACAGTATAGACCCAGCTCCTGAGAGCAATCGTTTGTAGCAAACGTTGGTTGAATACTCTGAAGTGGCTGGATGATGCTAATGATTTGATCAATGTATGTCTGTGAAAACTTTAGATATCCATGTTTTTTTAAGATTGCAGTTCATACAAAGTGTAATGCACTTGTATTGCATAAATTAGATGCATTTCTTTATCTTTCATATCTACTTTTATAAAATCATATATATTAAAAAATAAAAAAAATATATTAAACGTGTTTTTTGTTGTCCTTGGGCCATTCCCTTCCCTTAATAATCTAAATGACTAACATCATCACAAGGCCATTTTATGATTGTATCCCTTGGACTTATTGTAATAAGATAATGTGACAGAATACACAGTGGTTAAAAAGGTCAAGTTAATAGACTTGGGAATACAGGCTGCCATTATCTTTATGCCTCTTTGAGGTACGCAGGTCCCTGTTACAAGACTATAGAGACTCATGATGAATTAAACATAATTCTAAACTGTTTTCCCTGATGATTTTAAGTATTAAGTTAAGCAGCAATACCATCCACCCACAGTGAAATCAGTTATAAAATATATGATAGAACAAGGTGGTTACAGTATTACTATCACAAGCTGCAAAGTCTTCTAATCTGAGGTGTCCCAAGAACAAGGGTTGCTTTACACAGGACTCTTTCTCATATAATTTTACCAAAAAAATCCTGCATCCTGTCTCTAGTTCTGTGAGAAGGACGACATACTGTACATCTAAATTTTACATGGAGCACAATTTATGGTATGAACATCAGTGTGGAAATCCGCTATGTTTTACCTAATGATGACAGAAATATGAGTGATAGTAATTCAACTGAAGATGGAGAAATAACATCTATGTCTGAAAGCACAACTATATTTTTGTATATCTTTATACCTCTGATAACTTGCATCACTGTTCTTGGTAACATTATTGTTATTTTAGCTTTTATTAATGACAAAAGACTTAGAAATCAAAGTAACTTTTTCCTTCTTAATCTGGCAATCTGTGATTTTTTTATTGGTAAGTTTTATTTGTCCTTTTTTTAATTTACTACTAAATTACAGAGATGGACTGAAGGGGCCAATCTTTTAAATCTTAAGAGAAATGCATGTATTAGCTCAACCTCCCATTCCAACAAATTTACAAGCCATTGACATATTTGTAATATATTTAATTTAAATATTGGCACTAATAAAATATGACAAAATTGTATGATTTTTGTCTATATTAGCTGCCCATATCTGTGCTTGTTATATTTGGAATTTTGGCAGTACACGGTGCAGCTTGAAAAACTAAAAAAAGAAAGCTGTGGTGAGAAGAATATAGCTTGTTCATTATGTTGATCTCATAGCTTTAGTGATCTTATAACACTGGAACACTAGAAAGGTCAGTGGCTCAGTAGTACAGGTTTTCTGTAAAACATTCCAGTTCACTACCTGGAGACATGAAAGATTTATGTAGACTGCTTGTGGTTGCCTTGTACTATGCATTTTTATAGGAAATTATGCCCTGTTTGGTGCCCTGGTTTCTTAATTTTTTAAATTTGTTTTTATGGATTGATTGGATTGCACAATGTATCAAATAACATAACATTTCTATCTTGTATTTTGCAAGGAGCATTCTGTATTCCTGTGAGTTCATCATACAACATAACTGGAACATGGACACTTGGTAACTTCCTCTGCAAGGTTTGGTTAATAGCTGACAACCTGATGTGCACTGCTTCAGTGTTTAATATTGTTCTCATCAGTTATGATAGGTTTTTGTCTATCACCCTGGCAGTAAGTATGGACTGTTTTTCTTAAAACACTAATACTAATAACACCTAATAGTTTAGTGTGGCATTTATGGCATCCCTAAAATAGATCCTTGTTTGGGAAGTACCAGTTTTTATCAGTTGCAAAGCCTTCCTACTATACTTTACTATACTTTGAAGGGAGCCTCCAAAGTGACATCTTGTCTGATTGGGCCTGATTAATTAAAGCTCTCCATGGCTGGAGAGGATACATTTTCATCAGTGAAGCTGGGTGATCCAGCAAACCTGGAATGCATTGGGTCGAGGATTCAATACATTTGCTAGCAAATAGCAAATGACTTTAAAGAAATCCGTTCGCGGTTTTCTGGATCACAGGGCATTTTCTACTCCCGATGTCCACAGGCAGGCACATTTTTTACACCTACTGACCCCTTAGAATTTTTCGACCTTACTTTCCTCTATACAAAGCAATATTTTATTACTTACTGGTCAAATATTCAAAGATCCCTAGGTCAGCTCCAATAAGTTAATAGCTAGGAACAATGTGGGTTTTTTATTTGAAATCCGCAGTTCTTACTATTTGGCATATATACAGTTTTCTAAACTGATCTTTTGGAATTTTGTTGTCTTTCTCCAAACATACATCTAGACACTCCACACTCACTTCTACTGTAGCCCTTTTTACATTTCTTCTTAAGCCTCAATCTAAAGCATCCATAAATTTGTTAGCCTGCAAAACAAAATAGCATGCATGTGCAATTATTTGAGGAGACCACATTGCCACATTGTGGCCCCTAAGTTTAATCTTTGAAAGCTCTATTTTTGAACACATATAGCAATTCTTTGGAGTGTAAGGCCATGGTCCATGACCAGTGCTCGTCAGATGCCAATCCCCCAATCTAACGCCGCACTCTTCACCTATAGCAAACCCCCACTCAACCTTGGGATGCTAGCTGCACCACCCCAGCACACAGTTGCCCCCAGGACGTCTTTGCACAAGGGATGGTGTCTGGGAAAGGATTGACAGAGGACTGGGAGCCCACCGATAATGCAGTACCAAGGCAAGCCCAGAATACTTAGCCAGAGGTCACACATGGGTAATCAGTCCACCAGATGAAGTATCCAAAGGAAAAGACAAAGCAGAATCGAAGTCTAGGCGGCATAGGGTCTCAGGGTCTGGTACAGGCAAAGTCAGTAAAAGTAAGTCCAATAAGATACACCAGCAGCAGGTCAGCCCAGCCTAATGCTACAACAGGCAGCTGGGGACTGTGAGTAGAAAGGCTAAAAAAGTCTCAGCAGCCAATGGTAGGGCAGGATGAAGAAAGACAGAAACAAACGGTGTGATACTGTGGCGATAGCGCAGAGCACAGTATCACCGGACTCCTAACATGGAGCAAGTTTTCCCTGGAAGCCCCCCGTTACTCCTTAAGGCTGGGTCTACACGGAGTGTTTCCCAAGCCTTTAACCTGAGACTTTAAAAGCCCATGTTTGAAATTCAGGCATTTTAAAGCTTGCCTGTAAACCGCGTTTTACCGCAATTAGGTTTTTAGGCATTTATAATTGTGGGAAAACGCTGGTAAATGTCCCCATTGAAATCAATGTACATGTTTACCCGTGTTAACCCCATGTTTTAATTTTAAAAATGTTGCAGGAGTGTTATCTATAATGCTCAAAAACGTGCCTCAAGAAAACGCCCTGGTGTAGATTAGCCCATTGGAATGCATGATACTTTCAAACATGGGTTTTTAAAGCTTTAAGTTAAACACTGGGGAAACAGTCCATGTAGACCCAGCCCAAGGCAGAACTATAGCTAAAAATGTTAAAAATTGTAACCAGGCAGGTTCTTACAGAAAAGAAAGGTGACATCCCTTGTGCAGTACAAAAACCTTACCTACCCGATCACAATTTTTTGACGCTCACCTGTCCCCATGTTGTTGCGGGCACTGAGATCTTCTTCTTCATGTATTCTGATCTTCAGTCAACCTGATTGGCTGGGCCAGGATGGGATGATGTACCCCCCACAAATGCATCTGGGTTCATTCAGTCCTGGCAGCCCCGGGGAATGCTGGGATACCTGGCACCTTTTTTTAAAGAAGGCAGAAGAAAGATGAAGTGAACAGGCAGTGAACAGTATGCTTTATTGCAGAGACATTGCCTGTCTCTCTGCAAAAAAAGACCTGCCTGATGTTCAAAGTGGAACTAAATTACCTCTTCATAGGGCAGGGACACTCTTAAAGTCTAATAATGTACTACAGCGACTAAAGACCTCTAGCATGTCCCACACCTGAAAACTGCAAGCTAACTGACTTTTCACGGAACAAGAATACAAACATTTTCCACCATTACTAGCTAGCCTGCAAAAAAAACAAAAACAAAAAAAAAAACCTAAAACAAATGACATGTTTCAACCATTTGCTTTAAAAACACAGGTATTATAACTAGCCTTACATAGCATATATTTCTACACATGCTGTCCTATCACTTTGTTCTCTGAATTGCAATTAGCTGAGGCCTAAACTATTGTATGATCAAGAAGGTCTTTTATCCTTATGTTTTCCAGGTGTCATATCGTTACCAGCAAAACAACTACAGACAGACAGTTGTAAAGATGGCCATTGTCTGGGTTCTGTCCTTCCTTCTCTACAGTCCAGCTATTATTGGCTGGGAATATCTGTATGGTGATAGTAATATTCCTGAAGGCCAGTGTTTAGCAGGGTATTATTACAACTGGCACTTCCTTCTTGGAGCCTCAACCTTTGACTTCTTTCTTCCATTGATAAGCATTTCATTTTTTAACATTAGCATATACCGTAACATAAAACTACGAAGTAAAACGAGAAGTC
The DNA here is from genome assembly GCF_032062135.1 of Pyxicephalus adspersus. Classification (NCBI taxonomy): domain Eukaryota; kingdom Metazoa; phylum Chordata; class Amphibia; order Anura; family Pyxicephalidae; genus Pyxicephalus; species Pyxicephalus adspersus. The sequence goes on along the minus strand of NC_092862.1, from coordinate 44,098,664 downwards.
ATGTTCTTTCTTCACTAACTCAATGTGACATGAGAACATCTATAGAGGTGGCTGTTGTATCTACCAATGTGGGTCGAACACAGGATAAAGCATCTCTAAATGTTCACAACTCATCTTCTGAAATCGGAGAGATTCCCAGCTCAAGTAACAATGCTGCTAAACTTTCTAGGGATAAGAAAGTGGCAAAGTCACTGACTGTACTTGTCTGCGTTTTTGTGATTTGTTGGGCTCCATATACATTTCTTCAGACTATTCGTGCAGCTTGTCATGATGAATGTGTTGACTCTTACTGGAATGAAGTTACCAGTTGGATGTTATGGATTAACTCCTCAGTAAATCCAATTATTTATCCTTTGTGCCACAAAACCTTCAGAGATGCTTTAGTAAAATTGTCTCAAAAATTCCGGTTTATATTGATGACGTTTATTAAACATTAATCTTTTCTTTTTTATATTATTTAGGGTCAATGCTATCTTCTCTAGCACATTGGTAGGAAAACTGTATATTAAGTATTTAAAATACTTTGCCCTGCAATGGCATTGTGTAATTTGCTCTAATAACGAAAGAGACCAATGACTGACTATTAGCTCATTATACATATCCATTCACGTGGTTTATAATATCTTGTGTCAAGTGTTAAAAATGTTTTTTCCAGTTGACTGATGTGCTCTAATTAGATTCTCCAACCCTTATCATAGTTGTTGTAGAGCATTTGCCTTAGATCTTTTGAACTTATTTCAGAAGTAGCCTCTCTTTGTATCCCCAAAGCCCCAATTAGCTCATCTCCATTTGGGCACAGATATATCAGTGATCACTATAGTTACAACATCATAAATAAATCCTTAAATAATAACTTTTCGTACCATTTTGTTTCTGGTTTTGTACTGGTATAATATCCCCTTTACTATCCCTTTTTCTTCCGTGTTGTATCTGTTTTATAGCCCCTTTCTTGTTATATCCCTGGTTAACTATGAAATGATAACTGTTAAGGTTTATCACCTTTACTTGTTTATTGTATACTCTTTTTTGCTATAACTTTTTTTTAAATAAATACAAGAAATATCTATTGTTTTTGCTTTATGTGTTTTTTTTCTGGCTCAAAGATATCCACTCCTTCATTTCTTGTCACAGGTAGCAATGGCAATACAACTCTCTTGTAATTCATTTGCTGCAATTTTATGATTTTCAAATTCATTTTGAATGTTGGGTTCATTTGTGGCTGGTGAATTTTGCTTTACACAATATTAACCTGCACTTTTTTTAATCTTAACCAGCAGATTTACAATTGCCAATAATTTGGGGTGGGGAGTACTGTATTACCCAGCCCATCACTATAAAAGTCTGGACTGAGAGTAGCCATATTGTCAGTGTGTGAGAGCTGCCATGGATAAGGTTAGTTAGATTAGTGAGTAAACTATGCTTAGGTTTGTAAACTGCATTGAATAAGTATATTCAATTCGGCTCTACCTTTGTATTCAACATTTACATCAACCCAAAGTCCTTATTAGGACTACTATTTGTCTTAACAAGTTTGCATTTTCTTTTGGGGGGGGTTGTATTTTAGGGTTGGTATTTATTATGGGGTATCTGTCAAGAATTCACTTGTTGCTTGGCAGCCATCTCTTCCCAGAGCTGTCATTTTTGTAGCAATTGTTACATCGTTTGAGATGTAGAAAAGAAAAAAAGAAAAGAAAAACAACTACAAGAACAGTGTGCATCAAAAACAAAAGCATTTACCTTACATCCTTTTAATATAATAAAAAGATTAGGCATAGACCTGTCAAATGACCCACAATGACAGGCGAACCTATTATTGTAAGGGTTTAGTCAATAGAAGCTGTATGAAAACCCCTTTCCTCCCATTGTATGTTACATTATTCATATTGCAATTCATTTAGCAAAACTCTAAACAAAATTCAGAGCATTTTGCACATTGTTGCTCAAAATTAGTCACAGGGATTGTTAAGTAATGTAAACTGTTCCTAATGGGGTCATAGACCTAAATAGCACCTTGTCAGAAGTGTCCAATCTTTCTGAATCTATCCAAAGTAAAAAAAAAATGTTTCCTATATTGAGTTTTGTATTTACCTGGCAATTGTTCATTCAAACACAAGGGGCCTGATTTATTAAAGCTCTCCAAGGCCGAAGAGGATACTCTTTCATCAGTGAACCTGGGTAATCCAGCAAACCTGGAATGGCTTTCTTAAAGTCATTTGTTATTTGGTAGCAAATGTATTCAATCCTGTACCAGATCCATTCCAGATTTTTTGGATCACCCATCCTCAGTGATAAAAGCATATCCTCTCCAGTCTTGGAGAGCTTTGATAAATCAGACCCAATCTTCACTTCTTCAGACAAAACTTAACTTTTTTTGTACATTGTCATATTTGTTTGCCACTTAAATTTCTTATCATTGTCTTCTAGAGAAATAAATGCACACTCACATCCAGAAGATATTTTGTCATTGGAATACATCAGAGACTTCACAGTTGTAAAGCTGGTTTATTCCCAAATTAAAGCTTTGCTAAATCAATTATAGCAAATTGTTTAGGGATTGACCTAGTAATCTGTATAAACCCAGGAGAAACTTTTTTATATTCATATTCTCTAACTTCAATGCTGTCAACGTGAAATTTGTGTAGATTGCATGGATGTCTTGGGAGTTTAGGATTTGAATGTTAAATTTTAAATGTCACAGTATGGTGCAGTAACTAAAGACAAAGTGCTAATTCTCCCTGAACAATCCAAATGTTTCAAAAGCATGTACTATAGACTATTTAGCATTCTGTCACAGTTACTTAAAGCAGAACTAAACTCGGTGGTGGGTGGTGAGCTAGTGCCATAATCAGCAAGTATGCACAGCATGATAACTCCTAAATGTTTTAGAGGACTAAATGTGAAACATTAATAATGGCTATAAAATACTTTATAATGTGTACAAAGTAACAATTCTACACGTATAGAATTATTATTGTTTGAGAATTTTGAATATGTTGGAAGGAAAATAATGTCATATCAAATAAATTAATTTAAAATAGCTGAAATTGTAAATTAAAATGCACCATAAACCAGAAAAAACAAAACAAAAAAACATCAGGAAGTAGTACTATTTGACAAAAGAGACAGGTCATGTCTATAGAGAAGGCTAGGGGTTCCTTGAACAATGAGCAATTGTGACTTTCAGTTCACTTTTACTTAAATCATTGATGTTTTTGGCTATCTAATTTACACTTCAAAAAGATAGCTTATGTATAGACAGGCCCCTGACCGGACTAGACACACCATAGACTTTATATAACTCCAACTGGGATGGCAGACAAAAGAGAGAAGTCATGTTACTAGCTATTGACCTTCAAAAAGCATTTGACAGTGTATCTTGGTCATACTTGTTTCAGGTGTCATCAGTGATGGGATTTGGTAACTGTTTTATGAATGTATTTATGAGCATTATATGATACACCAATTTCAAATATTTCCCTGGGCGGTTTCCTCGCCTTTAATATTAATATCAAAAGAGGCACAAGGCAGGGTTGTCTCTTGTTCCCCCTTTTATTTGCTCTTGCTATTGAACCTTTGGCGATAATCATTCGAGAGGATCAGAATATTAAGGGGGTGTGGTGGGAGAGAGCATAAATGTGGCTCTGTTCGCTGACTATATACCCATGTATGTTTCCTCCCCTCATATCACCCTGCCCAATCTATTTAGAGTTTTGCAGCTCTTTCTGGCCTACATGTAAATCGTTCCAAGTCCCAAGCTCTTTTTTTTTTTTTTTTTTTTTTTTTTTTTAAATGGCAAAAAAATATTTAAGCCCACAATAATACTCCCGTTATAAAAGTAAGCAATCTTCTATCAGGTTTCAACGGTTGCTGATTTTATTGAACGGTTGCAGGTTTATTGAAATGCTTAGGCTGTTAATTTGACTTATCTTTCTTCAAGCATATTCTACTTCATTGTCTGGATTCTAGTAATGATTATGCTTTGTCATTATTGATGACTGGTTTAATATGTTTATGATTGTTAAAATCATATGTCCCCTCCCTTTTCACCCCTTGTTTTGTGTTAATTCTTTACATTTTTCATTGTAAAACTTGAAATTATAATAATACAATATTGAAATATAAAAGCAGGCTTTATGCCTAGCTTGTTAAAGCAAAAAGATAGCTTAATGGGAGAACATTTTAAATCGCACCACATCCTTTTTATAAACAGTCAAATCCAAATTTTTAGATGTGATATTGATTTTTCAGGCTTTCATATTTTAATTTTTCATGCTTATTATGAACAATCACAGTTAAAACTAAAAAAATTATACAATTTATTGTGTAATGCTTTAAAAACATGTTGATAAAACATACTGATAAACAGTGGAGGCGCCGTAATCTCATGGTAGTGGGCGGAGCAGTGGTCTTAAATTCATCCCAATAATACCAGGTGCGTATTGGTCTGTGTGTAGAACAGTCCCCTGTACTCACAAGCTCCTCCATATATTGAATATCGTTTACCCTGGTCAACCATTGCTGCACAGTAGGCGGAGCAGCTTGTCTCCACAGCAAGGGGATGCAGGCCTTGGCCGCATTTAACAGATGACGCAGTAGCAACCTTTTATAACATTTCCTCGACATTGCTGATATATGAAGCAGAGCAAGCTCCGGTTTCATACCTCTGTCAGCCTTTCCACAATATCAGCAACATCCGCCAAGAATGACGCTAGACCAGGGCAGGTCCAAAATATGTGTAACAGCGTACCCGTGTGTTGTCCACAATGCCAACACGCTGAGCTGTTGTGTGGAAAGAGTTTCGCTAGCCGATCAGGTGTTCTATACCACGTGGTGAGCACTTTGTAGTTAGTCTCTTGATATCGATTGCTAATAGATGCTTTGTGTCCGTAATATAACATACACTCAATTTGATCTTTGATAAATTTAATACCAAGATCTCTCTCCCACTTAGTGACAAAGTGTGGTGTTGAAGGGTCCTGGGCTGTCAGTTGCATTTTATACATATAGGAAAGCACTCCTTTCAAGGGATCGCCCTTTACACATATACTCCCTAGCGGGCCAAGGGGGCGGCCAAAATCCTGTGCCAGCGGCAGTGACTTAATAAAGTGTTGAAATTGTATTTTCCTCCAGATACTCAGACTCGGAAGGGAATGGTCTACTAGGAGCTGGTCCAAGTCCCAAGCTCTAAAC